>NC_067144.1:24421673-24754530 GCF_903995435.1 Acomys russatus | reverse complement strand
GATGTTACTTTCCATTTACAAAGAACAAAGGAAGGAAGGAGCTCACAAACTAGAAACTCTCCATCATGACAAGTGAGGAGCCAAAATTGGAAGCAACAAGAGGGAATCTGTGTGTGTGTGGGGGGGGGGGGGAAGAGGGAGAGAAGGAGAAGGGGAGAGGCAGGGGGAGAGAGAAGGAGATACCATCTATTTGCCACTGAATGATCTGTGACATGTCATTATTTGAGAATGAAATGTTCCACAAGAAAGATTACCAGCTTCCTTTAAGTCTGTCCATACACAGACCTACAGAAATACCTGTGCCGGATGTTGTCAGCACTCTGTAGATTTCAACCTCAGGATTCTCTCCGCTGACCATGAGACCTGTCTGGAGTCTGTCTCCTAGTTCAGGTGTTCACATACCATCCTAAACATCAGGGACATAACCTCAGCTTTCATCCTTCACCCAAGCAGCAGCACTGACAAATAGTCCTGGCACTTCCCACAAGGCAATGCTTAGGAAGTTTAGTGAAAGAAGTTCTTGTATTTACTTGAAGCAGAAGCCGGGATGGTGGCTTCTTTGTGAACTTTTCATGTATTATAGTCAGACACACCATTGTGGTCTCTGAGTGTCAGTGGCTCCTTTACTTGCCTATCTGGTTTCTTGATTTATTATGGAGTGCCTGTCATAGGATAAACAATGGCTGCCAGTAAGAATTCTGATCAAAGAAATGAAGGAAAATACAGAATTCAAGTCTCTATGTCACTGAATAATCTGTGACATGTCATTACTTGAGACCAAAATGTTCCACAAGAAAGATTATCATCTTCCTTTAAGTCTGCATTGTTCTACTCACAACAGTTATGTTGTCAGCACAGGTACAAAGAGTATCAGAATATTTTCTTAAGCATTTTTTCATTAGAGGCTATATAATACTACATGAAATTGTAATTAAAGCCTCCTGGAACTGTAGGGATGGCACAGCAGTTAAATGTACTGACTGCTGCTTCCAGATGTCCTGAGTTCAATTCCCAGCAACCACATGGTAGCTCACAGGGATCTGATTCCCTCTTCTGGTATATGTAAAGCCAGAGCACACATATAGGGGTGTGTGTGTGTGTGTGTGTGTGTGTGTGTGTGTGTGTGTGTGTGTGTGTGCGCGCGCGCGCATGTGTATTTTTAAAGAGGAAAAGCTTACCATGAGAGAGACACATTTCTAACATGGGTGATTATGATGATAGCTGTGCTGGCTAGATGTATGTCAACCTGACACAAACTATAGCCATCAGAGGGCAAGGAGCCTCAGCTGAGAAAATGCTGGACTATAGGCACAGCAGTGTCTCTCAACCTTCCCATTGCTGAGACACTTTAATACAATTCCTCATGCTTTGGTGACCCCAACCACAAAATTATTTCATTGACAATAATAAAAATTATTATTTCAGAATGATAATTTTGCTACGATTGTTTATCATAATAAAAATATCTAATATGCAAGGGTTGTGATCAATGAGTTAAGAACCACTGCTATGGGGCATTTTTGTTAATTAGTCATTGATGGGGGAAGGGCACAGCCTATTGTAAATGGTGCTACCCCTGGGCTGGTGGTGCTGGGTTCTATAAGGAAGCAGGATGAGAAAGCAATGAGGAGTGACCCAGTAAGCATCACCCCTCCATGGCCTCTGCATCAGCTCCTGCCTCTAGGATCCTGCCCTGTTAGAGTTCCTGTCCTGAGTTCTTTGGTGATAAACTATGATATGAAAGTACAAGCAAAATAAACCCTTTCCTTCCTAAGTTGCTTTGCTCATGAGGTTTCATCTCAGCGTAGTGGCCATGATTAATATAATGATGATAGCCCTTAAACTATTTGTGAAAAGAACTTTCTACAGTTATTGCTACTGTGTTATGGTTAACAACAACAATAATAATAATTTTATTACTTAATAATAGAAATAACAATATTGTTGTTATTGTTGTTACTTGATATGTCAGTAGGCTTTCCATTTAATGATGGAAGCATATGAAGAAAAAGCTCCCCTAAAGGCATAGCTCCAATTAATGAATGAGACTGCTGGATCTTCTCACAGTGTATAGCCAGGTACTAATTGATTGCCTTTCTTCAGAGACTGTTTCCAGGTAGTTACATTGTACAATAATTGTTGTCCTATGCCACTTGGAGACAAAGTGGAAAGTGTTGCCAAACACTTGGAGGGTGGTGCCACTGAACTTCCCACCCTCACTCTTTTCCATGCACCACTCCTGTCCTGCCTTATTTCTTGCTAGTCAGGCAACACAATGAAGGCTGCTAACATCTCTGTGAAAACATCTGATGGTGATGAAGGAGCACTGAACTCAGGGCTTTACTGTGGTAGCATCAGGAGGAAACAACCTTTGCCATGTCCCATGGCTTCTCCTCATACTCAAAAACAAAAACAAAAACAAAAACAAAAAACCTCAAGCATGAGTTAGTATGGCCTCATTACAGATGTGGAATTAGAGTCATAGCACACCCAAACAAAAAGACTGATAGCTTTTCAAAAAATGTGCAAAAGCAGGGAATGAGCAATAAACTAAATACGCTGAAATATAAAGGTTGGAAGCCAGCATTGCCAAGAAAATTTCATAGCAGAACATAACACTTGTAAGAAATTTTAGCATGTGCACATTTGATTGTTAAGGGATAGTTATTAGATAATGGTATTTATCATCTTTCCCTATTACTGATTTATTTTTGATACAGATTTTTCCATTTTCTTCCAAGCCCTAATCTTGGCTTCGTGAGGCAGTATATGTGTTTCAGGGTTGGAGTCGTGTTTTTTAAAGCTCCCAGGGCACCTGCTGCATCCACACATCTGCACACTGAGCACAGCACCACACGCCATCTAGGTGCCGAGTAACCTTCACGCTCCCTGTGAATTTTCAAGGGTTGTTACAATCCAGACCTGTTGGCTCAGGTCTCTAATCTGGAGTACTCAGAAGGCTGAGTCAGGTGGGTCTCAAGTTCAATGCCGCTGTGAAATACGGAGTAAGCTTGGCATGAAGCCTTAGAGCCAACATCAGTGTAGGTCATGGGGAGATTATTACAAAGAGTTCAGATCTTCCAGGAAAATTGCTCCTCTGGTGAGGAGCATGTAGAGTCAGTTCTCTCCCATAACACTGCTTCTGTACATTGTATCTGATGCACTATTATGTAAATAAGAGAGTTCAGTCCTTCACACGTTATCCAAATAATGGTTTCCTGTTCCATGCCCTATCATAACTTCAGACTGATGGCATGGGTGCAACAAACAGAACCTCAGACTCCTCCTTCCTCCATGTTATGACTTTGTTCTTTATGTAAGAATTCTTTTTCTCACAATTTACTAATCAGTTATCCTAACACTTGGTTTATAAAGAGCTATGGGGTATGTCATCTATTCTAGGATTCATCTGCCATGTTGTCTGCATCTAATTTCTTGGAGAGATTAAAAATGTGTTTGAGAATAAATAGCCACAAAACTCTGCCAACCTCCATAAAAATTCTTTTTCTTTCAGAACTAATACTTCATATCATACGATACCAATAGTCTCTAGGGATATTTTAAGGCTATACTATACAACACGTCATGACAATTCGAAATGCGACAATAATTTTTAACGTGGACTTAAACACAAAGTATCTTTCCAGTGTACAAAATGTCAAACCCTCCTGGCCGGTGCTGGGAAATAGAGAGAATGCCAACTGTATCTTGAGAAATAATCCAGCAGAGAGGAGTGAGGTGCAGGAGGCCATGCTCACCTGGGGAGGAGGGGTGATGTACCTCTCCATCATCTTCCTAACTCAGAAACACGAAGGACGCTGGAGAGAAGCAATGGCTAGAGGGACATTTCAGAAAGCCTAGGTCATAGTGAACACACGGTAAGAAGGTGCACAACTGCATTCCAGTACCAAGCTCATGCTGATTGCCCAGGCGAGACTTACTAAAAGGAAGCGTTGCTGCCTATGAAGAGTCCTGACTTACTTTTACAGTATGTGCTGGATTACTGATCCTGTTTTGCGAGAACAAAACACACATTTTAGGAGGCAGAAAAGGGGGGAAAAGAATTAGAATTCTTGAACTCTAGAAAAAAAAAAAAACAAACAACAAATGAATCAAACCATAACATTAACCAAAAATAAATAAATCAATCAAAGTCAAGAAACAGAAGTAAATGTAACCATTTAAAAGCCAAAGAGACACTGGAAGATCTGGTCCCCTCCTCAGAGTCTGAAGCTCCGTTCTCAATACTTCCCCCACTGAATAGCCACCTTCCCTTCCTGGGGTACACTCAATGGTCCACTAACAAGTCCCCTCACCCAGCATCACTCTTTATGAGAAAACACATCCCCCACACATCCAGAGCCCCTTTTCTCAAGGAAAAACAGGGGCTTCTTATCAAAATTCCCTGTACATCCGCCTTTTCCTCACACTTCGCTTGCCTTCCTTCCCTAAGATCTCATTCAGCCTTTACTAGGCACTGTGGGTACAGATAATAAACAGAAACAAGCTGCATGACTGGACCCCAGGAGCATATACTATAACAAGGGACCAAGACCATGCCCCTTGATACAGCGTGCCTGGCTTCCACAATCAGGGAGATGTCCCCAACTTTCCTCACCACTTTCCACTTTCTGCCCTATAATCTTACTTTCCAAGACATTATTATTCCTGTGGTCATTTCTCTCCTCATTCGCCTTTGTCTCCGATATTCATCTTATTATACTTATTATGGCAATATGTCTTTCCCCACACATGTGCCCCTATGTCCCCCATCTTTGCTATCTCTCAGCATACTTTTTCTGCCTGCATTTGTTTTCTTCTGCTGGTCCCGCTCAGTAAGAGCTCCCCTGTGACAGATGGGAGGAGGAGCCCTAACTCAGACTAGTACCTGATTTATGTTGATGAGAAATTATCATCAATTGGCTGAAATAACTAAAAATTGATCTTTTGTTGTTGGTTTTTCCATAGAACAAAAAGTCACTGCCATGTTTTGCCTGAGGAAAGTGACTGTTTTGTTTATGAATACATCCTGTCTGGTGAACACTAGGTTTCAACACATATTTATTTTAACTTTTAATTCTTATATTATTGTGATTGGGGTGGAAGGGCAAAGATGTGGCGGACAGAGGATAATTCGAAGAAGCTAGCTCTTTCCACTTGCGCTGTGAATACCAGAGAGCAATCTCAGATTTTCAATTGGGCATGGTGTTAACCCCCCTTGCCCTCTCAGCCATCTTGAAGGCCAACTAAGTATTTATTGAATAAAAAAACCCAGTCCTGAGTAACTCCCTATTTTGGCTTCCTGAATAAATTTGTTCTGCAAGGTTTTTCAAAACTGTCTGTTCACCTTATTTTCAATCTAGAATTTTTCTCAGTGTACCTGGAACATTTGGATTACAATAAATGTTATTGGATGTGTTTTCTAAGCAGAAAAAAAGAAAATGAAAGGAAAAAAAGTCATTAGCATCCACAAATAAATATTACAATTATGATCATACAAACACAAGTAAGATCAGAACTTTCTCATTGGAGATTAAGGGAAAAACAGTGTCAGTTCTCTAACCTTTTCTTTTATATACTCCAGTTTCTCTTGGTCCTTGCATGGAATAGTAAGGGCACTGCAGTTGAAATTGTGAACCCTTTTTACTTTCACATCTGAATTATGAAATGCCACATCCAACAGGCTCTGCCAGAAGCAAGCAGCATCAATATTAATGTTTAGAAGGGCCTGCAGCATGGCAGTGGGGTGGTTCAAAGCAGAGACTCATCAGGGACTCTACATCTTAGTATATAAACTGCAGGTCTAATTTGTTTAGCTGTTCACCCACGATTTTAAGGGAATTATTATTCCTTTTTTTAAAAAGCAAATCAATACAGACTTTCTCAGAACTGCTGACTTGGTAGGTTTAAGACGGAAAGGTTGCTTTCCTCTTCAGCAGTCTTCTAGCTAAGTTCCCAGCATAGCATTGTTCCAGTCCAACAGAGCCACAAGCGTAACCCTCAAGTATCACTCAGGAAGGATTTGGGAAGTCCTCAATGCTGTGTGCTGAGAACCACCTGGCTATTACAGGGGCGTACACCACAGACAGACCGGGCTTTGTGTTCAAGGGGTTTATAAGCCAGATAAAGGAGGCAGTCACAGACAGCTGATATTCGATAAATAATAACAGTAAATGTTCTGTGAGATACTGTGCTACAGGCCACGATCAGCACACAGTTTTTAGCCCTGCGAGCTATCTTTGGTCTTTTCTTGCCCTCTTGTCCTACTCAGCATAAACACACCGCAGGTTTTACATGTATTATGACATTTACTCTGGAGAGGAAGTCTGAGAAGTTCATAACATATGATCACTTTGCAGATGAGGAAATGTGATTTGGTGAAGTCAAAAGCAGGATGCGTTCGGCAGTGACTGTGCATGTGAAGCCCAGCAGTGCTGGACTGTGAACTGTCTTCTCCTGTGCTCTCGTCTCATTAGCGGGTACCTATTACCATTGGCATAGCTTCACCTTTTCTCACTACTCCTTGACTTACGTATGCTGGCCACACAAAGGTGAACTGCTTGGAACAATCTTGCCGCAGAGTATTTGATTTGCTCACCCATCACCAAGAACAACACAGAAGATGCCAAGACATACTACACATAGATTCCATATACAGTGCAGTATCTGAAAGCAATCCTGCTCAGACCGAAATCCCAGACCCATCCTTCGGAACGTGTATGGCTTTCATCATGTTCCCTCAACCGCACTGGTTTATCCACAAGCTGGGGAATGAGGAATCTATCAATGCCATTAGCTGCCTTTGATACCCAATACTAGTAGTGTGTGTCCCTCAGGTTTGTGAAGGGCCATTTTAATGTGTCCTGTATTTAAAATGGCATTTGTGTAAAAAAGTATCAAATGATAAATTATCTGGCCCACTGGGAGGTAAGATATAAATTTAATTGTATAGATGATAAGTTTATGAGAATGATAATCAATCCTTCAGTATTCAGGTGGGTAAACTGAAGCCACATGAAGGTAAAATAACATTCCCATGCTCCCAGGAGTTTAGGGTCCTTTTTAGAAGGCTAGCATGTTGCTTTTGGCACATGAACAGTTTCTGAGTATTACTCTAAGTATTATTATTGAATAATGTAGTCATAGAAGAGATTCATTCATTCATTCTCTTGTCTGCTTTTACACAATGTTCATCGGTAAATATTTTAAAATCTTGTAAAGACCAATGGATTTTTCTTGGCTGAATTTTAGAGTTTATTCTAGTTTAAAATATTTCACTTATAACCCTCAATGCAAGGGTTTTCTATGAAATAAATATTTCATCTTTGAATGAAAAATGGAGTTGAACTCATTTCAATAAATATTTGAGTGTTCTGAGATTATGCACTGGACAAATAACATGGCTTCTGCTCTTTGGGCCACAAGAGCTTGTTTTTTTAAAGTCCACCTCATTTGTCTGTCTGTCTGTCTGTCTGCCTGTCTGTCTGTCTGTTTCTGTCTGTCTGTCTGTCTGTCTCTTCTCTCTCTCTCTCTCTCTCTCTCTCTCTCTCTCTCTCTCTCTCTCTCTCTCTCTCTCTCTCTCTCTCTCTCTCTCTCTCTCTCTCGTTCTGTGTGTGTGTGTGTGTGTGTGTGTGTGTGTGTGTGCGCGCACGCCAAATGTTAGGTTAAGAATGCCAGAAGAAATTGGAGTTTTCTATGCTTCTGGAAGCTCCTTTGGGAACCATACATTTTCCCCTCATAAATTTAAGCCTCCATCGTGCTCATTGTTTTTTTTTTTTTTTCTTAAAATAAAATAATTGCATTTCCTATTTACCAGCCTTGTGGACAGTGTATTAGCCTCAGCAGTGACAGCATGCAGAAACAGTCATGCCTAGACACCGATAACTCTGAATGCTTTATACAGTGATATAAGACACTGTTTACATGACTTAGTATGCTCCGTTCAGCATTAATACCCTTTAGAGTAAGTTTAACAGTAACTTTTCTACTGCAATCAGTCATTGCAGAATTCTTACATGGAATATATATTTTTTCATGTAATATGTACTGTATTTTCAGGCATATGACCCCAAAAATCCATGCCAAAGTCGGGGGTCGTACTTTATGACAGCACCAGGTACTTTACCTGTGGCTTGCTTCCCCTTGCTTCGTATGTTCAGCGCGTATGTTCAGCGTATACAGTGGCGGAAATGGGGTGCTGCAGTTGAGTCCCTGCTCTGGGAGGGGAGTATGAAACGGGGAGGAGCAGGCTGCACACATCTTCCTGACCTCGAGGAGGAGAACGTAAGCGTGGATGGTGGATTGGCTTTCCACCAGAACACGCCCATTGGACTCAGTAGGTTACCTTCTTCCGTCTTCCGGGTGAGTGTGGCACGCGCCTTAAAGGGGCAGTGTAGGACGGCACTGGCTGGCTGCTGGCATTTAACAAAGCACCTGGCTGGCTGTGACCTGCCTGCAAATAGACACATGTCCGTGTCTGCTGTACAGGGTGTTCACTGGAGGAGGGGTAGTTTTATACAGCGTGTATATTACAAACTCTATATTTTAACTGGAAAAGTTGAGAGGCCTTTTATATGCCCAGTTGTCTTATATGCTAGAAAATATGGTATATTCATTAGATATCTACAAAACTTATATTATTCCCATTTTATAGACAACAAAAGGTAGGCTTAAGCTATAAAATATATATCCAATGTTATATGAATGTACTTGGGAGAACTGACATTCGAACCCAGGCCTTTATAACTAGATCCGTTATGTCTTTCTGATCCCTAGGAGACTTTTCTGCACAAAGTTAGGGTTAAAAAGAAGAAAAAAATCCTCATTGAAATGCTGAATGCTGAAGCAGTGAAAAAGCAACAAAAATGTCATACTGTAAAATAAACTGGAAGAGTTTAGCAACTAGGCTTCAACAGAACTTTTGAAGAGAATCCCCTGTGCCAAGGTCTGTGAAGGTTTGTGAGAAACCCTGAAGCAGCTCTGCAGAAACAAAACCAAATGTGCAGCATGAATTCTAAAAAGATTTCATCACAATTTTATTTCAGAAAAGGAAATCAAATTTTTAGCCATATTTCATCTAATAAAGAAAACCAAGATTTTTTTTTTCTTTACTGGGATTGTTAGAAAGGGGAAAGGAATAATAAAAGTGTCACAGAGTCCCCTGTATAAAACTTCCAGCCTTTTACCAAAATGCAAAGCCATTGCTAGAAAAAAAGGCACTGATACATGAAATGTCATCTACTCTATGTGCATTTCCCTAAAACTAGTTCAGAACTTCATATGACATCTGGATGCACAGTGTCAGGGATCCCATCATCGTGTATGTACATACATGTCAACATGCGAACGTACAGGCTATGCCAACATGGGAAACATTAGAGCTCTATAAAGGAATTCATTGTTGACTCTGTATCTGTGCTTTTAAAAATGGGTTCCACAGATACCAGTGTCAGCAACTGCAATGGTAGGAGCTTGTTTAAGATCCAGATGGCAGGCCCTGCTCTAAGCCTTCTTCATCAGAACCTGCATTTTAGCTGAAGCCCTCAGGAATTCATAGGGGCAGGCAAGTTTGGAATGGTCAGGTGTGCTGGAAGACTTGAGAGATGTCCTTTCCTACATATTCCACAGCAGATCTTTGGAAGACACTGGCAAAAAAAAAAAAAAAAATCCCACAAAAAAAAAAAAAAAAAAAAAAAAAAAAACAAACAAACAAAAACCGTCTGCAGTGATTTCAACCATTCAACCATGTGTCAATATTTCTGGCAATCAGGCTTGAATCAGGCCAGCCGACTGACCTAGAGCCCTATAGCCCTTCTCTCAGTGGCCATGAGACCATGATAAGCAAGTGCTAATCCAAGTGAAGATTCAGTGGTAACAAGTTAATGTATGATGATGTATGTTACATTACTAAAACACATCCATTGCATCCCTCAAGATGCTCAACTCTGTGAAGGCATTTGGCTTTCATCATCTCACTCAGAACACACACACACACACACACACACACCACACACGTACACACACATACACACATATGTACATATGTGTGTATGTGTGTATTCATACTATTTGTTTAAGCTGTAGAATTATACTATGTTTATACATTTCACTTGATCTGTATTCACCTCATTAACCTAATTAGCCTCTTTCAATCATGGTCATTGTTGTAGACCTCCACTGACCTCCCAAGTTGAAGGTTAGAGATTGCTGAAAAAAACAAAAAAACAAAAACAAAAAACAAAACAAAACAAAACAAAACGTAATGAAAGTAAATGTAATGCCAAAAGTATCTTGGTCATTATTCCTTAATATGTGTATTTTTTTCCTAATGAGGAGTATTTCTTTTTATTTTTTTTCCTCTAGTTATATGAAGATAACCAAGTTTAGAACCTTGCCTCTGATTAAAAATAAAGCCATATGCTCTGTAGCCTTCTTGGAGAATAGAAAATAAGTTAATCTCATCTCCACTGGGGCAGGGACTGGTCCAAGGGAGCTCTTGATCACTTCTCACACCACAGCTTGCATGTGCACTGTGAACACCACCACCGTGGGGAAATGGTGCAGCAGAGGGAGGCATTAAATGCTTTGTGTTCGGCTCCTGTGGTTTTTGTTTCATTTAGGCCTTTTCTTTCTGAGTATCATGGCTTGCAATGCCGAAGCTAGGGATGTGACATTCAAAGAGTAATTCAGCTAGATTCCCTGAATTTCTGGTCACCTTTGGGTCACAATTGAAATTGAGTTTTTAAAGATTCGCCTCAGGCTCAGCAGATGCTTTCCCGACATCACAGGCACTGGTTTGCCTTCTGTACACTCATGTGGTGGGTCATAATTAAGTATAAAGTTCTGAAGGGCTAGCATCATGTCCAAACCTGCTTTTTCCTGTTTTTTTTTTTTTGTTTTTTTTTTTTTTCTATTTATGTAATTTGGTCCTGCCACAAACCACTTTGCTGCATTCATGCATGCCTCTGAACAAGGTGAATATAGATTAGGAGAGCAAAACATCTATATCAGATGGAAAAGGGTTAAAAATCATACATTGTTGTTTTTGTTATATAGTAGTGGTGTATGCCTTTAATTACAGCACTTACGAGACAGAGGCAGGTGGACCTCTGTTTGAGACCAGCCTTGTCTATAGAGTGAGTTCTAAGACTACCAGGACAACACAGAGAAACCACGTCTTGAAAATACAAACAAACAAACACACAATAATTAAATTCCTGTAAACTTTGAGGTGAAAAGGTAAACAAATAGTATATTGGATTTATTTCTTCAGATGCTGTCCCTGATAACCCCCACCTTTGAATTGGCCTATAGCTGGACCCACAACCGTTCTGGACTTCAATATTAATGACCTCAGCTTTGAGCTGTAGCTACTAGAGGTGGCATTTCACAATTCATATGTAATAATTAAAAGCCAAGCGCTAGAGGGGATCAGAGTAACAGGATCTATCCATCCAATTGTTGACTGAAAACCCCTCAGAAAACTAGGCTGGTACAGACCTCCCTTAGCAAGGAATTCGGCATTAACAGGTAAATAATGGTGGCCCAGAAATCCACTCTTCTAACTTGCCTGGTCATAAAGAGCAAATTATGGTTCCTGAAATATTTCATGTCAAAGCTGCCTGGAAGAACTTTGACTCCATTTTCTTCAGCATACCAACTCATGACAAAGGAACAGGAGCTCCAGAAAAAAACCCACAGGTGTGAGATGAGTGTGTGCTTTGGCCAGCAGGAAGTCCATGTCAGAGGTCTTCCTCTCTTCTTTATTGGCAGGGGACTCTGGGATCCCACTCACTCATCATAGATGCAGTGTTTTGTTTCCATTTTTGTAAAAAAACTATTTTCCTTAAGATTCACATTTTAGAGAACCTAGATCTCCAGTTGTCTTCAGAGGCAAAGATTAATCCTTTAATATCTTTCATCTTCTTTCTCTTTCCTTCCTTCCTTCCTTCTTTCCTTCCCCCCACCCTGCCTTCTTTCCTTTTCTCTCTACATTTGTACAATGGAATGGAAATGCAGAGGAGTATTTTGAACTTATTAAAAATAAGAACAAATGCCGACTGAATGAAATAAAAACTAGAGTACCATCTTCTGTCTGCTTCTGATTTGTGGTCAGACCAAATACAGATAAAAAAAAAAAAAAAAGTAAAACAACAAGCAGCTATTTTCTCATCCTCTCCCTCCTCTTTTCCAGCAGATTTTTGTTTGTTTATTTTGGTTTGGGAACTTGTTTTAATATGTTGAAGGCTCTGGTACAACAGAGAAAGTGGCTTCTTGTAAATTCTAGACAGGGTCTCCCCCTCCCCCCCCCCTTGGCTACATCCTTTCATGATTTAAGATGTTCTATTTCCAAGCCATGGCCGCTTTCTAAAGACACACAGAGCCAACGTCAGCATGCAATTATTTGCTAGAGAATTGGGTATGTAAGAATTTGAGTTACTAGCATACCCTCATTTTAAATGGGGATTCTTTTTCTATGCAACGACAAGTGTTTCAATAATGTGTTTTCTTCATTATTCTCAAAATAGGTAAGTGCTTCTTGCTTGCTATTCACTTTATTCTGATAATTTCTGTCCTAATCATTACTAAAGTGGTTTCTCTAAAGAACCAAGGCACACATTGCTTTTCAAAGGAATTTATTTTCTCTTTGTCTTCTGTTTTATTTATTTTAAAACATGGTACAAATGTACGTTTTATTCCCCAGGACTCCAGAGCCTTAACTTCCTTTCTAGGCAACACATTTACAGACAAATTTTCATAACTTATAATAATTTCAAAGCTTAAAACTGTGAAATAAAA
The DNA here is from genome assembly GCF_903995435.1 of Acomys russatus. NCBI lineage: Eukaryota > Metazoa > Chordata > Mammalia > Rodentia > Muridae > Acomys > Acomys russatus. The sequence continues at coordinate 24,741,732 of NC_067144.1, read as the reverse complement.
TAGGAAAATAGGGAAAGAGGCTTCCCATTAGCCTGTCTCAGGTCTAGACTGCATTTTGTTCCACTTCAGTTGAGCTGTGTTTATCAAGGCGGTTGCTCAGTTAAGAAAATACTTTCTGGCCTGTGTTTTCAGCCTCTGGTGAATGGGAGGCCAGGGATCCGGCAATTTCAATTGCTGCAGGCAGTGTTTGCGCTAAACAAAGGAAGGCAAGAAGGCCAGTCCAAGGAAGCACTGCAAACTTCCCTGTGGCTCAAGAGGGGCAAGGAGATATCTGTGGCTGGGAGAAGGTCTTTGAAATAAGATGGACAAAATACTTTACAAGGCTTAGGAAGATAAAATGGAGAGTAACGACAACGGTAGGCAGAACGGGAAGCTGTGAGCTCAGTTTGGATTTGTATTTCATGTACAGACAACTCAGTGCTCCTGGAGAGATGAAGTTCTTTTATTCTTTGTGCCAACGACAATAAAATAATTCCAGGCTTCAAATATTCGGAGAGCTGTTCCTCCCACCACTTGGATCCTGGCCTATGTTCCACCATTCACTCTCCCCTATCTTCAACCAGTTCATCCCTCACCCACATTCTCCCACATATTAAGGGAGGGGAAGATTCTGGAGTCTTGCAAGGGGAGAGGAAATTCAAACAAGGCCAGGCAAAGTCAAATTTATTTTGCCTACTTGTATAGCTTCTCCTTCCTTTATTTGATAGATTTGTTAAGGGTTTGATTAATGCTAAAGACACAGTTGCCATTCTATGCTAACCTTAACCAACTTTGTCCTGGTTTTAGAGGACTAAGTACTTCCTTGGAACGGACAGGCATTCCTGTGGGTGCCATTTCCTTCCATGTGATGCAAAGCAGTGGGAATGTACCGGTCTCCTGAGTTCAGTTCCTTAAAGAATGTCCTCCACTTTTCCATGCCAGGCATCAAGGAACATCATAGACAGCTGCCACTTTGGGGACCTCTTCAGTATTGCTGCCATTTCATTTCAGTATGCACAGCTGTCCTTCCCACAGCCTCCCGCAGGGGCCCTGCTCTGCCGTAGTCACAGTTAAAGGGCTGGCTGTGTTTCAGGGAAATGTGGGTCAGTTCAACCACGTAAGGAAACACCAGGGGAACCTGAAGAAATCTTGCCATAAATTTCCTGCCTTTGAAAGATTAAGTGGGAGTAGACTCCAGTGATGTGGTTGGATTTTCAAACTAATGGGTCCGTGTTCTTCATCAAGCAGTCCTGTTTTGGGTCCATATAGAAGTAAATCAAAAGTCACATTAAAATGTGCTTCATGTTGCAATAAAAAAAAAAAAACAGTGTTATGTCAGAAAAATAAAAGTGAAGGAATTACCTTGCTGAGATTTTTGACTTCTCCACTTGGGGGTTGGGGATAGGCAGCATCAAATACATTTTTCTTGTGATAAAAGATCAAATGTGCTTACAGTGTTGTTTTGCATGATTGTAATTCCAAGCATGCCCCAAGCCAAAACAGAAGAGTATGAATTATTCAGGACTTAGATGCTAAACCCAAGCAAGGATGGAGGAGTCTGTCCAATGTATGGTTCTAGAGCCAGGAAGACTTGTTGGACAATTCCAAGCTCAAGGATACTGAACTTGGTGACTTTGCAAAAGTTGTATGTTCTCTGTTCATAACAATTCTCTCTTCTGTAAGTGGAAATAAATGTAATTCTGTCTCAGTTGTTGCCAAGATCATGGGATACTTAATGCTTATTCCATGGTTATTGGATATTTATTTAATCATTGTTCAAAAGAAGCACCTGAGATTAGTTAGAGGTGGCATCATCTTTTCTAATATTGAACTGAAATTCGTGCAAGTCATAGCAAAATAAATCTATCATGCATTTATTACATTACTTCAATATTTAACAATAAAGGTCCAAAAATAGTACTGAGTCTATTAAAGATATTCAGGGTTTTTTTCTTTTGTTTTGGGTTTGGGGGGGTGGTTTTTGGTTTTTAATTTTTCGATATGAAGTTTCTCTCTGTAGCTTTGGCTGTCCTAGACTTACTTTGAGGCTGGCCTCAAACTCACAGATGACTCTGATTACTATGGAAACAACTGCTCTAGTTCAAACAACTGCCCAGCAATTCTATACCAAGAATTTCCCAGGAACAAGCCCCACAGATCAGCCCTTCCTTCCCACCTGTTCATCAATGCTAGCTAAGTAGCAGCCTTGTTGCATGCAAAGCAGGAGCCACATCTCAAAACTCTCCGTCTGCTCTAGACTGAAGTTGTGTGTTTAACACCAGCTCTCTTTAACTCTTGAGCTTAGGGACCCCAAACTTTAGCACAAGGGACACCATGATGGAAGAACCATTCAAGCATTGGAAGCCAGCACATAGGCCACAACATCTGCCAAACTGAGAACAAAGACCTAATCCATCAAAGTCCAAAGGTCTTGGAATATCCCTAAATGTACTAACCTCGCTCTGTGGCTTCTCTAGTTCTGGCTAACTATTCTAGGTAACTGAGGTTTATCAACTCAGGAGGTGGTTCTTGTGCCTTAAAGCCCAGTCTGAGAAAAGCTCAGGACTGCAGTAAGGTTCTAAACACCCAAGGCAATCACAGGCTCGCTAATGAAGGCTTCCTATTAGCTTGGCTCTGTGCACAACATTTCAATTTGTATGTTTTTATAAAAATGAATGACCTTGGAAATAATAGGAATTCAATAGAAAAATATACATTTATATAAGTCAAGCAATAAAAGTCATGTTAAGGCAAATTCTACATGACACTTTGTAGATGTTCACTGTACTTTGGAGAACTATGCAAAATAGTAAAACCTTTAATTCAATAACTTATGGTTTCCATGATATCAGGATGATTCCTGGAGATAACATGGTGATTAGATAGGATACAGGATTCTCTGGGACACTCAGCTTCACTTTATGCATCTTCTATTTTCAGATGTTTTATATATTAGATCCTAATTATACTGTGTCTCTTAAAGTGGGGTTCAGCTCTTAAAATGACATGTGAAAATAAATTTTGAGAGCTATAACACAGGAAAAAGGTTTGATCCAATAACTTTGTTCTGTCACTTATTCAGAACATACTTGTTACAAAATTTATAATGTCTTAGTTTCCAAACTGTATGGAAGTGACACTCATGTTTGGGTTAAATTCTCAACACTCTATAGCATATATCCTGCTTCCTTCTTTTCCTGCAAAATTTCATGTTTGTTTAGTCTAGTAGAAGCAAAAAAAAACAACAAAAAAAACAAAAACAAAAAACAAAAACAAAAACAAAAAGCAAAAAAACAAACAAACAAACAAAAAACCACCTACCACACAGATACATGAATTCCTTAAAAGAGATGTATTAAACCCAGTGCATGTGTATGTGTGTGTACATGCATTTGTGTGCATTTGTTTTGTGTACATATGTGCATGTTTTGTGTATGTGTATGGGCATGTGATATGCTTATGTGTGCATCCATATGTGCATGCATGTGCATATGTTGTGTGCATGCATTGTGTGTATGTGTGGGATCTCGCGCGTGTGTGTGTGTGTGTGTGTGTGTGTGTGTGTGTGTGTGTACACTTCATCTAATTTTCATTAGACAGCGTTTCCTGTCGTGGATGTCCTGGACTCACTTTATAGACCAGTCTGACCTTGAACTCACAGAAATCTGCCTGCCACTTCTTCCTTGAGTGCTGAGATTAAAGGCATGTGCCACCATGCCCAGTTTATACATTTTTTACCCAGCTGGAAAAGAGATGGTCATATTTAGGCATTAAATATTATAAATTTTGTGTTTACAAAAATATTTAATATTTAAAAATACTGCTTTTTAACTTTATTTTTTATTTCAGCTAATTTTGACCTTTAAGTTTTCATTTAAAAATATCAGTTTTCCTCAAGAGCTTTGTAAAGATACAAGCATGAGTGCCTCTTTGTACTGTCATTCATTCATTTATCCAAGCTCTGGTCCTGCAGGAGAGACGGAAGAATACAGAAATGACCAGGCATACAGCAGTGCAGCCACACTGTAACAGGTATACATGCAATTTCATGAACTGCATCGGGTGGTCTTTGGGACCAGGCAGGTTACCAAGTGAGGCCCTTTTCAGGCTTGATACATTTGTTGCCTGACCGAGCGACACACTGTCATGGAGTTTGTTCTCAGTTATGAAATGGGATTTTCAGACACATTCTCCTTGCAGTCACTATGATTAGATGTATATGTTCAATAATGAGCCCGTTGCCGAGCACATAATAATCAACTACCCACTAACTGGTAAGGATTGTTTCTCTTTGGAAGGCAGCCTCAAAGCCATGAAGTACAACCATGCCTCTTATCCAAGCCCATGAGAGAGTACCCAGGTGGTTGTGCATTTCTGAAACTGTGTTTTTCTAAAAAGCTCCCAACGCGATCTCCATTACTCTCAACGCCTCAGTGAAAATTGTGTTGTCTCCAAGCATTTACTAAATTAATAAAGCCCTAACTTGGTTTAGAAATGTACTTAGTACAAATTGGCCTTTATTTTGGAAGAAAATATCATGAGAACCCAGGTGTAAAACACAGAGGGTTCCAAAATGTTCCAGGGACATGCTTTGTAAAAGTGATAAACTGAAAGATTAATTACAAATGATACTCGCTGAGAGTGACTCGGGAGACTTGGACCACCATCAGCAAGATAACAGCTAACACACTGAAGTAATAATGACTAAATGGCACTCTGAGTTATTAATGCAATTTCCAACAAAGCCTTGCTCAGTATGAGAATTATGGCTATCAAACAAGGAAAAGTTGGCTGTGCAATTTTAGCACTTGGATCTTTAAAAGCTGGAAGCATATTTGGCTTCATGTTTGGCCTCATCTGATGTGTTAGAGTTTATTGCTGTTATAACAATTGTCTTACCACAGTGACTTAAAATAATACACATTCGATATCTTAGAGTTCTCTGTGCCTGCAGACAAACATGGGTCTAAGCAGGCTAGACCAAGGGTTGGACAAGTCTGAATTCTTTCCAGAGAGGATCTGTTACCTTTTCATAGATGCTGTTCTTGGGGCCCTGGCTCCTGTTCTGCAGCTGTGACTTTAGGACCAGAGGTGCTGCATACCTCTGACCTCTGATCCTTCCTTGGTCATGTGTCCAACTAAATAGCCAGCAAAGTCCTTGACTTTAGGAGATGAGATAATCAGATTGGCCACCAATTATATCCAACTGAGGAGAGTCTTTCCATTTCAAATTTTTGTAAAGAAAATTTGTAAAATCACACTTTTTTCATTCTTTTTTTTTTTAACCGAAGTCTCAATGGGTATAGAGGAAAAGCAGAGACTTTAACACCTTCCTTATCTTATCGTCTCTACATAGACAAGGTTGCGTGCTGCTTCTTGACGAGTCTAGAAGATTCACATTTTAAGAAAGACAGGAAAATTATGATTTATATTTTGAGGTTCCTTAGTTTCACATTCTCTTCACAGACTGTTGTTCACATCCACAACATGTTCCTTTCATACTTACATATTTAAATGAGGTGACATGCAGGGATGAGACCAGAGAACAATCATTGAGATTTCAATAATGTCTCTTCAAATATATATACAATGTGAGGAACACCAAAACTTTCCTTGAGAGGACAGATGCTAGAATGGAATAAGGGGTGGGGGGAGGGTACTCTATCTTTCTACAAATATTTGTTCCTATGTAAAGACTGTGATGTACTTTGTACTTCTGAAGGATCACAATTGAGCCAGGGAGTGAAAAGTACATGGATGTTCAATATGAGAAGAAATTTCAGTAAGATTTGGAACAAAATAAAAAGAACTACTGTGTGAGAGTTGATCCTGCAGAATTTGTCTAGGTAACTGTGAGGCAGAGATATTGGAGATGCAATGTTTCCTTTTACCAGAATTTATATAAGGTGCTTAAAGTGTCTCCATGCCACAGAAATCTTAGCAATTCTACAAATCTGGTTACTATATAGTAAAACAGTTCCTTTTCTTAATTCCACTGCTAAGAACAAGACTGACATGACAATTATGTGTTGTGTGTGACTTACCCCCTGTCTAAAGAAGGATTTCTTTTAAACAAGAGGACACAGATTTTGAGATACACAAATATCTTAAATACTCTAATGGAAGAGTTGGCCTCTCAAATATCCATTAAAAGGGGAAACAAAAAACACCTAAAAAATAGGTATGCAATGTTAAGAAAAGGGAAAGAAAGAAAGAAATTGGGGGCCAGGGCTGCAATCAGACACAAAGTTGTTTTTTAGTGAAGTCATGTAAAGCATGTCTCCCAGACTTGATCGCTTCTCTTGCGTGAGAAGTTCCAACCTGTGTAATTTTTCATGTGCCTTCATGTCTTGACGTTCCAGCATTGGGTGCAGCTTCTAGCATGGTCTCGAGGAATGTGAACTCATGTATTTTTAACATTTGAACCACAATTGTTCTGTATTTCAAGGAACTCCACAGACATGCCTTGTGGAACCCTGAGGCCTTATGCAACTCAAATAAAAACCTGCTGTTCCAGAATACACTGCCTTTAGCTAAATTCATTCGAACAATTCCTTAGTGAATGGTACAAACAAACTTTCACAAGTTTTTTAAAGTTAAAAACTTTACAAAAGGCCAGCAGACTGGAGGGAGGAGCATCCTTGCCACTAATCACAAGAAAAAGAGAAAATCTTTCTAGTGCATAATGAATTCGAAGACATTGATTAACACGGGCGTCAAAACACAACAGGAAAATGGACAAAGGCATTTGTATGTACAGCTAACAAAAAAATACAAATATTATTTAAATATACAAAGGTGCTAAAGATAATTTTAAGCTGACTAACTAGCAAAATCAAAAAGTTTGATGATGTCTTGGGGGAGTTTGTGGAAGGAGCTGTTATCACATTGTCTTGACCCCTAACCCGTTGCACATCACTTGGATCTTGTCTACTGCATTTTGAATGCATACTCTTTGACACAGCGATCTCAATGCAGGGGATTTACTGTTTGAATACAAAAGCTTACAAGGAAAGAGACTCCCGTGCTATTTGATCATTGTAGCATTGTTTACTACACCTATAAGCAATATAAATGGAAGTGCTAAGTGCAATATGGAAACACACTGAGTACAGGAATATGCAGGGGTAGTAATGAGTTGGAAGCTTTGTGTATGCTCGTAAGATCTCTAGAAAACACTAATGGGCATTTCCTATGTGAACCAGTGCCATGCACAATAAATATGCGCCAATGGATATAAAGACCGAAAAAAAGTCTGAGCTGAGAATGATGTTCATATATTCTACTTATATGCTTTACTTATAAAATGGTGCAAATATGAAATAACAGTATTTATGTACTTTTGTTTGGTATCAAGAAAATTTGAGTTACAACACATCCTCAAAATTGGATATCTGATACAAAAGAATTACAAATTTGGGACAAGACTGATCAACATAGAAAGATCCTGTCCCTCAAAAAAATTAAATAAGGAAGAGAAAATATATTTTAAACTACAAAGGAATAATAATAGCTTATTGTTTTTATCAAATGCCTTACATTTAATTTTTTTAATTAAATGGCTAGAATCCAACAAGTTAGGAAAATTCAATTCAATAACTAGTTATTTGTAAAAGTGGCTTATTTCTTAGTAGCATAGTTGAGGCCAACAAGCACTTTGATTATTTATCATAACTAATAAAACCCAAGTCCATAACAAGTGATACACACTAACCTCCTCAGGTAATACACATAAAGTATTTTCAAAGTTTTATTTTTGAACATTCAGGAAATGAAGAAAAAGGAGAAAAGGTCAAGTTACATCATTATTATCTAATCAACTATAAATTACCATATTCTCATAATTGATGATGATTTCTAATCCAGCATGGTAGGAGATGTCTGTGATTCCAAAACTCAGGAAGACAAGTCAAGAGAATTCAAGGCCAGCCTGCACTACATACATAGAGAATTCTAGGCCACTTGCACTATTTTGTGCAATCCTTTCTCAATAAACAAATAAGGTTTATAAATTATGCAGGAAAAACTCCAATAGGCAACCTATTTTGGTAAAGAAAATTAGATTGTTGTGTAACATTTGGAGGCTAGAAAAATGATTCAGAGGTTGAGAGGACTTGATGCTCTTGCAGAGGACTGGAATTTTGTTCCAAGTACCATATTAAAATGCTTATAACTCCAACTTCAGGGCATTCAACACCCCCCTTTAGCCTCCATGAACAGCTGTACACACACACACACACACACACACACACACACACACACACTAAACCTAAAAATTATTTAACGAGAGTCCTCATCTTTTCAATATGATCATATAGTAATTGTAGCAGTCATTTTATGGATCATGCAGAAGCATGACTCATAATAAGTCTGGTCTATTTTAGATAATAAACGTAATTAATATTTTTTGAATTCTCACTGTGAGTGAGGGAGTATTAATTGGATTTCTTAAATTGTAACTGAATAGCAATCTTATGAGCCAGGTACTTAATATATCACATTTATGCAAACAAGCAACCTGAGGCTTAAGAGTTATATAACTTAGCCAAGAGTCCACAGATTGTGAGTAAAGGGAAGAAAACTGAACCTGAAACCCAACTCAGAAGCAATGCATCTCCTCATCACACACAACCACTAGTCAACTAGAAAAACACATCATGAGCATGCTACTTAAAGACCTATCAAGAGCATTTACTTTATATCTCCAGGGAATCAGCAGGAAACTTTGAAATCGTCAATGGTTATTGATAGTTTTGCTGGGAGGACATCCTATTGGGACTCTAGGTGAGAGAAGCATGGGAGAATGGAGAAATAGAAGGATCCAGAGGGTCCTAGAAACCTACAAGAAGAACATTATGATGGGCAGATCTGGGCCCAGGGGTCCTCCTCAAACTATGGCACCAGCCAAGGACAATACGTGCAGTAAACTTCGAACCCCTACCCAGATCTAGCCAATGGACAGGACATTCTCCACAGTTGAGTGGAGAGTGGGGTCTGACTTTCACATGAACTCTCGTGCCCCATATTTGACCATATCCGCTGGATGGGGAGGCCTGGTGGCACTCAGAGGAAGGATAGCAGGTTACCAAGAAGGGACTTGATACCCTACGAGAATATACAGGGGAAGGAGGTCCCCCTCAGTCACAGACATAGGGGAGGGGAGTAGGGGGAAATGGGAGGGAGGGAGGAATGGGAGGATACAAGGGATGGGCTAACAATTCAGATGTAATATGAATAAATTAATAAAATATATTTAAAAAAGAAAAGAAAAGAGAAAACAAGTTTGAAATCTTTAATTTTGTTAACCAGTTGTGCAATGATGAAGCTAGCTCAAATGCTGGGGATAATGGCCTTACTTTTTTTTCTATGAACATCATAAAATTTATTCTGCTGAAATCTTGACAAGAGACCAGTGCTGTTATCTTCAAGGATGCAGTGTCAGTGGAGCCTGGAGTGCTATTTTTTTTCTGTTGAGGGGAATGAAAGACCATATGCTTTGGCTACCTCACTCTCAGTTTGCAAGGTCAGTGTTGTTTCTTAATAGCTGTGACGGTTGACTTCATTCAGCTGGAGGGCCATCTCAGTAACTGTTTTTCTCCATAGATCTCACTTGGTGATCGATTCATCTAGCTCAATGACAAGCGTCTTTGTCCTTGAGAAGGTATAGAGTTGTCTAGTAGGGCAGATGAGACTTATAAGCTTTGAAACAAAGAACCCTAAAGGGAAAAATGCATAATCAACATCTGGATGTGTGGTAGACATACTTAGGATAAGTCTGGAGAAGAAAATGATAGACAATAAAGGCGCTATAATGTGATGAGTCTTTGGTTAGTGTTGTTAGATTGGTGTAGGAAGAAGGTCACATAGGGCATGAAAAGGGAAACTGAGAAAAGATAGAAAGGCAGGGGCATTCTTAAGGAAGCAAGATTAAGGAGCCAACAAAAGTTTTGCCGTGTTCATTTTTAATTCATGTATATTTTATTATTGGTCTGATGCAGATACTCAGCTAAAGTATGTGGAGTTGTACAGAGAAAAGACTAGATTTTTGTTATTACTGTCTGAAGATACAGGGTATATTTTCATTGATGATGGAATTTTCCTTTTTTGAAATTAGAAATGATCATTAGCACCATCAAAGAAGGAAAAATAGTAAAGTTTAGAATGTAGGAGAGGGATGGTACCTGAGACAGAAATGTAAAGGTATCTGAAGACAAGAACTTGGGAGACAAAACTAAAAGCATACGTGGTTCTAGGCTGTGAAGAGACACAAAGACTGTAATTTAGACATTGCTATTATGTACACTGGGGACTGAGAGGAAAAGGGGGGGTGGATACTGTGTGCCAGTGTTAAGATAATTGAAAACAATACATTATAGTGTGAAGAGAACTAAGGGAAAGATATAAAATAGCATTTGAACAAATAAACTGTAGAGTTTAAGTACAAGAAACAGAGTAAGGGATAAAGCAAGGGTAAGGACAGATTGCAGGAGACATAACGCAAGCCAGGGCTAAGACTGTGACTAGTGAAGTAGGACTCAAAGACACAAGGCATGCCTTTGAGACGAATGGCCAACAGCACTGGAGGGTGGTTCTACATAGACTCTATATGTGTTGAACACAAGAGAAGGGATTGTTCTAGAAGTAAACAGTAAGTCCAGCGTGCCACATCAGAGGCTATGCACATAGGGAGAGGGGTCAGTCTTCAGTGCTAATATTTGTCTATAATTAACTGGCTTATAGAATTTCCTGTATTTTATGTTTTCATCCCTTCAAATCTCATGTTTTGGGATATTTAACAGTTAGCCTGACTAGGGAAGGTAAAATAGAGATACCACACTTCCCACTGTGTGTATGTAACAGTGGTGGGTGCCTGTCACCACTGCTCCCCTAACCCAACCCGTACCTCTTCTTTTCATCTGTTTTCTTTAAATCTATGATCCAGGATGTGCAAATCCAGGAAAGAAGCTTAAATGAGTGCTCTGAAGTGACATACAGGTATAGTCACACTTAGAAACATCTTTTAGGGAAAAAAACCACTTAATTAATAGTGCAAAACCTAGTAAAGTCTTTACTGTGATAAGCATATGTTACATATCTACACTGTCTGGGGATGTTATTCTTGATGACAAGGACATCTAATGAATGGGACCTTGCTGATCAATCAGACATGGTTTACCTATTGGATTATGAACTTCCTTTAGAAGAATGAGGCAGTAAATCACAACAGGTAGGTTAAAAAAATTCAAAAACAAAAAGGAGTTATTTAATGAAGTAAAGGCTTGTGTCATGAATTCCTGTGTCGTGGTGATCATGGGCAAGTCACAATGGGCCAAACCAGCTGCCCTCTACTCATTCTGAACCAAGGTCCACAGGAGAGGCTTGAAGTAAATGGAAAGGGCCAAAATAGAGACTCTCTGAGTTTGATGAAAACCCAGTCTCATCACAGTTCTAATAAGAACTCAAACGTGGCAGCTGCTGGGTATGTGTCTTGCTCATACAGAGAAGTTTCAATGTAGATAGAGACTGGCTTGCCGTGCCTGCTCCTGACCATCCCCTCTGGGGACAGACTTTGGGACATAAAGAAGTCTCTGGAAATGTGTCTGGTTGTTGGTTTTCAGTCCTTTTACTTGGGTCTCGGTTTCATTTGTTTTCTGCTTTTTCACTAAGCTTCCCCTTGAAAATTTTCCACCTTGTGATTGGAAAGCTGGAGGGCACTTGCAGGGGGTGGCAGCTGCCAACTCAGCTGGATGGCATCCCTCCCCCCTTCTGTGCCCCCAGCAGGTCGTGAGTCTGAGCCTCAACAGAAAGTGAGGGGGAACCCCTAGATGGGAGACACAACAGCTGTGATCGGCTGTTCCTTCCCGCCTGTGGTGTCCTCTGTAAGCCTTTTAAGCATGTGTACAAAAACCTACACATATTTAGTTATAAATATGCAAAAGTAATGAAGTCATTAGTAGATACTGCATAGTGTTAGTCTTTGAAAGAAACAATTATTGGTTTTGAACTTAAACGTACAAACAAGCTGCCTCTAAATAGCCTAAGATATTACGTAGAAACTACACATAAATGATAATGCTAGAATAATGTGTTCAAATAGTTCATTTTCCCTCCAGCAAATTGTGCTCCAACATATTTATTTCAGATTTTATATTGTGGTGAAGAGAAACAAACCTCCCTGGGCCCTCTATTGCCCAAAGTACAGAACACGCTGAACACAGCGCTCATTTTTGCCCTTCACCTGTTGTGCAGTCTCGGTATGTGCCTTCAGCCTATTCAGAAGTAGCTAAATTTCTGTGTTCATGCAGGGATTACAGGTAAAATTATTTCTTCATGCTGGTTGGGTTGGATTTTACTCTCTTCAGCTGCACCAACTACCCACTGATATCAATGGGCGGATTGCCTGCGAGAAGGTGGTAAAATTAAGCCTCATAGTTTATAGACTACTTGGGCTGATTTTTTTAAATAGGCCCACATTCTATCCTACACCCTTTATTATATTTGTCCATATACTAAAGTCTCATCAGTGTTGGAGGGAATGTGGAAATGGAAAAGATGGGGGGAAACACAATGCAAATTGAGCCTAGCCAATACCCTATTTTGTGAGGGAGCAGATGATGTTTCCTTTTTTTAGGTCAGAGTCTACTACATGTCTTTGTGTGGGGCTCTGCTGAGAAAATAAATATTTGAGAAATCAGTGCCACAGGTTTCCATGAAGTGGATAGAAATGAACTTTTCAAAGCTGACATTGCCAGATTTGCTTTGGATATACATTTTATTTCAACCCTACATTATGAAATGCAACACTGTAAATATTCATCATTCAATAAAGACTTTGCATTGCTTAGAGAAATAGTTAATAAACATCGTTTTCTGAACAAATATGCAGTCTTAAAGACCTTTTAGATTCAAGTTCATTCAAACTTTATTTTAATTACATTTAATAATGTATTAATTTAGTGTAGTGGTTCTCAACCTTCCAAATGCTGCAACCCTTTAATACAATTCCTCATATTGTGGTAACCCCCAAGCCATAAAACTATTTTTGTTACTATATCATAACTATAATTTGATTCTGTTATGAATCATAATGTAAATTTCTCTATTTTTGATGGTTTTAGGTGACTACTGGGAAAAGGTCATGACCTACAGGTTAAGAACCACTGATTTAGAGTGTATGTGTGTTTGTGTGTGTGTGTGTGTGTGTGTGTGCACGTTGGGGGTGAAATGTGGTCACTTGCATGCCACAACAGGTGTGTGAAAGAAAGAGAGCAGATCTCAGGAGTCATTTCTTTTCCTTCCTCTGTGTGGGATCTAACGCTATTCTACAGGCTGGGTCTGCTGGGTCACCTTACAGGTCTTCTTTTTTTTTTTTTTTTTTTTTGGTTTTTCGAGACAGGGTTTCTCTGTGTAGCCTTGGCCATCCTGGACTCACTTTGTAGACCAGGCTGGCTTCGAACTCACAGCGATCCGCCTGCCTCTGCCTCCCGAGTGCTGGGATTAAAGCCGTGCGCCACCACCGCCCGGCACCTTACAGGTCTTCTATGCAAGCTTTTTAACAGAACATCTTAAATAATCAGAAAATGCCTATTATTAATGCAGTCAGTGAAACACCATGTTCTTCCCTCCCAGCCTCCACGGCCACAAGAGGGAGCAAGAACATAATCTTTAGGAAAGTATAAAATGTTAAAGGGAGCCAGGTATGGTGGTGCATGCCTTCAGTCCCAGAGCTCTGGCAGCAGAGGCAGGTGGGTCTCTTGTTTGTTCCAAGCTAACCTGATTTACATAATGAACTCCATGCCAGGGCAGCTAGGGAGATGCAGAAAGATGCTTTACCCAAAATAAATAAAGTTAAAAGGTTTAGAAAAATGTAAGAAATTTCTACTCAGAAATGAAATGTGCCAATGTTAACTGTAGAGATTCGGGTTGATCTGATACTTATTATTCTCTTGGGATCATTATAAAAACACCAAAAGGTATCCGAGGGAAAGCTTCATGGTTCCCAACCTGTACACAGTTCCACTGTACTCAGTATCCACCAAAGGGACAACTTAGATATGTGATACTTACCTGAGAATTTCAAATGTACAAGACCTGGAGAGCATGAAGCGAAACCCCATACCATGCAGAACACAGATCAGATGAGCATGCAACTAGAGCTGCATCCCCAGAGACCCATATGGCGGAAAGACTACAGTTGTTGAAATAACTGCCCTCCATGGGGAGGTTCTGTGGGAATTCTGGTTATTGAATGGAGTGAAGGGAACCATGGTCCACCGTGACATGAACTCTAGAGATGTCTGGTGACCTCCTCAGTTATAACCTGCTGAACTCATCATAACGTGAAGACATCATGCCAAAAACAACCTTGAGGCACCTGGCAGAACCTCAGAAAGTCCCACCAGGTACCATGCATCATCCATCTCCTCCTCGTAGGAGCTAACCTTTAGCTGCAGTTCACCGCAGCTGCCCCGAATCAAGAAAGGGCACTGAGGCTGGGCTTCAAGTGTACTGTGTAAATGACACATTGCTGGGGGATTGTTAGCAAGGTCAAGTGGAAAGGAGGGAGGAATTAGGAGTCATGGGGGGTGGGAGGTATAATCAAAGGGCATTGTATGAATAGGTAGAAATATGACAAAACCTATTCTTTTTACAATTAGTATACATGAGCCATTATAACTGGACATACTAAAAGCACTATCGCTGGCTAAGAAAAAGAGCAAACTTCAAAATAAAATAGCTTCTAGCGAATACTTACTGCTTTGTTGAGAATTCAAATGTCAAAGCACTGAAATCTACAGAAGTATTAGACATGTCCCAGATCAAAGCCAAGAATGATAAATTGGAATTTGGAGGACAGTTGATAGATTAGGAGGTGAAAATTAAAAGATGTACAAAAAAGGAAAATTTAGTAGGACGACTGCCTTGAAGATCAATTAAGCTCATAAATCACCAAGAATAGGTACTCCCACCATACTGTATTAGTTATCTCTAAATATATATTATATTCTCTTAGGTTAAAGAATAATTTCCATTCCTAGGCAACAACTTTGCATATGTCATCCCTTGGACCACCTCAACAGTGTGACATAGTGTCATCCTTGTTTACAGAGTAGAAAGCTGCACTCAGGGAAGTAAAGAACATTCCCCCATGGCTCTTTTATTTTATAAGTGAAGTAACTGAGAAATTAAATGCTGCACATAGCAAACACTAACATTGGAGGGACTCCGGAGGACAACAATCTTGCCTTTGTTCTAAGTTACAGGAGAGCTACCATCTTGGTGTGGAGGGAGGCAGGTGTGAGCCTAGAAGTTCACATATGAAGCAAGTTTTGTTAGCTGCTACTGAGAAGGAACTATATCAAAATTTCAAAACAAAACTCATGAGCTTCTTGTACATCTAGTCAAAACCAAAGTGAAAGCCTAAATCCAGAATGTGCTACTGTGAACAGTGTTTACCAGGATTGGCCAATACCCAGATTTTAATGTCCATTCACCCAGGCTTGAGTCTCTGCTTTTTTTTTTTTTTTTTCCTCAGCATAAACTGTAGTCACTGGAAAAGTATTTAACTTTTTTTCCTTCCCCTCCAACCCCTGCCTTTTAAAATTGAAAATAGATGTAAGTGCTATTCACCGTTGCCCTTCAATAGTGTTATAAAATTTAAATATATCTTGCATAAAAAGCGCATAGCACAAGCCTAATTAAGATAATGTGTGCTTGGCAAATGGAAATCATTATTTACAAACTATAACTATTTACTTCTCTGGTTGTATTAATGCCATACACAAAAAACATGCAGTGTTTTCTTCCAATTCCAAATTCAGTGACAGTCAGAACTTTTTTTGTGACTTACAAAATAAAATGCCTTATATTCTGATAATATTCAGATGCATGAAAATAGTTATTCCTAAACATAATATATGCCGATATTCTATTTCATTCACTCTGTTTTCTAAAGTAATATTCTTGGCTTCCTAAATTTACTTTATGACTCGCTGAAGGACATAAATCTACAGTTAGAGAACAAGCATTTCCAAATTTCTCTCTGGGTTAATGAAGATTATTAGAGTTGAGGATTAGCATCTCTTTGTCTAGACTGTCATGTGTTTGCTTTTATTAAATTACTATTAACATTATGATACTGGACTTCTTCATGATGCATTATAAAAGCCAGCCTCATACTGGAAGATAACAAATAACAGTTGGAAAGTTGGGAAAAGGGAGCCTGTCTGCATGGTTGGTGGGTATGTGTTCTTATCATATTATACAGCACCCAAGTCCTGTGTACAAAAGAAATAAATAAATTTACTGTCTCAAAGAGATTTGCACACAAAGTTCATTGTACCATTGCTCACAAGAGCCAAGATACAATATCAGTGTGTGTACCATTCCATGGGGGAAATGGATAAACAGAATAACAAAGTGTTATGTGTAAACACCTATCTATGTGTTACTAAAATTATGAAGTACTTTTCAGCTTAAAAATTATGAAACCAGCTAAACTGCATTATTCTGTAAAACATTAGACAATATGAAATAGACAAGACAAAGACACATATGAATATCATGTTACATACCTGTGATTTCAAAAATAAATGTCCAATACACAGAAACAGAGGGCACATAGCAATTGACAGAAAACTGTGGAAGTGGAGACATGCTGATACCAACCCGCAGTTCTGAGTTCTGAGTAGCCAGGCAGCTACAGTTCATAACACTATACGATATATTTCAAATTTCTAAGAGGGTGCATCTATGTATTCTAGGACAAAGAATGGTAAATATGAGTGGATGGATGTGTTGGATGTGGTAATCATCTTAATTGTGATAAACATTTTGCAATGTATAGTTCAATCAAATCACATTGCATATACTTCAAGTATATACGATTGCACATGTCAATTATATCTCAGTAGAGCTGTAAGATAATATAGTCAACCTTTGAAACTGAGGATTTTATTTATTTGGAGATTTTCATAGAGTGCCTCATATAAAACTTTATATGATTCATTATTTACAGGACTCTTGCTTTTCTCTTGAGGAATAAACACACACACACACACACACACACACACATGCATGTGCTTTTTCTTACAAATAAGATATGGGTCATTCAGTACATGAGATAAAATACTTTTAACAGAACTAGATCTTTTAGCATAAAGTTTGTGTGCCAGCCTTTTCCCTGTCTTTCTCATTTTCTTTACATAGTCTGCTGAGTGTTGTTGTTCTAATTAATTTATGTTGATACTGTCTGGCTACTTCAATATTTCTCATGCCACTTGCTACCGAGATAGTATAGAAGCATGTTTGCTATTTCAACTGATCCAGAGAGTATACAATTAGAGGCTTCCTGTTATCTCAATACTGAGAACTTAGTCCCTTACCCCCTGCTGAGGTGCTGAGGAGAAGTGAAAATGTTATTCCTTCTGATGTGGGTACTGAAAGGGGTTCACCCCTCCCACATTCCTACTCTATACTGAGAAATGATCCTCTCTTTTCGACTTGGATACTTTACCCTTTTCTTTGGAATCAGCCAACATAACGAGCTCTTCTGTCTCCTTCCAGAGATATGTGGCCTCTCAGGAAATATAAAGGTAAGCTCATATGGAGAGACAACATTTCTTATGATCTACAGCTTGCTAAGTGCTTATTCTCTTCTCCACTTTGGCTCCACTATGAATGAACATTCCATGTTAAACCACATGCTTCCTGCTGTGGTTTTGGGTATTTATAATTTCAATATCAATTAAATGCAATATAAGCGCATATGCCTGTTTATCCATGCTTCACTACTTGTTCAAGTGTAGGTCAAGGACAGATGTCTCCAGGTTGAATTTATAGCTGAAATATTTGCTCATTCATGATGCTGATAAATATTTCCGAAACACTTTTTGATTGAGGAGGACAGAGTATCCGTGAAATGGTGTCTATGCTACTATGTTTGTGTCTTATATGTTTTTTGCTGTGAGTTTCTTCAAATGTTCTCTCACTCCCACAAGATACTTCAAGATACTTCTCTTTAAAATCATATATGAGCATTTTGAGTGTTGTTTATGCCTTCTCCCACTCTTTCAATTGGTTTTAACCTTTCTTCCTTCAAGTTGAAAACTCCCTCTGTTAATCCTGAGATTGGCCAGAAAAAATCAATTCCACCAGTTCATGCCACATTTGAAGCAAACTATTGACCATGTGATGGACTTTGGTCAGGACCATTCCCTGAAATTCCTCGGCTGAATGGTCGCAGACACTTGTTGCAGGGGTTTATAAAGACAAATCTATAAGCCACTGTACTTTCCTATGAGGAACTACAACTCCCACCATTCCAAGAAGTTACCTGGTCCTTGGGCAGGTGAGGCTTACAGGTTAATTTTGGGCATTACACTTTCTCTACACATTTCCCCCTACATATCACCCCTATCCTAATGTTCCCATTTCAAGCACTCGCCCAGCTGTGATTCCTATGAACCAAAGCAATGAACAGCATAATAAGATATCCACACAAGTGCAACATTGGTACTCATATCTTGGCAATAACCAACAGCTATCAATTAGATGTAAGGTCTCATTAATAGGAGTGTAATCCGGTCTGGTACTGGAACCATACTCACATAGCTGGCATAAGGTCATAGATCTCAGAAGAGAAACTACTACTGCCAGTTTTCTTCTCTCTCTCTCTCTCTCTCTCTCTCTCTCTCTCTCTCTCTCTCTCTCTCTCTCTTACTCTCTTTCCATTCTCTTTTCCTTTTTTTTCTTTTTCTTTAAGTCAGGGTGATTTTTGAGACAGGCTTTCTTGTTTGTCCCAGAACTCATTCTCTAGACCAGGCTGTTCTCAAACCCACAGAGATCTGCTTTACTCTTCCTCCTCCTGAGTGCTGAGATTAAAGGTGTGCACCACCACTGCCTGGCATACTACTGCCATTTTTATATACAAGATAAATACTTACTGTCTACATTCTTACCCTTCTATCCAGATAACTGTGACTGTCATCCCTCACCAAAGAAGATTCTTTTTTCAGAAGACAGAGACCGTTATAGAAAGCCACAACTGATCAAAATGCAGAGAACAACAATTGCAGGTTTCCCAACCTCATTAGATACTTCTACAATACCATTCCTGTACTTATGCTCAGGGGACACCATATAAAGAGAACAAAAAGACAGAGGACCAGGAAATATGCTTCACAATTGTGTCTCCTATAAATGGCAGGGAAGCTATGCCCATGAAATTTCAGGAATATGCTTGCCTAAACAAGACCTGAGGAATGACAGCACCAACAGACATATGAACATAGAAGAGGCAACTCTCACAGTCCCTCACTCCTAAGCAAAGAGCTCCAGGTGATTGTTGATTGCTGAGAGAGGGAAAATTAGTTTTCTCAAAGAATGAGTCCCTGATTCTCTAACACCAACATCCCTGAAAACATACACATATAAGCAACAATAAAAGGATTTAGCATGTTGTATTAATATATATGCAAATAATAATGAGAACAGACAATACATTTGTAAAGGAGTGAAAAAAGTATATGTAAAGGGCTGTAGGAAAGAGAGGTAAGGGGGAAATTATGTAATTATGTTTTAATTTAAAATTGCAAATAAAATTTAAAATATGATATGTAATATAAATCTAATTGAAATTCTTAGACTTATTTTATTGAGTATGGATTTTTTGCATACAATGTATTACAATTATGATTTCCCCTCCCCCAAGTCCTCCCAATGCCTTCACACCTCCCCTCCCATCCAGATACACATTTTTTCTATCTGTCCTTAGAAAACATTTTTAAGAGATAATAATTAAATAACACACAAACAATTAGGAATAGAAAAAAAAACAAACTGAAGAAAAAATCCAAAGAAAAAGCACAAGAAACATATATACATATAGACACACACATGTTCACATATATACAAATTTCATAAAAACACAAAACATGAAGCTGTAATATATACACAAATCAGTGGCAGTGGGAACCACAATCAGAGTATATTATATCAAGAAAAAGTCTATATTCAGCAAAAGGAAAAGTTAAAAAAGGCAAAGAACTTCAATGAGATATCTATCACATATCATGTTCTAAAATTCATTTGCACTTCTTAAAATTAAAATACAATAACATCATTTTCCTTTTACCTGTCATCTCTCCTTCAAATTCTTAAAGTGAGAATTAAATTTGATTATATAAAGTAATAGTCATAAAGTAGTCCATTGTTTATGGTTTGTGAGGAAGGAAAGATTAAGATAACTGGAGAATTTATAAATTTCTAAACCAAAAATCATGATTGTAATTAAGAATACATATGTTACCTTTTCTCAAAACAAAACAAAAAACAAGACAAAACAAAAAACCCAAAAATCATGTTTCCTAGGTAGATAGATAGATGGAAGCATGGTGGGTGGACAGTGATTATAGATTATAGACAGATTACAGGTTATAGAGATTATAGACAGATGAAAAACCTAGAGGCGAGCTCAGTAGTATCTCCTTCTTTGGTAGTGAAAGGAAGTTACTAAGTAAAAGAAATGTGCGAAGAGATATCAATTAAATATAGCACAGAGAGTTTATGCCATATTAAGTAAAGCATCAAGGAAGGATCATATCTGTTCCCAGGTATATAGAAATTTCTAGATACACCCAAAATAGCAAAATCACTGGTGGTGACAATCATAATTTGAGAGCAATAAGAAGGGCAAGAGGCTGGGGTAAGGAAGTGCAGTTCCAAGGTCTCCAGCGGATGCTGGCTGCAAATGCATAGTGTATACTCGAAGGATGCATCATGTGATTTAAAATAGAACCATATATCCAAAGTAGACTTCCTACATAATTATGTGAGTATAATTATTATGCAAGATGAAGAGATACATAATTAAAGGCAAGGACTCCAGTTTCCTTAGCCTCCATAGATGCACACTATAATTAACAGCAACTTCCTTAAACATCTTATGCGAATACAATGAAATTGTTCATGGAAAGCGCCAGGTCCAAATAGGAATAGATCATTGAATCTAGTGTAATGTTTATTAGTTTCCACCTTTGCTTAGCACCTTTAGAAAAGCTATTCATCCAGAGTGAGAAATTTGTTCTGGCCGGCTACATTTAATGTTCAGTACTGACCAAATCATAGGCAGACCTTGAACAAAACAGAGAGGGGGCAAAGAGTTATAAAGGTTCAGTGTTTTTTTATTAACATTTTACAATAGATTTGTGCCAGTTTAATCCTTTGAGAAGATTTTAGAAGGAAAAAATGGTGTGGAAGAATAGGACAAAGAGGGATGCAGTTAATTTTAGAGGAACAAAGAAAAGAGTCAGCTACAGGGGGAAAAAGAAATGGTTGTTTAAAAAGAAGGCAGCTGATTAATCATGAAGTAGGAAGGATGGAGGACATGGGTACCTTATGGATAGGAAACTGTGCAATGGAGGTTCTTCAAACTGTTCTCAACTGTATCTAATGTGGAACAGCTGCTACTAGAGATGCCACGGATGAGGAGATGAACAGAAAAGGACATAGACCAATGCCTCTTAGCAACTAGAGCCCAAAGTAGACTGGCTTCCCCAAAGCTGTCATTTTATACGGGAAGGCAATTTCTTGTTATTGTTTAACTGTCACTTGAGAAGTCTAGGGCCAAAACTCCAGAGCATGGATTCCTAAACCAGAATGGAGATCCAGGAACAATCATCTTAATGTATAAAATATTCCTATCTTCCCTGCCTTTCTGAAGCCTCTTCTATTTCAATAACAATCTTTTGAAGACACAGTTAATGGCTGCAATGCCTATGTAACTGAAAACAAAACTTGGAAGGGCATGAGGACCCTCAATGATGACACAGGTCTCACACATAAAAAGAAATGGAGGGTGTATATGTGGCCATTTGCCTATGATTGGCTAGTGGTAAAATTAACAGAATACTTTATATAGATCTTTACTCAACTGTCTTTAATTCCCAAATATTGTGTTTGTGTTTACAATAGAAACAAACACAAAATATATATACACATATATTTTTTGTATATTATATATATATATACAATATGAATAAACATATATTCATCTATTATCATCTCCAAATGTTAGTCACTACATAAGACTGTGCCTAAATATGAGTAGATGTGTTTTTTCCTTGGCATCAGAAATTGTTTTAACAGCTTTCCAGATTCTTAGGTATAGAGTGTCCCTCAGAGACTCATCTAATGAATCACTGTTTTAACATCAGTTGGTAACACTGTTTTTGAGGGTTCTGAAATGTTAGGGAGGTAAAGTGTCATTGTGCTTTAAAAGGTTATATTTGTAAGCCAGGCCATGCGTTTAATCCCATCATGCAGGAGGCGCAGGCAAGTGGATCTCTGAATCTGAGGTCAGCCTGGACTACAAAGTGAGTTCCAGGACAGCCAGGGCTGCTCAGGAAAACCATGTAATGCCCCTGCCCTCTGAGTCTTGTCTACCACAAGCTCAGCTGACTTCTGCATCTCATGCTTCCGCAAGCAACAGGTTGTCCCCAAGTTCATGGGGCTAAGTGATTAAATGCACTCAAGATTTTATGCTCCAAAACCATGAGCCAAAGTAAATAATTCCTGCCTTTAAATTGCTCTCTTGGGTATTTTGGTAACAGCTACCTATGAATAGCTAACACAGAGCCACTGACACAGATTAGCATCAGAAGGATCACTGAGTAATTAGGTGCACAAGGCAAGGAATGTAAGCGGTAAGTGGCTTTTAAAATACTAATTCATAACCTCCTTGCCAGTCACTTTGCTTTCTTGAAATGTCTGTCAGGTTAAGCTGACCCAAGAGAAGTGACTTTTACTATTTGCCATTTTTCTGTTGTTTAATCAAATGGGTAGAATCAAGGTTGTCTGCTCTGAACTGCATCCAAGGAGGGAATTCTTAAAGGGTAGAAATGTCAGCCTACCTATTGGGAGCTATCCCAGAGCCAGCTGGAGCTGCCTGAATCACTCTTAATTAGCCTTTTACATTTTGGACGCCT
The DNA here is from genome assembly GCF_903995435.1 of Acomys russatus. Taxonomy (NCBI): domain Eukaryota; kingdom Metazoa; phylum Chordata; class Mammalia; order Rodentia; family Muridae; genus Acomys; species Acomys russatus. The sequence continues at coordinate 24,718,768 of NC_067144.1, read as the reverse complement.
CAGCCAATGTGATCACTTAATAAATAAATAAATAAATGCATACATACATACATACATAAATAAAATAATTAAGTTCAGGAAAACAAAAAAGAGAAGGAACCCTTCTTTTAGCTTCACCCGGTGCGTGATGCATGGATGAATTTTCCTGTGCATCCTTTTTTTGCAGATGGAACGAACTGCTCAAGGACCCAAATCACCTTGTCCTGTGATTTTGTCTTTTAATAACTTATTCCCACAAGTAGAAGCCCAGGTCTTATCTGACTGGAATCTCTAAGAGAAACTTGTAAGGAGGACAGAAGCCATTATTTGAAATCACCATGCAAATTCTTTGACTTTTCCATATGAAAAGATAAGTTTTTTTGAGGGTAATATATATATATATATATATATATATATATATGTGTGTGTGTGTGTGTGTGTGTGTGTGTGTGTGTGTGTGTGTGTGTGTGTGTCAGATTGCTAGCAACCCTCCCATTAGCCTATGGCTTCCTGTTTCCTTCTTTTACTCTGCTTGTTTTTTGGCCCTAATATTTCAGTTCACGTGGCTTTGCTTAGTTTTCATACGCTAGCAGTAAATTAAGTTACAGAGTCATTTTCTTATAGACCCTGCTTGCCCAGGGACAGCTTTCAGTTCCTAGGTGACATTTTGACATTTCTTTGATTTTTAGCTTTATTACAGCCATATTAAGAGTATAAACATCACGCTAATAACAGCCTCATGGGTATTCATAGTTAAGAGACTATAAAAACGGCATGAGTACTGAATTAGATTGCCTTCCCTTGACTTATCAAATTTCTTTTTATTTTGTGATTAAACAGGCTATTCTAAAGCTAACATTTGTTTATGTGGCATTTACAACATGAGATCATTTCAAATAACATAATGGGAAATTCACTTTTACTTTGTGTGTGTGTGTGTGTGTGTGTGTGTGTGTGTGTGTGCATATATAGATGTAAGTGCATGCCTATATGTGATTTTGTGGAGAGGAGATTCTGTCAAATATCTTCCCCTATTACCTCTCACCATCTTTTTTGAGGTGAAGTCTTTCACTGAACCTGAAGCTCATCGATTGTCTAGACTGCCTGGTCCATAGGTCACCTACTACTCTCTGTCACCCAGCACTGAACTTAAAGGCATACACCTGTGTGCTGACTCTTACATGGATGCTTGGGATCAGAACTCAGGTCCCTAGGCTTGTGCTGCAGGCACTTTGCCCAGTGAGGTATCACCCCGCCGCCCATAAAATCTACTTGTTGAGGAAACTGCATTCAAACAACAGAAGGGTTGTAGACGCTAAATGAATTATCATTGATTGAATATGCACTGTGGTTTATTCAGTTAGAGATACTAACTATGCTCTTCATGCTGTATAGAAAATTTTGTGGTAATAGAGATTTAAGTGGATTTAATATCACATATGGCATTAGAAAAATAAAATGTTCTGAAGAGATGGGGGGATTATTGTTGTATACTCACCCCAAGGAACACTGCGTACTTTGAGACACACATTTTTAATGTTTAAATATCATGTGAGATGTCTAGGGCAAAAACTCCAGAGCACGGATTCCTTAAGCAGAGTAGAGATCTAGTAACAATCATCTATTTTTTTGTTTGTTTGTTTTCTTTTTCGAGACAGGATTTCTCTTTGTAGTTCTGGCTGTCCTGGACTCACTTTGTAGACCAGGCTGATCTTGAACTCCGAGAGATCCACCTGCTTCTGCTCCCCGAGTGCTGGAATTAAAGGTGTGTACCACCATACCTGACTCCATAACAGTCACTCTTAATGTACACTATTCCTATTTCCCTGCCCTCTTGAAGCCTCTCCTGTTTCAATAACACTCTTTGAATACACAATTAATGGCTGTTGTGCCTGTGTAACTGAAAACAGAACTGAGAACATCCCAAAGACCTTTTGTTTTCCTTGCTCACTTGGAAAACTTAATTTATTTTATTTTATTGTAATTAAATTTTTTCTTTTATTATTTTTTACTTTTAAATATACATTTATATTATTACACATATATACAATAAACTACGTATAGGAAGAAGGACCATGAAACATTTATGAATTATATAAATGTTATATTCATAGTGTTTTGGTGATTTGTATTTGGCCACCTTGGAGAAACCATCTTTCCTATCTTGGTGAGTTTACCATTCTGAATGTAAATCAATACCTATCCTATTCTCATCTCTATCTCCTAAAAACTTCCATCTAGATCTAAAACATCCTAACTCCTAAACAACTAAACTTAATTGTAAAACTAAACTATCTGCTCTTTAACCCCATCAGAGATTTGAGAAGGAATAAAATTAATTATCCGAGTAAACAGGACAGGCAAGTTAGCAGCTTCCAAAATGAGAAAAAGACAGAGACAGTTCGCGGCCTAGACAATCACCCAAAACTCTCTGTAACGTTGGAGCATCATCTTCAGCCTTCTGGCCCAGTATATCTGGCATTTTAAAAGTGAATGTTTAAGATCATAATAGAAAAGCAGTTTTATTGATGGTCTGTAAAAATTTCAAATCAAATGAAAAACACAATTAACGGCGTAACTGCTGATGTTGGACTCTAAATGGCATTTAACTCTTCTTAAAAGTGAAGCCTTCTGCACAAAAGACATGGATCAATGGCTAAGAGCATTTGCTACTCCTACACGGGAGAAGGGCGGTTCCCAGCATCCATATGGCAGCTTACAACCACTTGCAACTTCAGTTCCAGGAAATCTGATGCCCTCTTCTGAATCCATGTGAACTGTACATGTGTGATGTGCATATATACAAGCAAGCAAAATTTTCATACATATGAAACAAAAATAAATAATTATAATGAAACCCTTTACAACTTAAGCACATTCGGTGATATTCTGCATAAGGGGCACCTGGGTTATGTGCCGTGAAAATATGGCATCCTTAACTTTTTGAGCTAAGTAGTTTTCTACTGATGTGATGAAACACTGTGACCAAAAGCTCGGTGAAGAAGAAAGGGCGCATTTGGCTTACATATCCTCAATCACACTGAGCGAAGGCCAGGCAGGAACTCAATGTTCTGGATGCCAGAACTGATGCAGAGGTAATGGAGGAATGCTTCTTACTGGCTTGTTCCTCTTGCCTTGCTCGTTCTGCCTTCTTATAGCATGCAGGAGCATCAGCCTAGGGGAAGCAACACCTACGATGGGCCGGGCACTCACCAAACAACTACCGGTAAACGCATGGGCATTAGTTCACTCAAAATGTGCTACACTGACTGTTCATCAGGCATGAGCACTCCTACTATCTAGGTTCTAAAATATTAAAATGAAACCATGATAATTATTTTCATTTACAACAGAGTGAAGTATCAAAGTACCTGGTAAGAAAAAGAAAGGTTAGCTGGCTTCTGCAACAGTTCCTATTTGTGATAAGACAGGAAGTACACACAGGAGAAGGAAGAGATGCCATTCTGTGGTAAAATATGTTCAAACATCTGTCTGTAGTAAAAATTAAATTGATACACATGTGGAAAAGTGGTGACAATCGATTAAAATGTACATAGTACCAAGTAGATTCAGGTATGGTGATTCATTTTATAATTCTAATGTGGGTGGGCAGAGCAAAGAGACTGGTGCAAGTTGAGATCAACTGGGCTACAGAGTAAGTTCCAGCCTAGCCTGGGCTATATTGTGAGGCTATCTCAAACCAGCATCCTTCAAAATAAGGTAGGTATGTGTTGGCTCATGCTTACAGTGCCCCAAATTAGGAAGCTCAGGCAGAACTGCTGTAAGTTATAGGTATCCTGGGCTAAAGTATGAGAGCCTGTCTTGAAAATGGAGGGGGAAGAGGAAGGAAGGAGAAGGAAGAGGGGAGGACAGGGGGAAGAGAAGAATTTATTTAAAATAACGTTAAAGTTAATTTGGGGGAGGTAGTTAACATTCTGAAGAGTAATTTGAAATTATCTGAGAGCTTCACAGTTTTGAAGAAGAAATAAGCACACTAGAAAGTGCACATTAAAAAGATATATGTATTTCCTGAAATTATATAGAACCATGTGAATGAGTGAACTAGAAAAGACAGCAAGTAAAGAGAATGCACTTTAGGAAGATATACATATTTCATGAAATTATATAGAATCTTGTGAATGAGTAAAAGGGGAAAGACAGCAAGTAAAAGGAAGTTAGAAACTTGAAGACTACGAAACAGCAACTGTGAATGAAAGTAGTATAATGTGAGATCAATGACTGTAGACAGCTTATGGATGTTTGTATACAGAATAAAGCTCTATCAAAACAGTCAGGGCATCATCCCTGAAGGAGTTCTAGAGGCAGATATAACAAAACACAGGTGCTATGATGGGAAAATTGGGAAGGGGGCATCACAGAAGGAGATAGAAGAAGAGATAGCATTAAAAGTGTTTGAAAAGGCTGCATGGAAACATTATTTTACAAGTTTATGTACAAAGACTTGTACAGTGCATTTAAGTTGTGTACATGCTTGCATATATGTGTGTATACATGTGTATATACATGGGATTATATTACATGAGATAATAATGCTACTTACAAGAGGCATAAACTTAAGGGTTCCACTACACAAGAATACTATTTCCAGTTGCTGGTCAAGGTATCCAGGAGACTCCTCTAAACAATAAACAGCTATTGACATTGTTTTTGGTTGGCTTCTAGAACTTGGAGGTAAGAACCTATTACTGAAGATAAGACACACTTGGTACACAGGACTTGCAGGAATCTGTCTGGAAATGATCTGGAAGCTTGTTCCCTGCAGGCTAACTCTCAGGATTGGAAGGTTCCATGCAACTTCCAAGGGAGAATATCTAACAATAGTCCTGCCAAGCTGTAAAGCTTAGGAACCTCAATGACTGGTCAGGCAGGGCATCTTCAGTGAGTCAGTAGTGAACTTTTATCTTGCAGATAACCAAGAGTTGTCTCATAGGAGTTTAAGCCCACTCAGTGTGAGGGAACTTAGGCATGGTACTGCATATCTAGCCAACTTTCTGTGACTGGACAGGCCACAGACCTTATAGAATAATACAGGACTGCCATTTTTCTAATGCAATGAAATTTCTAATTGTATTCTAAATGCTTATCCTTATACCCAAGTTAATTACGGCTCTTGTGAAATAAGCTTCCTTTAGCAAGAGATGGAGGCTATTAAAGATATCCACAACTGCTCAAACTATGGAGAACAAAAGACCATGGGTTCTCATGCCCAATTGCTATATACATGGTACATCCTATACCTAAGTCTCAAAAGAAGAACAAAATGAAAACAGCAAGGAAAGGCCGTAAGATGCAGACGATTTCCCCTGTCTTGTCTGCTGCAGGATAGTATCTTTTAGACATGAGAGGCAAGCTGTACCCAGGAAACCACAACATCGTGGTTGGCTAAACAATATCTACATAATGAAAATACCAGTTGATATAGTATCACAAAGCCTCACACTTAGATGGAGAGCTATCTCCATCTAACAAGGCACACTTAGGAGGCATGGACTTTTTAGAGTGGGCGTGGCTTTGTTGGAGGAGGTGTGTCACCAGGGGGATGGGCTTTGGGGGTCTCAGAAGCTCAAGCCTGGGCAGTGTGTCACTGTCACTTCCTGCTGCCTGAGGATCCAGATGTAGAACTCTCAGCTTCCTCTCCAGCACCATGTCCGCCTGCATGTTGCCATGCTACTTTCCACAACAATGACTAAAAGTCTGAACTGTCAGCCAGCTCCAGTGAAATGCTTTTCTTCATAAGAGTTGCTGTGGCCATTGTGTCTCTTCACAACAATAAAACTCTAAGACAATGAGAACAATAGAGTAAGTCCACAAGCCACTAAGAACATTCTTATTAGGAAGACTTAAGTTGAAATTACAATGCTACTCAGCTATTAAAAACAAGGAATTCCTGAAATTTGTGGATGAATGGATTGAGCTAGAAATGATCATAATGAGTGAGTTAACCCAGAAGCAGAAAGAATCAAATGGTATATACTCACTTATATCTGCATACTAGCCCAAGGGGCATGTCCCACGAAAGCCTTCACTTACCAGGAAACTGGGACAGAGGGGAGGACATCCTATTGGGACTCTAAATGAGAGACGCATGGGAGACTAGCAAAATAAAAGGGTACAGAGGGTCCTAGAAACCTACAAGTAGAACAATATGATAGGCAGATTTGGGCCCAGGGGTCCCGCTCAAACTAAGGCACCAGCCAAGGACAATTCAGGAGGTAAACTTTAAACTCCTTCCCAGATCTAGCCAATGGTCAGAATAATCTCCACAGTTGAGTGGAGAGTGTGATATGACTTTCTCACGTACTCTGGTGCCTCACATTTGACCATGTCCCCTGGAGGGGGAGACCTGGTGGCACTCAGAGGAAGGACAGCAGGTTGCCAAGAAGAGAGTTGATACCCTATGAGAATATACAGGGGGAGGTAATCCCCCTCAGGAACAGTCATAGGGGAGGGGAATAATGGGAAAAGGGAGGGAGGGAAGAATGGGAGGATACAAGGGATGGGATAACCATTGAGATGTAACAAGAATAAATTAATTAAAAAAATGTTCCATGAAAAAAGAAAAGAAAAGAAATTACAAGGCAAGTCTGGGGCACTTTTTAGTGTAGATCTCTCTGTCTCTCTCTCTCTCTCTCTCTCTCTCTCTCTCTCTCTCTCTCTCTCATAATTTATTTATTTGTAATTTATGTACACTGGTGTTTTGGCTACATGCATGTCTGTGTGAGAATGTCAGATCCCCTGGAACAGGAGTTACAAAGAGTTGTGAACTGCCATGTGGGTGCTGGGGACTGAGCCCAGGTCCTCTGGAAGAGCAGTCAGTGCTCTTACCTGCTGAGCCATCTCTCTATATCCCCCCATACACCAGACAATGAGAAACTACAATTCTCATGCTTTGGCTGTGAAAATGTAAAATGTAAAGTAACTATGAAAAACTATCTAGTAAAGTTAAGTATACCACGCCATGTGGTCAAAAGTCTACTTCTAGGACTTCTAGGCATTTCTAAAATACATTGGTACATAAGACGGTGACACATGTGTAAGAATGTATGGCATTTGGCATGATCCTATGAAGCTGGGGTAGACTTTCAATGGAATGTCACATAAAGTGAATGAACTACACTAAATACAACAGGGTGCATGAATCTGATCCACATAACTGAGCAATAGAAGTCACACACACAACACAGAGCGCTGAATGCCTTCCGTTCAGATAAAGCTCAAAATCATGCCAGACCAATCTATTGTATAGAAGTCAGAATTGAAGATGGATGAACAATGAAAGTGTGATCACCTGCTGTGCACATCAAGTACCTGTCTGTTGCTCTAAGTAGTGACTGCACAGATGTGCTCTCTTTGTGACAATCTGTTGTCTGTGTGCCAACACATGACTTGTATACATTTTATCACATGTGTGCTATACCTCAACAAAATATTTCTGGAATTCAAAAAGGAACTGAGGAATGAGAAAGACAAAGACAAAGTGGTGACATTGATAATAGGAAGTAAACATGAGGCTGCAGTGATGTTTAGCCACTTAAAACAATGTATGTTTTGCTTAAGATTGTACAATGAAATCAAACATCTGAAACTTCAGACTCGTGAAATGCCTCCAGAGAATGTCGGCCAGCCAGCCCTGCAGAAGGAGCTTTGTTTTCACTCTTCCCTCTTCACTGCTCTTGTAACTCATTTGTAGCACAGCATGTGTCGCCTCCACTGAATTAGCTTTCCTGGCTATTTTAGCCTTTACGCATTTGTGTATCTTTCTCTGCTCTGGGACCTCTCCAAAAAGGGCAAAGAAATGGATGTACTGCTGGTAAACACTGTAAATATTTGCTTTGTTAAACTATGCACTGGTGTGTTCTAGGATAGTTACTCTCATTACACTCTACTTAATGATTGGTAAAGTGTGTATGTTCGTTACTAAACCCACCCACGTATTCCTTTTTTGAAGGTGGATGACGCCAATTGATGAGCTAGTAAGTCCAGTCTGGCACTCTCTTACAAGTCCAGTGTAAATACCTTAATAAGACAATGATCAACAGGTATTTTTACTAATTTGATAGATGATAAAGGAATGAAATATAAAATTTTAATACACCTCAGCAGGAAATGATATTTTTCCTTGAGTTATGAGTGGTCATGTCCAGTAAGTTGTGATGAACTAGTGAAGTGTTTCTCCTGCACTCTGCTTTTGATGGTGTAATGTTAGTGGGTTTTCTTTTTTACATATACATTTAAGTTATTACAAATATATACAAAAAAAAACGACCTACAGCAAGAAGAACCACAAAACAATCAGGTAGTATATAAATGTCACATTCATAGTGTTTTGACTATTTGTATTTGGAAACCTTGCAGAAAACATCTTTCCTATCTTCATGCATCTAAAATTCTGAATGTGAATTAATATCTATCATATCTCATCTTTATCAACTTAAAACATCTATTAGTGTTAATCATCAACTTGATCTAAGATAGAATCACTTGTAAGAGCATCTCAGTGGAGAATTGTCTATATCAGGCTCTTTTGTGGGCATAGTTGTTGGAAATTAAGATTAATTGAAGGAGGAAGATCTATCCCTAACCACAATGAGTGGTCCCAGTGCCTAGCTGAGGACTGAAGTGTATAAGAAAAATATAGGCTGTGCATTAGCATGCATGCATTTATTGGTCTCTGTTCCTGATTATAAATGTGATGAGACCAGCGTCCTCAAGTTCCTGCTGTTGTGACAGTCCTGATATGACACATTGGAACCTGGAACTAAAAGCTAGAAGGCCTTTCTCCCCTAAGTTGCCTTTGTTACAATATTTATTTACAACAGCCAGAAAAGAAACCAAGACAGGTGGACAGTGGTGGAGGAAGGTATCTTAATATTTTGCCCTAAAACTACACCAGTATCAGAATTTTCAGCAGGAAAAAACAAACAGACAGACAAACAAATAAGATTCATGGTCACAGAAAGGAATAACCAGGCTGTCTTTTCTGTGGCTCACTTCCTCAAAGACAGGTCCTGGAGAAGGTGACAGCAAGTTCTCATTCTACTCCAAAGAGCACGTGACACCTCTGTGGAGAGAAGATTCCTCTTGCTGAGTTTACTGGTGACTTACCCTCCCTAGCCTGAATATGCTTTCACTATTTAAATGCAAAACCAATTAATATAACAGGCTGGACACCCAGGGTATGATTAAAGTGCTGTGGACCTAATTTCTTTTTCATGGAATGAGAAGCAAATTCATGCTGAATCAGAAGGGTCCTGCAATATGCATAGTTCTAGCAAGCTCATGACATTTTCAATTCAAGAGAGTGTTCATTCATTCCGTTCAGATGTCCACACTAGTGGGAATAATGGTAGATGCAAAACCAATTCAGAGAAAATAGTCAGATAGATTGAAGTTAGGCTTATTTGATATTTTGCTAATTTATAGCTCTCTCTCTCTCTCTCTCTCTCTCTCTCTCTCTCTCTCTCTCTCTCTCTCTCTCTCTCTCTCTCTCTCTCTCTCTGTCTCTGTCTCTCTCTGTCTCTGTCTCTCTCTGTCTGTCTCTGTCTGTCTCTGTCTGTCTCTGTCTCTCTCTCTCTCTCTCTCTCTCCCTGCCACCCTGTCCTTTGGCTCTGACGAAAAACCTGATCAGAAAAGTAGAGACAGAGTTCTTTCTGAATTCTTACCAAATTTAAACTCCTTTATATAACACTGTACCCCTGTTCTCAGTTTAATGTAGAAAACCTAACTAAGATGGCCCAGCCTTTCAGGTGTTCTCGTTTTCAACACTAAGGCAATTACTTGATTGTTTTGTTTCAAGAAGCTTCCTGCTGGGCTTCAGACAAGCTGGTAAATAGAAATAAGCACAAGAGAGTAAACTATGGGTATCCATGATATTGTGCCCCATTTAATTGTGTTAATAGGGACTCTAAAATAACTATGAGATGACTCTTACTAATTATGTCATGCTATTGGCATAAAGGTTTGTTTGTTTGTTTGTTTGTTTTTCCTCCTTCTTTCAAGGCTCCTTAGTCTCTGGACATTAGAAATCTTTATTTGCTTCTTTGCCCTTCCTTCCCTGAGGCCAAACTTTTCCCATTATTTCATATGCTTAATAAAAGATACCAAAAGATGAGGGAAGAAAAGGAGGCAAAATCAAACCAGTCACAGAAATATTTATTTGAGGGTTAGTGTTTTTAAATGCCAAACATTTTTCCTCTTTCTCTTCGTATTAAGAAAAAAACTCAAAGGCCATTCACTCTGGGCCTTGGAAGAGGGAAATAGCAGGAATAATTGCAGAGGTTAAACAGATAATTTGAGTTATTGCAGTTTTCTTCTCCATTTGCAAACAGTGCTTTTCTACCACAGTCTAGAACTTGTGACAAATTCCCTTTGACCTCCTACGCATGCGGTCACAGGCTGGAGCCTATGCACTCACTGCCTTAACCTGGAGCATCAGGGGGAACAGCCCAAGTGGACAGGGGCTCTTTACTGTGCTTTCCCAAGCACTATGTCAGATGCATTCTATTTTTTTCATTTAATTCTGTTATAAAAGGATACTGACTGCTGATGCTCAGTAAAGTTAAATGATGCATCCAGTTTCACTGAGTTAACAGGTTAGAAACAAGGTTAGAATTATGAAACATTGGTCTGATGCAAACCTTACGATTATCATGATTTTAGGGGGGCATTGAAAACTCCACGTTCCAAACTGAATTGTCACTTAATCTTTTGAGTGTGCTCTTATGCTGTAAATGTAAAACAATTACATTTACCTTGAAATAAGAGAAATATTTTAATCTAAGAAACTAAAAAAAAAAATTACTGTAGAAGAAGACAAAGAGCAGAATATTGCTTCATTTTGTACAAAAACTACCTCACATAAATAATTGTATCTTTCTGATCAGTCTCTATCTTAGTCTGTTTTGAGAACCTACAAGAATTCCAGTTGCCAAATCACTTAAAATGAATTTGGGCTCACAGAGACTGAAGCAGCAAACACAGGGCCTGCACGGCTGTGCACCAAGTCCTCTGTGTATATGTCATGCCTGTTACCTTAGTGGGTTTTTTTATTAATTTATTCTTGTTACATCTCAATGTTTATCCCATCCCTTGTATCCTCCCATTCTTCCCTCCCTCCCATTTTCCCCTTATTCCCCTCCCCTATGACTGTTCCTGAGGGGGATTACTTCCCCCTGTATATGCTCATAGGGTATCAAGTGGGACTCCTACCAGTGGGAGCTGCTGTATCTCTGAATCTTTTGCCTGTTCTAGGGACTCTTTTCCGTCTGTTGGGTCGACTTGTCCAGTCTTCATATGAGGCTTTTTACCTTGTGTTACTGTATCCTACTTTGTTGTGTTTTGTTGTTGTCTCTTGGAGGCTTGCTCTTTTCCAAAGGGAAACAGAAGGGGAACTGGGAGAGGCAGGAGTGTGTGTCTGGGAGCTGGAGGTGGGGTGGGGGTAGGGGGTAGGGGTAGGAGGTGGGGATAGGGGGTGGAATTGGAGGGAGAGAAAATGTGGTCTGAGAGTATTGGATGAGAGAAGAATCTGTTTTCAAGTGAAGAATGCAAAGCAAACCAAAACACATTTTAGCTATCACAACTCAGAAGACTGAGAAGTCTGGGACACTCACACTTAACAGGAGCATGTTTTCCACATTAGACCACCTGGTAAGGTGAGAGAATAAGAAGGTGAGAGACATAAAGCAATGTCATCCTCCAGGTAGGGGGTCCACTCTCATAATAATGAGGGCAGAGTCATCACAGCCTAGGCACCTGCCAGTGAACCTTACTTCCCACACTTCTTCGCCTACTGGCTTTCTGTCACATGAGCATAAGGGGACACTTTGCACGCATAACAGTTTCTAATGCAGTATACGGAAGTGGAAAAGACACACTAATGATTGTGGAGCAAATAGGAGGTAGTGTCCGTCCTGTGACAGAAGATTAATTACATGAATTTGTGAATTCTTGCTCAGATCCCCAGAGATTCACTAAAATCCCAAATTGTTTTAATGTCTCCACTCTTGATGGTCTTCAATAGTTCCCATCGAGATTAGCTTGCTTTAAGATCATGGAATACCACTCTAGGACAAAGTTAGTGGAATTAAGATGCTGGCTAGACAGATTATTTATTTATTTATTTAAATTTAATTTAATTTGGCTTACGTGTTTGTGTCAAGTATATGGTATATGTGTAGGTGTGCAGGCCAGAAGAGGGATGATGGTAAAGGCAGTTGTGAGTAGTGTGAAATGAATGAGTGCTGGGATCCAAACTCTGGTCCTCTGCATAATGCACCTGTTCCTAACAGCTGAGCAAAGTCTCCAGCCTCTATTTCTCTATTTAAGTCACTAGTGTCCTCTAATTTAGGATGCAGGACTTCATATATAGTACTTTATGTCTTCAGTCAAGTGGGCTCATCCAGTGACTTACTGTTTTAATGGTAGGTACCATTTGTCTCTTCTGATCTCACCAGATATGCAAAGACAGGCGTTGAAAGGGGTTGCATAAACTTTACTTCAACTAAGGGGGAAAAGGTTGTGATTATAAATAATGCACTGGCAGAATAAGAAATGCACTTTGCAGAATATAAATCAGCATCTTCAGATATCAACTTTCAAAACATTTTGGCAACCTCGGTGGCATTACCAATAATATGTGTCTCTAAAGAGCAGGACTAAAGTGCTTCCTGCTGTATTTCATATCACAATGTATATAATTGCAAAAGTGAATTTCCACATTGCTGAAGTAACAGGTCAAATATAATCCGGCCACTGGTTATTAGAGAGACACCTGCATCAATAGAATTCTAGCAAGCTGCATATATTTTTAATCAGAACCATTCAATAAGGAACATTTTCAACCTTGAGCAGGCACAGTCTGAGATTACCCTAATCATCTTCTATCCTTTGTAGTTTTCTCTTTGGGAGCCTTTGTCTGCAAGTCTAATCATAGAAATCACAAATTGCAATCTCAAGGAGACACAAAGAGACAACATAAACTTTGATCCCGAGCGTTTCTTCTTGCAGAATTCCAAACAGCAGCCTGGAGTCATACACATTCTCTGTGCCAGGAATGATCAGAAGCCCGGTGGCTGCAGCAGTAATTGCTCCATAATCATATCTGGAGTCCCTGACCTGGTTTATGCATACAATCTATATTCTAATAGCAGTCAACAGGTCACAAGTTAATAAAAATACCATTAACGTCCCCCTGTGACTAAGGAAGAGAGGTATTCATCTTCCTAGGCTGTGTTGGGTAGATATAATTTCCTTGGCTGTTAGTGTAATTAACCGTGCTGGCCTGTAGAGTTCCCCAGAGACTAGCGCTGGCAGAAGTTGACCTTGAAGTGTGTGGTTGGTGACACTGAGCCAAAGAGCACCATTTGTCAAGGGTCTGGGTCAGCCTAGATTCTGTATCCCATGATGATACCTGCTTAGAGATCCACACTGGAGACCACAAGCATTTTACAACTTCTCTTTCCCCAGGCACAGGTGCACTGAAAGAACAAGTAATGACTGTGGAATTGACTATTTTTTTCTGTATCTCCAGTTCTACCGCTCTCTTTCAAACCTCAAGGCAGTGTTTGTTATCTTCTTCAATCCAAAGTGCTACCTACCTTTCTAAAATTCCCTCTTATCTAACCAAATCACAGAGGCATCCGTAGCAGCATTTAATCTTTGTCCATGCTCCGTTACATTGAAACTTAAGTCCGTTTCAGTGTTCACGTTTTTGAACATTGGAAAATGGACAGAAAATACTTTTATTTATATTTTTAAAAAGGCGACAGTTGTTCCTTCTCCCAGATGTTGTGCTGCCCCCTACAGCTCCTGGGAATACATTTGCTTGCAAGAGAGAACTGAAGAGGGTAACCTACATCTTTCCACTCTCCTCAGTCAGCTCTACTGTGTCTAAACGGGGATCTTGCTTTAGATATATAAAGATGCTGCCAATTGCACTATTCTTTTTGCTTTTACTTATTCTCCGGCTATATTGGTTTCAGTGATTGATTTTTTTTAACCAAGTTAAGTTGTACAAATAGGGATCACATGGTTCCCCTATAGCCTGAAGTTTTATTATCAAGATACTTAATCCATCTCCTTGTTTTTAATGCTTTTCTCCTGTTTTTCACTGAAAAAACACTTGTGCCATACATTCTGATCATGCTGTTCCCCTCCTCAAACTCCTCCCCAAATGCTTACACTACATGCTCATCTACCATTCCAACCCATATAGTGAAGACCCCAAATTCCATAACTCAAAACTGCCTAGTCTTGGGGGGTTTGTTTAGACACTACCAGCCTACCTATGTGTCTGCCTTCAGTCACTGAGACTCTCGCTTTCATTTTGTCTTATGTGGATACATGTTGCTCCAGTTATAACAAAGGCAGGGGAAATATATGTCTCATCTGTCCATTCCCTCTCTGATGGACACTCAGGTCAGTCAGAATTATCTGCTCAAATAGGCACTGTCAAATGGACCATTGACTGCATATATTTCCTTGCCTACACTTGAGAGTGTATTTCTACCTAAGTCACTATTTCTAAAAGTGTATTTTCCTGTCTTATAAGATATAGAATACATGGAATTTAACATCTTGTCAGATTGTCTAATCTCAAAAACCTCTCCATCCAGCAAAAACCATTTGTTTCCATAGCTTAAATATGTATTTTATATAACACATTTGTTTCTGTGACTTCTTATCAATACTTGGTATTGCTAGACTTTTAAATCATTAGGAGAAGCTTTTGTATTAAGCATAATAGCTATTTCAATATTTTTTAATGTTGTTTTGTTGCAATTGAGTTTTAATTTCATTTCATATTTACTAAATACTTCCATTTCTTTGTCCCCAAATTAGCTAATTATAACATTTACTCATTTTTTCCAACTGAAATTATTTAACTTTGTTACTGACTTGGAGGAGATGTTTATATAATGCAGTAGATGCTTGTGATTATGCCTTACTGCAAATATCTCAAATAATTTACTTTTCATTTTTAACTTTATGTATTCATTTATTGGTGATGATATAGGTTTTTTATTTTACGTGTATGAGTGTTTTGTCTGCAATGTATGCATGTATGCCACATCCATGCAGTGTCGAAGGAGGTCAAGAGAAGGCATCAGGACCCCATAGAACTATAATTACAGGTGGTTGTGAGAAACTCAGTGTGGGTGCTGAGAACAGAATCCCAGTTCTCTACAAGAGAAGTAAGTACTCTTGATCACTGAGCCTTCCCAGTCCCATGTGAGACATAACTAATTGATTAGGATTACAATGTTTTAAAAGTTATGCATATAGCTTGGAATGCTCATGCTTTGTTTCCAAATATTCTTTGCCAATCTCCCAACTGTCATCTTATTTTCAAAATTCTTTAAAAGTCATACCTCTATTTTTCTTTAGATGTATGTCTGACATATATGTATATATGTACATATATACATATATATTAAGACATAATATCATATGAGATTATGATCATAATCAGGCTAATTAACCTCTCAGGTACTTCAATCAATCCCCTTGCATGTGCGTCCTCTCTCTCTCTCTCTCTCTCTCTCTCTCTCTCTCTCTCTCTCTCTCTCTTTCTCTCTCTGTGTGTGTATGTGTATGTTAAGATATACCTTCTTAGTAGATTTTAGATATACAGTATGTTACTAAATACAGTGACCTCCATCTCCAAAACTCATTTTCATCCATAAAAATAGTTTTACCCTTTGACTAATACTTTCTCATTTTCTTAATTTCCAGGCCCTGACAATTACTCTACACTCTGATTTTATGAACGTGACACAAAAGACAAATACTGCATAACCTCATTTGTTTGTGGAGTCAGTAATGAATCACCAGGCAAGCAAGATGATTCAACCCAGAAAAGTGATGTCTACAAAAGTTGAGGAAAACAGGAGGAGAATTGGGGGAAGGAAATATAGAGATCAACTTAGAACACCTATCTAGACCTAAAAACACCTTAACCCCTAAACAAAAAAGCTTCATTGTAAAACTAAGCTACCTGGTCTTAAACTCCCTCAGAGATTTGATAAGGAATAAACTTGGTTATCTGAGTATACTGGGAGTGCAGGTTAGTAGCTTTTCAAATGAAAAGATGACAGAGACAGTTGATAGGTGTTCTAAGTTGAAAATGACAATATGTGATGGAGAATGATTTACATTCAGAAATTTAGATGCACCAAGATAGGAAAGATGTCTTCTTCAAGGCTGTCAAATACAAATAGCCAAAACACTAAGAATGTAACATTTATATAATTCCTGATTGTTTAGTGGTTCTTCTTGCTGCGGTAATCCAATCTAATACATATACATATATATATGTAATGATATAAATGTATATGTAAAAAAAAGAAAATATAGGGATCATATTGTACGCATGTTTAAAATTGTCAAAGAAAAATTTATTTTTAAAAAAGAACTTTCTTTTGAAATAATTCTTTGGGATAAATATAACTTGACTATTTATTAAAGACAAATTTACATAGTATTGAGTTGTTGTGCTTAAGTCTTTTCATAAAAAGAACTTTAATCTTAGCTGCACATTTCATATTATAGGGTATAGAATCTCTTCAATGTTCCCAGAGTTGATTGATATTTGATTCATAATCATTGATCCTAAGACTACTCCACAGAAATATGACTAAGATAGCAGAATTATGTTTAGAGTCATTTGAGCAATTATTGGAGATTCTATCTCAACCCCAACCAAAATTTACTGAATTTATTTTATCTCTGTGTGAAACTCAAGTCAGTAACTCAAATGGTTATCTTAAAAACTAAGCACGATAGCATACTACAATCCAAATGTCATGCTAATCTGATATTAATGTGAGGAATGGTGGTTAGAAAATATTAAAATTCTTGTATATAATTAAACAGTGTATCCATAGCATCACTTCTTGTGCTCAATAAAAACATTGAGTGACATAGCATACAATAGTATCAAATTTGAGCCATAGTTGTTCAAGCAGTGTTTGTTGGTATGCATAGTGCAAAGGGTACATGTGTTAAAGTGGACATGTATGTTCTGAAGAAAGTTTGGGGTGAGGTCACATGAAGTAACATGAGAAACCATTGCCAGAGACCCCACAGGTTAGTTATGTTTGGGGGTTTGTACTAACTATTGGTTATTAGCTTTTAGAAAACTTTTCACTGTGGCCAAATATTTCATGACACCTACATTTAATTATGCGACCCTTGTGAGGTTGTGGCCCACAGTTTAAAGATATGGCTTTTTATAAAGCATACAGTTTCAGAGGAGCAAAGGTCTATTGGCAACAGCGCCTGCTTGTGAGGCTTTCTCTGGAAAACTTAAACGCCCTTCTCTCTATCAGGTTGTGATTCCAAACCTGGTCACTTAGGATATGCAAATCAAAACTTCCTCTATACTGGTAGATGGGAACCTAGCACAGCTGTCCCCCAGCAGGGGATCGAAACAGATGCTGAGACTCACAGCCAAACATTGGGGAAGTGCAGGGAGACTTGGGTAAGAGTGAGGAGAATAGAAGGGAGGGGACAGGATCTCTACAAGAAGACCAACTAACCTGGGCCCAGGGAAGCTTCTGGAGACTGAAGCAGCAACCAAGGACCCTGCATAGAATAGACCTATGTCCCCTACACAGATGAGCAGAGTGGCCTTCATGTGAGTCTCCTAGTAAGGGAAACAGGGGCTGTCTATGACATGCACTGTGTTTCCTGCTTTTAGGTCACTTCCTCCTGGTGGGGCTGTCTTGCCAGGCCACATGGGAAGAGGATGTGCTCAGTCCTTGATATACTTAGGTGGTTGGTGAGGGGACCTCTCCTTTACTGAGTAGTAGGAAAGGTCAGGTAGTGGGAAGAGGGAGGGAGGGTAGGACTGGGAGAGGAGGAGAAAAAGGGCTATGACAGGGGTGTAAAGTGAAAAAATAATTTAATTAATTTAGAAAAATTCATAGGTGAGCACCATCTACCTTTTTTTATCTGAAATGATCCTATCTGTCTCTCAGATGACTGCAGACAGCACAAGAACTTGGCATGGCTTTCATCTGTTTTGCTTTCTAACGTTTTCCCTCCAGACACATCCATCTCATGTGTAAGTCCACTGATAATATTTGTTTATATGATTTCCTGTGTTTTTTGGAAGTAAACTGCTACACAAAATATAAACATTATATTATTCTAGAATCATGTCTAACCTGCCTACCTTCCCTTTCTATGCTCGACACTATGGCCAAGTACTGCCCTGCAACTAGAGTAACTCACACCTGCTTAATTAACTCAAGATGTGTACCCAGCATAATCAATGTTGTTGTGCAAGACAAAAAAGAAACAAACAAACAAACAACAACAACAAAAACACTGTCACAGACTATGGTCTGATTCATCAGTGTGATGGAAGGAACAGAATAAGAGACAAAGGAAATAAAAGTAAAATGGGATGCAAGAACATTTAAGAAGGGATGTAGACTTCAGCCATGCTGTATAGTGTATGGAGGAGAGAGGATAGACTACAAAACTGTAATGACTGAACATAATTAACCCAAAACCATTTCATGAACAACACAACACCAGGAAGTTTCAACATTGGTTTTGATTCAGAATGATAGGAGTAAAGCATACAGAAGTCACAACGTGAGTCTGAAGAGGTAGCTTATTGGATAAAGACATACGCCACGCAAACAGAAGAACTTGAATTAGGTTTCCAAAACCAATATAAAGCCTACAGAGTAGCCAGAGCATCTATAATCCCTATGTCCTGCTGGAAAATGGGTGATGGAGGGAGAAAAGTGTCCAGTACATGAGACAGCTAATCTGGGATATGCAGAAAAACAACAAAGAGACCATGTTTTCAACAAGGTAGAACTTAAGGACAAACACCCAAGACTGCTGTCTAATCTACACAAGAGTATCATGTCACAAGAATGCCCACATTCACACATAAGAATTTGTACACATAAGTACACACACACACACACACACACACGCACACACACACAAGTAATGAATCTTAACTAGTGCATAGAATAACTTACTATATATGAGGATACGCAATATTCATCCTACACATATAAATATAATTTAGAGTCATAGCAAGTGTGGTATGGAAGTAATTTGCAATAGTTATATAAAGTTAAATGGGAATATCTTAGACATATCCTGGATGCCAGGGCCCCAAACAAACATTGGGCATTAAATACTTCAGATTATATCTGAGAATATGATATTGATCTACAGAGGAATAATACTGAAGTGAAGAATAGGCTTTTCCGTGTGTGTGTGTGTGTGTGTGTGTGTGTGTGTGTGTGTGTGTGTGTGTGTGTGTGAAGGTGCTCCTGTAGGCCAGAAGTCATTGGATTCCTTGGAGCCTGTGTGAGAATTGTTTTAACCACCTCTTGGCCCATATGTAGATTCTGGGAAACAAATGGGTTCTCTGGAAGAGCAGGGAGTGTCACTGACTCATGAGCCATCTCTCTAGTCCCATGAGGACTAGCTTTGATTCATTCAAGTAATTATCAAGTTGTGAGGGAAATCATAGCTCATGAGACTGGAAAAACGTGACATACACATATTAAAGCAGTTATATTAATACATTGTGTGCAGAAATAGAGAAATAAGATACCTCACTGTTTGATGTTTTGTGTATATTATGCTCTGTATAAGAAAACGAAATTGGTATAGAGCTACATTTTACTAGCAAGTTTAATTTCATTTCTTTAAAACCCCATGCTATAAAGCGGGAGCTCTGCAAACAAATATTCCTTATAGTAGTTTGTGAGCTACCAATTGAACATTAAAAATATAGCCTTTCCAATGTTTCTTCCTTAATTCTCAATGTGTTTTCTTATATCCTTGAATATACTGTTGACAGCCCCCACCTTTGAAGGCACTCCCACCGCTATCACAATCAAATAAACTCTTGGTATGCAATTCCAGTTTAATTGCTAAGAAAGAAGCTGATTTTCAGGCACTTGTCTCTGAGTGGATCCATTCCAGGACAGAGGTGTTTTAGAGTCGATATTTTGCCATAGTGTAGACCACTACAGTATTTTGGGGCAAGGGGCGGGCTGTGAAGCAGTTAAATTCCTACAATGTTCAACCACATCCATTCCCTCTGAAACACATTGTTTAGTGCCCAGTGTCTGATACTTGTGTAATGTCAAAATACTAGGGATATAGCTGGAAAGCTGTATTAGGTCACAGAAAGTGTGTGTGTATGTATTGGGCATGGGCAAAATGCGAGGTTTTATTTTAAAGTGTGTCCATTTTCAGTAATTTCCTGGCTTGGCTGATAATAAGGTGCTATAAAGAAATTCAAAGGAGAATTGTGCAGGGACAGAATAAATTACCTAAGTCAACACGGAGAACATGGCATAAGGACTGTTGCTGTGCACTTCCCAGACACCCATTGAGCACAAAGCCCTCATTTTCCTACAAGCCTGGAGCCTTTGCTGCCAGCCATATCCTTAGCTAGTAGTTGCCATTAACTACAAAACAGTGCTACGCTCAAGGCTCTAATCATTGCCTGAGGGCAATCCACATCCAATAATTAGTTATTGTGAGGATATACAAGTCGTGTCCCTTTATATTAAGTGGGGAAAGGAAGTTGTCCAAGCTCCAGAGCTCCCCACTGCCCTGATAGAAGTCTGTTTTACAGCACTGTTGCTCAAGCTCCACCTCCTGCCTAGTTCTGTGTCCCTGCCTCTCATATATTTTTGTTTTCAAGGCCAGTCCTCCAAACATCCAAAAAGAATTAATTTTTCCCTTCAATTTTTGTTATTATATTATATTCACATTACCCACCAATTGTAATCACCTTGCCCTTATCTTCCTGTTCCCACTCTCTCTCCCTCTTCCTCCCTGGTTTCCTCGTGGAGCTCCTGACAACCACCCCTGATTGCTTCCTCTCCCAACTCTTCCATGCAACTCCCATCACTTCTTTTATATCAGCCTAAGGCTGCTGTTGTCAGGAATGAGGCCAGAGAAAATGCTGAAACAAGATCAGGAAGCTGGAATATATGTTGACTGGCTGGAGAAATGATATAATTTCTTAACGCTAGGTAGAAAGAAATCCAGCAAAGGTAGTGCTCAGTGTATACAGTGTCCGCTTCACTACCAAATCAAGAGTAGATAATCAACAGTCTGCAGAGCAACTGTGCAACTAAATAGTACCTATCATTACCCACTTTTCAAATCAGACCCAATTCCCTATAGTAAAAAGTCTTGTTCCCACAATGATGGATCCTGACATCCAGGAAATAATGTCTAGACATTTAAAAATCTTATGGAGGTTTCAGTTGGCCTGATTATGCATGAATTTTAAGCTTTATAATTGCCCTCATGATAGAGTAAGTATGT
The DNA here is from genome assembly GCF_903995435.1 of Acomys russatus. NCBI lineage: Eukaryota > Metazoa > Chordata > Mammalia > Rodentia > Muridae > Acomys > Acomys russatus. Next base: position 24,697,441 of record NC_067144.1, on the reverse strand, counting down.
ACATGGTCCAGAGAGGAAAAGCAGCTATAGCTCAGGAAGATTACATGGAATCTCTTGTCTAGAGGTAAAACAAAACAAAACAAAACAAAACAAAACAAAACATGCCCCACTCAACTTGGTAGAACTTTCCAGAAACTCTGCATGGGTTCCTTGATTTGAAAAGAATTCCTATCAGTAGATGAGACCAAGTCGACTGGGAGTCACACTTGTCAGTACTTTATTATAGGAAAAATGGCAGAATGAGGGATCCCATTACAGCATGCAAAGATGCTGGCTGTTATTATGGCCTTGCTAATTTTCAAGTCTGGGCCCCATAAAAGAAAACAAATAATAAATGGAATCAATTACCAAAACAATCAAATCATGCCTCTAACTAAAGGTAACAAATCAACTGTGGTGATACATTTCTTAAAATATAATCACATGGTCTCGAGGACTTGATATACAGCTGTTGATGGTATATATGTGCTATCTTATGCTCCAATTATGACAGAGAAATAAGGGTGGCTTCACAAAAACATTGTAGAAGCAGAATATCATAGTTTTTCCTGGGGGTTTCTCTCTTCTATCATATCACACTCCAAAAGGATTTGGATCACAATGATATTCTAAATATATTGTTCCAAGAATGTTATTTAAGATGAGATCAATAACATTAAATGCCAGGGGCTTGGGTACAAATTGTGACATTGGAAGTACCTCTTGTGAAGGCAATTAAAAGAAAGAAGAAACATACAATTGACACTGTTCTAGAGAAAACATGGTACTACAGGCAATTGTGAAGAGATCTGCGAAATGGCTATTGATCCCTGGCTGAGTGGAGTGGCTCGTGGTGGGTTGTTGAGTGGTCGTTATGCCAAGACCCTGATCTTGATCTGAGTTCGGTCAGAACCACTATATCCTAAGGGAGATGGGCTTAGCAGTAACTCATCCCAAGTTGGATGTGAGAAAACTAGGACCACCATCAACAAAGCCCCATACAAGGATTAAGAGGCAATCTAAAAAGTATATAATTTATTGGGTTCCTTCTGTACTTCTCTCTCAGTTCACAATTGTAGGTAAGTATGATGGAGAAGAAATAAATTTCTTTATAAACTCACAGAGGAAGGTTACAAAGATGGTAAAGTGCTATTCCATCACTGTCCTATTCAACAGTAGACCTGAAAATGCAAGGCCGAGGCAAACATTCTCTGACTGGGCAGAGACTTAATTGTATATTAGTTTCACTTGACCATTTATTTTGTTTAAAAGAAAATCACTTTTAAAGGTAAATATATGGGGTCCCAAAGGAATCTGTGAATAACCGTGCTGGTTGGCAGAAGGCCTTTGAGGACAATGATTGATGGTTCAAGAACACAAAGAAGAATACGGGGAATAGGAATCTGGAAGATGGTGAGATCTGAAGAATCCTATATTGACACCAAGGAGAAGTGAAAGACACTAATAATGAGTGACACATTTGAGCCAACCCAATATATTTAGCTATCTCCTCTTATCAGCTTTCCACATGCTAGCATTTTGAGCACATGACTGGAATCTCTGTGGTGGTATGAGTGGAAGCTACTGATGAGCCACCACTCCTCAGGTCTAGTCTGATCTAGCCGTGGCTGTTACCATCCCCACCTATTAACTCACAGTTGCTTATATAGTCTCATCCCTCAAGAATGGCAGTATGTCATTTGGCACAAGTTGGCCATAGGAGACTTCTACTATTATTTCCTCCAAAGAGAACAATCCCGAAGATCAACTCTGGCCAGCCACTTAAGCCATAAAGAAGTCCAAGATCTCTGTCCTAGCAGCATTATATTTCTGCATCTCCCTCTGGCCAATATTACTTCTCTCACCAGAAATCCCCATATAAGAACATTTCTCAGGAATGGAAAGATATCTCAGTTGTTAAGGCACCAGCTGCTCTTCTAGAGGACCGTGCTTGGATTCCCAGAACCTGCATAGTAGCTCACAACTGTCTATAACTCCAGTTCCATAAAATCTGTTGCTCTTTCCTGGAGTAAAAGGGCACTGCATGCACATGGTACACTACACACATGCAGGCAAAAGATCCACACACATAAAACAATAATGAAACATTTTAAATATATTTTTTAAAAAGACAAAGAAAATCCCTCATAGTCTGTTTCTGTACATCCTAACCTAACACCGATGTTATGTTTCAGGACTGATCTAATGTAATTATCTTCAGAAAAGAACATGAATATCAATGATCATTTCTTCCATGTGTGAAAATTCAGCAAAATGACATTCTTTGTTGCTCAAGATTTTTTTTTTTTTGCTTAAGATACATTGGCTGCAATATTTTGAAGAAATATATGATTTTATTCACATTCTGTTGAAGTTACGTACAGACTTCCCGTGATGACCTAGAAATTTATAGAATTAGCTATTTGACTACTGTGGATAATAAATGTATTTGGTCTATAAGATAACCTCAAGTGCATGCTACTGCCTCTTTTTGTACACTGCAAATGAAAACTGTAGAGAGATAAATGACCTTACATAGAGGGCATAGCCAGGCTAGTACTGGGGAAAAAAAACAGAAGATTGAATGAACAATATTTAGTAGAGTTTCCTTATATCACTGTGATGCTTCTAAGTCTTTGAAGGCATTAAAGCACTGGCAAAATAAGTTATTAGAATGGGCAGTTTTACTGTTTCTCCAAAGAGCTATTTGTTAATACATGTGTTTCCTGGAATTTGATTGCAGCACTTGCCTCTCCATTTAGGAATACATGTATTGTTACTTCACTAATTTTTGTTTGAGGGAGCTATTGGAGCATTTGTTTTCAAGAAGAATTTTGAACTATTAAAAAACTTGGGAGATCCTCCTTAGTATACATTCCCAAGTAATGCAAAAGTCTTTCAAAGAATCTAGAAGCTCTCACTTAAATTTCAGAAGAGAATTTCTTTCTACCACATCTTAACAGACACAGCTTTTGCCATTAACTAAATATTTTAAGATCAACCCAATCGAGGTGCAGTTTATACCAATTGCAATATTTTCTATTCTTAATAGCACTGAGAAATGTACCTGCAATATCGCCAATGTATTCCTCAGACTGCAGTAAAGAAATGAAAATTTGAGGGGACTTATTTATAAGGAAATTATCCACCAACTACAAGCCATGCATCTTTATATTCCGAGGAACTAACTAGATAAAAGTAACGCGATATATGTGTCTGATAAATAGCTGAGCTAGAATCCACTTTAAGAGCCTATCACATCCTAGTTTTATCATAGGCTTAGACGATTTTCAGTACATAAAGGTGTGCAGGGGATGAAATCATATCTTAACACCAAAAAGAGAAAAGATGGTAGAAAAGATGAAAATGAAAAGGATTTGTCATGGATATGTGTGTGTGTGCGTGTGTGTGTAATTACATATATGTCATATATAATCATAACATTATGATTACATAATGAATTACATAAGAAAATGCAACTAATATCACAAAGGGGGAAACTAAACTTTAAAAACAAAGCACAGACTGGTGTGTACCTAGGTGTTAGAATGTTTACCTGTTGCATGGAAACAGTGAGTTTGATCTCCTACAACATAAAAATATCACACCAAAGGCAATGATATGCATGTCTGTTTTTTCTAAATTAGGGTTTTATTTTTATTTTATGTGCATTGAGGTTTTGCCTGCATGTATGTATGTGTAAATGTGTTGGATCTGCAGTGGTTACAGACAGTTGTGAGCTGCCATGTGGGTTCTGGGAAGTGAACCCTGGTCCCCTGGAAGAGCAACAAGTATTCTTAATCACTGAGCCATCTCTCCAGTCCCATGCACGCCTTTCTTTCAATGATGACAAATATTTATTGTGCAAGTACTTGGTGAATTGTGGAAACAGCAAAGGGTCTGGTAGACAGTGACTGTGTGACAGGTAGAAGAAAACAGTCTCTTTCAGAGAAGCCAGCTGGAGCTCTGGCTTTGTTCTTTCTAGCTCCTTGCCTTCAGGAGACATGGCCAGCTTCTCTTGCCTTGACAGAATGTTATAACCTAAAGCATGGGAGAGACTGTTCAAAGAATGCACTATTCTGAAATTTGAAGTAAATTATTATTTTCCCAGACTCATGACTTAGGAGACATAAAAGACTTAGTAATTTAGAAACAACATTGAACATACTGCTAATAACTTCATCCGCACAGTATTTTAAAGGTTTTCAATCTGTTGTCATATCCATTTATCTTGTTGAATATTCACAATGATTTACATGACATATGTAACTGTATCTCTGTTTTATGACCTAGGAGTTAGATACTATCAGAAGCTAAGTCGCTCATACAAGATTATAGAAGACTGAGGGTCAAGTGTTAATTAACCCAAAATTGTGGGCTGAAGAGAGAAGGCTAGGGTGGTGAAGTGCTTGGCACATAAGCATAAGGATCTAAGTTAGAATCCTCAGAACCCATATAAAGCCAGGCACCGACTTCTCTAATCTTAGTATTCCTCAGGCGGGAGGTATAAAGGAGTGTATTTTTGTAATCCATCTGGCTTGGCATGAATTATTGGAACAAGAGAGCTTGTGGCGGTGTGGTTGCTTGAATGAGAATTCCCTCATAATCTTATACATTTGAATGCTTGGTTCCTAGTTGACAGAACTATTTGGGAAGGATTAGAAGGTGTAGAAGGTATACCACTGGTGGAAGTTTCAAGAGCCATGCCATTCCCGGCTAGCTCTCTCTGCCTCTTACTTGTGGATTAGGATGTCAGTTCTCGGCCACTCCTCCAGCATCATGCCTGCCTGTTGGCTACCATGCCCCCTGGCATGATGGTCATGAACTCCAACCTTTTGCAACTTTGAGCCACAAATTAAGTGTCTTCTTGTATAAGTTGCCTTGGCCGTGGTATTTTGATGTGATGATAAAAAAGTAACTAGAGCAGGTACTACTTTTGTCAACTTGATGGGCCCTGGGATCACCTAAGATGTGTTTTTTCATGCAAGTCTGTGAGGGTGTCCTGCCAGAATTAACTGAAGTTGACAGACCCTCATCCAGAATGGACACTACTTTCCGGCATTAGTTCAGATATAAAAGGGGCCCTGGTGAGCCACTGTTGCCTTTATCCTGACTATCTTTGGTTCTTGCTAGTGAATGATTTTGGCTTCTTGTTGTTTTTGTAGCTGCCACACTCCACTGACAGAGTTTAACTTCCTCTGCATTCTATGCCTGACTGAGCACTGTTGTCTCTCCAAGAATCCTCTAGGACACAAGTTAGGACTGCTAAAACATCTAGCCTCAAGAAATTGAGTACCTATTAGTTTCGTAGCCTATCTAACATTGTTGAGCCGCCAATTTAATAAATATCTTTTGCAATATGTATTTATTCTGTTGTTTCTAGTCCTCTTAAGAACACTAATACAGACCCTGTCTCAAGTAAGTTGGATGGTGAAAACTGACACCTGAGGTTGTCCTTTGACCCTTACACATATGCTGTGTGAAGGTTGGAAAAAGACAGACAGACACAGACAGACAAAGAGACAGACACAGAAAGACACAGAGTTGGATTAGACTCCAAAGCTCTACTGCTCTCCAGTTTCAAGTGAGGGTCTCCCTTAAGGCAAGCTTCATTGTCTTTAAGCAGTACTCACTGCAATGGTTCAGAGTTCTTTGGGCTATGAAGAAATGAGGTGATGAAGGCCTCAATCCACTTCATAAAGATATAGTCAATTCCATCTGAGCAATTTTTTTTTTTTTAACCTACTCAGCTTCATGGTTTTATCAATTTTTACAAAGTAGTTTAGGTTTGGAAAACCTTGAAAAGCTGTTAAATTGGGTATTTTTGAAAGCATTATACCACCTACTGCCGATTCTCTAAACTGTGAAGATCTCTATAATCCTCCTTACGCCCCACGCTCATTGAAGTGTTCAATGGCTTCACAAGGTTAGCGGATGCTGCCCTTAACTAATGAATGCCAATTGTAAAGGAAGCTAACATGAATAAGAGTGTATATAATGGGGGAAGATTCGGGGATCTTTAATTCATGAATTTCCCAAGGAGGAGATTATATTTAGTATACTCAGGCTTGTTTAAAAATGTAACTTCTTAAAAGAAAAGAAATACTTCAACAAAATTTTGTTCTATAGGACACAGCTTGAGAGCTCTGTCTTGTCACAGCTGGGAAATGCCCCAGAAATCATTTATTTCTGCTTCTGCATAATATACATGACCTAGAGAGGAGACACAAACTGCTCTTTTGCAGAGTGTCTCAGCTCCTGACCAGATTCAAGACCTTCTGACTTACATCAAAGTGACACTTCCCACCTCACACTGCTTTTTATGAATGAATATAAACCTATACTACAAAAACAGTTTTGCCATTTGAGCATTTGGGATGGACATCTGTTAGCACTCATCTAAGCAACGTATAGTAAAATGGCTCTCTGAATCTACAGCATTTATTTACTAGGGTTTATTTACCATAATGTTGATATATTTCAATATGTTGATTTTCTGAATTCATCAGGGAAAGTGAATCTTATAAAACAATTTAATGTCTTGTTTCCTTTTATATGCATTTGCATCTTCATAAAACTAGACACGTTTTAATAGGAAAAAAGGAAATTATATGATTGAATGCCTATCATTTGCCAATCCTTTATTTACAACATCCTCTCTTAGTTCCCAAGATAAATAAAATACTAACTTCCTTTCTGATAGGAGAAAAATGAAGCTAAGAATGTCAAAGCCCTAGGTCTCATGGCCAATGAGTAGAGAAATCAAGACACTAATATAATTTTGCCTAGACAATTAATTCACTATTTTATGCAATCTTTTTATTGTTACAGTTTTTATATATGCATATATCATTTTTTGATCAAACCTACCTGCCATAGTCCTCTCCAATTCTTCTTTTACTTCCTCCACTACTGTTGCTTCCAAATATGCTCTTTTTCTTGTCTCTCTCTTATCTGTCTCTGTGTCTGTCTTTCTTTCTCTCTCTGTCTATGTCTATGTCTCTGTCTCTCTCTCTCTGTCTCTGTCTGTCTCTGTCTCTGTCTCTCTGTCTCTGTCTCTGTCTCTCTGTCTCTCTCTCTCTCTCTCTTCTGTCTCTCTCTCTCTCTCTCTCTCTCTCTCTCTCTCTCTTCTGTCTCTCTTCTGTGCTATCTTTTACTTAAGCCCATTGGTCCACTTAGTATCACCTGTAAGCACAAGTGGTTTCTCAGGAGCCATATGCCTGAAAAAAACTCACTCTTAATTCTTTAACCTTTCCTCACTATTAACTGGAGGCAGAGATCATGGGATAATGTGATTACATCATGTATGATAGAATAAAGACAATTGTTGTATCATCTAGTGTTTCTTAGGGTTTTGCTTTGTTTTGTTTTACTATTCTCAGTAAAGGAAAAATGTATCTTAATACTCTTTTAGTCTATGAGTCTGCCAGTAACACACACCTCAAGACAAATATAACCACCAGAGAAAATAAAAAAGTTCATAAATTATTCTTTTGTTGGTTTTGTTCTTCAAGTCTTTCATTACATTTAAAGTCATATTGCAGGCCTTGATCATGTTTGTTAATAAGGCATATAGAAAGCTGAACCTTTTTAATGACGATGTGATGATTTAAAGGATTTAAAACTGCTCTGAGAAATGAAAACATGGTTTTATTTATTAATAGTCACTAATGGTGTATAATCAAGGCAACAATTGCTTCACGAATAAATAAACAATTAGCTGACTTATTTGAAGTGTAAGCAGTTGATGATTTAGCCCTTTGTTCATTATTCTTATCTGCTGAGCCCTTTACCTCTCAAGTCTATAATAGGAAAAAGGGATATAAATGGAATACTTTTACATTAAATTTTATTTTAAATAGTCTTGGTGAGTTTATGTTTACTTGTTAATTTAAATTCTATTTATATCTACATTTTATTCTATATTTGCATAAAGCAGACACTAAACTATTAAAATACTATAATTTCCCACTTATCCAGAAGTCCAGCTTGTCAGAAGTCTGTAATAAAGGCCTCAGAGAGCCAGAAATCACTATAACATCCTGCATTAAGGCATTTAGGGATTCCCACAGAACATTATTGGCTTTTAAGGTATGTGGTTCCGTTAGAGCTTTGTTATCTGGTTCCTCAGCCTTTGCTAACTGAGTGGAAATACATGAGAAGAGCTTAGTAGTGATGAGGCAGGCAATGTACAAAGGTACAGAGTTGATTCCTGATAGCCCGATGACCATGCTTTCCTGAACCCAGATCCATTGATAGCTGTACTAGATCTCAAGGAAGAGTTAGAAGTCTTTAGCAGTGCTTGGCATGTTCTCATGAAGTTCTATGTCAGAACAATTGCATTGAATTTCATGTAGCTTTAAAAATGACCATGTGTGCATATCAAATTTTATGTGTACATAATGTCATCTTACTGAAAACTGATGCTTTAATTCTTCTACTCATTGACTATGAGACATATAAATGCTCCATTATTTTATGGGATATATTTTATTGTTTGAGAATTTCATACATTCGTGTAACTATTGGAGAAGAATTTTGGTTAAGGGAGATGAAAATTAGTAGGAAGCAAAAAAAATGTTTAATATATTTTGTGAAGAAGGAGTTCCATGAGTTTTATTGAGTTGAAAGTATAATGAGGTTGGCTAAGGTTTAGGAAGTGGTTGGAGTTAAGCCTAAGTTGGAAGGTGACTAGAAGCCTGTTTCCATCTTCTCAAGTCTTTCCTATTGATTTGTTTGCTTTGTTTTTGAGATAGGGTCTCTCTGTGTTAGTCTTGGCTGTCCTGGAATTGCTTTATAGAACAGGCTGGCCTCGAACTCACAGCAATCCACCTGCCTCTGCCTCCCAAGTGCTGGGATTAAAGGCATGTGCCACTCCAGGCTCTTTACTTATTGTTGAAGTCTTTTCCTATCTTATACATGGAAAATCTACTCTTTGGTGTCCCTCAAGAGTTTTCTCATGCAATGATCAGTGGCTCTGAGATTGTATTGGGTTAAGTAAATTAAAAATACCTCATGTGAAAAAGATGGGATTAAAGGAGCTAAAAGTTTTACTCAGAGATAGTCCCTGAAGTTACTATTTGTTGTTACAGGGCAAAATTTTTAATCCTAGATATGTTAGGCCATGTTTGTGTATGTTTACCAAATTGCCCTACTAGTATAGGGGAATGAACCCCATAGTGGAAAAAAGAAATCGACAGCAGTGCTATGGCTTATAACAATAAATTTGAAGTATGACTAAACAACAATGGTTTGCATTCCTGAATGTGTTTATACAATAAAGAAACAAATAATAAGCATACATTTCTGTCAGTGGCAATAATCAGACAATTAATTGGTTACAATTCTAAATGCAACTTCTTATATATTCTATGAATTTTTGCTTCTTTTGTCGCTGTGACAAGATGTATCTGGCATAAATAATCTAATGAAGGAAGCGTTTATGTAGCTTCATGTCAGAGACATAAGTCCAGGGTGTTTGGTTCCATTGGTTCCAGCCCGCAAATGAGGGAGCACATCATGACTGCTGTGCACTTTAGTGAGAGGGGGCTGTCTACCTCATGGTGGATAGAAGGTACAAAGACAAGAGGAAAGCAGACAATAGCTAGGACCTTCAAATCCTCTAGCCTAGTGATCTCGTTTTTATAAATAATCCCAAACTCCTAAAAATTCTAGAGACTCCCCAAGATCATTCCACCCACTGGGAGCCAACAGCTCAAAGCGTGAGGGGGTATTTTATATTTTAACCATAACACCCTATCCTCACATTAACAAAAGAAGGAAATAGTTTCAACTATTTTCCTACGGCATCATGAATACAAGTATTGGAGAAGATGAACCTTCCTCACTTTTATATATTCTCTCTCTAATACTCTGTTAAAAACTAGATTTAATGGAAGAAAACAGGAAGCTGTACAGAAGTAGGAAATGAGTATTTGATGTTAACAGCAAATAGAGAGCCTCTCATCAACACTTATCATCAGCTGTGTGTACATTCCTCTCTCTTTAAAATAGAAGCACCATAGTGCCTCATATTGCTCCTATCACTGTGTAATTAACTGTGATGATGCCAGAGTGCTAAAAGTCTCTACTGTATACAAACTTCTGATATTATTTAAACTTCTTTTGTGTGCATGTATGGAAATGCACGCATATAGATTTCACGTGTTTGCAGGTATATATGGAGGCCAGAGGTCAACCTCAAGTATTATTTTTCGGACCCTGCCCACATCTGTTCAGAGGCAGTGTGTCTTAGAGACTTGGAGCTCATCTATTAGGCTCATTAGGATGGGACTCAAGTCCTTGTGCTTCTGTGTTTTCCTCCTCAGAGCCTGAATCGTAAGCAGTTGCCCCATGAATCGGCCCTACCCTTATAGGAATGTGTTTAATATAAAAATGAAATAATCATCTGAAAGTGCACCAAATTCTCAAAAAGCTTGGGAGTCATTAAAAGCGCCATACAATGTTCTTGCACAATGTAGCCATATTCAATGTTTATAGAATATACACTCAGCAAGGGGTTAGCCAGGATTGGATATGGTTAGAGTCCAGTCCCTGAATCAGTCTTTCTCAGTTCCAAAGCCACCTCTAAAATTTAGGTGAATAAATTGTACAAGTTACTTATCTTCCATATGTCTCTTTTCTCAGACATAAAACAGAGAAAGGAAGATTTGTCATTCAGTTGTAAGGAAGATGAAGTAAGACTTTGCACAGAAAATGTTATTGTATTGCATACAGTATTATATTGAATGCACATAAGTACATCACTCGATAATAAATATACTAACATTATTCTCTTCTTGAGGTTAAAGTAAAAGAAATGAAAGGGAGGTGCAGATTTTAAGATTTTAAGACTCAGGTGGTCATACTGCCTGCTGGAAGCCTGTTCCGGGAGTTGGAGGGAGTTGGAGGGAGACTCAGGTGGTCATACTGCCTGCTGGAAGCCTGTTCTGGGAGTTGGAGGGAGTGGTTAATGTAAGGACAAAGGTGCTTAATAGCTTCTGTCCCATCCTTTTTATAATGGAAGGATAATAATTTCTGGAAACTCAACATTCTCAGAACTTATCCAAGAATATACAAAGTCTGACAGTTTCCCCTTACCATTCCCCTGGACTAACATCCAAAGAATCCTAAAAACAATGGACAACAGGAGAAACAATTCAAAAATGGGGCAGAGCATACTGCCCGTTTCGGTGATTTCACTTTTGGTATATAGGATAACTGAGCAATTAAACACATACAGGTGATACGACTTTCTGTCTTGTGTCTTGTCCTTTCCTCCTTCCCCTACCTGATGAGCTAGGAACTTTTCCAACACCCAAATGTCCCTTACCCTCCCCCAGGCAGGTCTGACCAGATATCCCCACTGAGCTCACAAGAAATCCCTGTGCCTCAGCAGCAGCACCTTATGTGACACTGACATGACAGTTCTTTGTTTACCTCTGGCTTTTTCATTGCAGAATGTCAATACTCAAAAAAAAAGACCCTCCTCACCTTGAAATCCCTGAAGCAGGCCCTGATAACATATACTTAGGTGAAGAGTACTGCATTTTTTCCATCTTAATTGCAGTAATACACCCTAAAATTTTAATCCATTTGAAAAAAAGTTTAAAATTCAGTCTATAGGGCCATATGCTGCATATAATGTTCATGCCTTTAATTCGAGGTTTTGGAAAGCAGAGGCAAGTAGATCTCTGCGAGATTGAAGCCAGCCTGACATATATAGTGAGTTCCAGGACAGTGAGGGCCACATAAACAGACCCTGTTCCAAAATATTAATAATTCTAGTCAATACATTATCTTAACCAAGTATATTACTCATTGTATTTTATGAAGTTCTTATTTTGAATTATTTAGTTTATTAAGAGGTTTCAGTATTTAATTTTAAGTAAAGAGTTTAAAAGAAAGAGAGACAGAAAGACAAACATGCCCGTGAGTTATGTGGGCCTCTCAGAAGAGTGGTTGTTATACAGACTTCTAGTGAATGAGATGTAATACACATCTGCTAATCTTCACAGTGATAACGGCATCATCATTTTGTAGCTATGTTTCTCCAGAGCTTTTGACTTTCTGTCACCATTTTGTAAACAAGCTAGCTTCTTTTGACTTAGCTTTTGAGAAGGACTTGGAGGAATTAACTATCGTTACTTATCAGTATTTATCTTGAATGGGAAGACCAGGACTTTCCCCACTGCCTGCTATTACACATTACCCTGGAGTAATAAATTATATGTATAGCTCAAAATAGTCTCCTCTTAGTCAAGAAGAGAAGAATGAATATTCCCTCGGCACAGTTACATTGAGTTATAAAATAACTGTTCTGTTCTCTGCATTGTTTACCTAACTCACTGGTTCAGTCAAGGAGAATTTCATCTTTCTAGAAATACTACCATCTTCTGTTTCATATCCAGAGTCTCCTGTGAGTCTATATAGATTACTTGACTACCTTGAAAAGTAATTAGAAACTTGAAACTTGTGACCACATAGTTATTTTTATTTATGCCATACATGTAACAAATATGAAGATATACACCAAAATGGAGAATCCTTAATGAGAACTTCTTCAATAACCATAGGCACTAGTACTGCATTTTATAGAAGAGCAATCACTTTCCTGGCATTTTTGTTTTAGTGATATTCACTGCTGATTAGTGTTTGGTTTCATAAACTAGATACATGCCTTTCTGCCCTTAGTCCGTGGCAGATGGACAAGAATGCAACTATTGCTATCCTGGTTGACAACTGCATTGACCACACAAAGCATTAACACGCACGTAATAGTTCATATTTATAATATTTTTGAAAAACATGTTTCACTTGTGTAACCATATGTTCATAGATAAAGAATGGGTAACAATTAAAAATAAAGGCAAATTTCATTATACAATCACTGGAAATATAAATTATGATAAAATATGAGAGACAGCAGCAAGTTGAAGTTAAGACATGGTGGGGAAGAAATAAAGAAAAGTTTCAATGGAGAGGAGCCACCTCCTCCTTGGTAGGAAAGGGGGGTCTAAAACTAGGTGTACCTACTTTACACTGAAGAACTATCAGTGCCTATAGATCTACCTAAATGTCTGTGCATTTTCACGCCTGTGCACTCCTGATGATTATGAAAAACAGGATGCATAATCACCCACTGAATACAGTAGTGATTTCACTAAATTTGCCATTGTTGATAATTGCATTGTAGGAAATTTGCCAGCCAATCACCTTCAGCGCCATTCAGTGCTCACATGTCCATCTAGTTTGAAAGGCTTGGTGCACAGCTGTGTTTAAGACTGTGTAATGGCTTTAAATCTAGGCCACAGACTCTTTTTGCATGTCCAATCAATTGGTTAGAAATCTGATCCTGAGCTAATAGGTCTGTGCACATTAAAATTCATTCTTTGAACATTGCTGCTGAGCTGGAGGATGCACACTGCCTGAATGGTATCTGCGTTTGACTTTGCTTCACATTCTAGGAAAGGCATTTTCCCACGTTGAGAAGGAGATGACTGTTTTCAGAAGCATACAATGAAAACTAGAAAATGTTCATGTCATGTCACTGTGATTTAATAAATTAGTATTTGATGACTAAAGTAACCAGGTCCAAATACAGGAAGAATAATATCTCAACTTCTAAAAATGTTCAAGTGGGCTTGGAATGGTGGATTCTGACTAATACTAAAATTATGACTATGTGCAGCAAATTATAATAATGGCAATTTCATTTCTGATACCATTGGCCAACCCATTAACAGAATAAATGAGGGAGTATATGAGAAAGTAAAGAATTTGAGATACCAAAAGTAAAGCAAGATCATGTAGTGTTCTTCAATACCCATTCTATAAATCTCTTTTGTTTTTTTGTTTTTGTTTTTGTTTTTGTTTTTGCTAACCACCACCATTGGCAACATTTCTGAACTCTAAGTCTAAATATTCTTATGTCAGCTACCAAGCAATGTTGTGACTTCTTTGGTTTAGTAATCGTATGCTATGCCCTCTGTTGTTATTATAGACGTCATGCTAATAATATACAGCTGCATGCTTCTAAACCCGGTGTATAATCATGTTCGCCTACCTTGTTCTCATAATACTGTGACATAATATTAATCTGTGTAAAGCAGTGTTTGGCACGAAGCTGTCCAAATCATAACAGTGAATGAAGCATAAAAATGTCATGACATGATTATCAGACCTCAGCAAACAAGCACTGTAATTGTCACGTCCTAATTTTCCAATCTAGTGACGAAGCCAAAAGAGACTTTATCACTATATTGGTTACATATGAATGTTACTGACCCAGTTGAATCAAGTCTGGTTCCATTTGACCTTCAAAGGAAATCCTTTGCTAAAGGAATGGCCTCTCTTTCATGTCCAAAGAAATATGGAGATTATTTATGTGACTCAATGATACTGTGGTTATCAGTGAAGAGATCAAAGGTTGAGCCACTAGACCATACAGAATCCTATGCTGAGAAGTCCTTGGAGACATGAGCTGTATTTTACTAACTTATCTTTCTGTCCATCATGCATGGGTTTATGCCAGTACTTGAACAAACTTTTTAAATTGAATTCATTGATTGAGTTATATAACAGATCACCTTTCTCAGAGCTGAAATTCCTTAAATCAGCCAAGGCGATAGTATTGACAGGAGTAGTTTTCAATCATATATGTAGAGAGGCAAGATTATTGTGTATACTGCTCTTGAACTCTAACCCTTTGGAAAAGGGGGCAGAATAAAGACGCATGATTATTTTTTCAATTAAATGTTAATGTAATCCACTTTCCATACATCACTATGCAATTCTGGATAACCAAAGGACTTTTCTTTTTTTTTTGTAAATGTGGAGAGGCAGAGCATCTCTGAACTATAAAGCAAGACCAGGGAATAGAAATAAATTTGTGTCAGCAACCAAGCAGAATCTTAAAAAATTCAATACTCTTTCTCTTCCGTGTACATTCATTTTTCCTATGACTCTTTCTTCATTTCTTCCTTTGGCAACCACCTGCTATGTGTTCTTGGAGTAGATCAATTATGAAGATGAAACATCCTAAAGATTCATGCCTTATGCTCCCAGCAGCTCATTTATGTGGGGCATATAGGCTGGGTGATCAGGGACAGCAGGCATGGGACTAGAGTGAGGTCAGAGACGTGTCCAAACCCAGAAAATCTCAAACCTGTGACTGAAATTCTTATCCTAAAACCAGTAGGAGTAGAACTGTTTCCTCCCTAACTAATTCTGCGCCTGCACACCTGGCGGCACCTAGGCCACCAACCCCTAACTCTCAAGGTAGCCACAGGTAGTCATGTAGCCGGCACCGGGATGCAACAGAGAGCGTCACTGGCATCCCAGCCACAGTCAGTAAAATAGATTCACACCCAAAAACCCTGCTCTACTCCCCAAGGTTCATTTAGTACTTGTTTACCATGGAATAAACAGACATAAGCTGCTTTGCTAATAAACAGGCACAAGCTGTTTCACCGAAGATCATCTGAAGCTGCTGTTTCACTGGGCTGTAACGCTTGAAGGGCTGTTTTGGAGAGAGTTTTCCTCAGACCTGCCCATTTGGTGTGGCCTTGCTGACAGGACCAAACCTCCTGCCATCATTCAGTTAAGCAGCCTCTGGTCCAGCATTAGCCACTGACTGTTCCACTTATAGTCATTCTTGACAAAGGGCCATGATTGTTCGAAAGAGCTGTAACCCTCCTCAGAGAAGGCCTTCTCCCCTTGGCACCCCAGCCGAACCAGGATTCTGCATGCCCCACCATTTCTAGATTCTGCTTCATTCTTTTCATCTCGATGTGCAGAGGCGCCTGGCACCCCAAGGGGCTGAGTAGAACACCTGACAACACGTTTACATTTAAGTCATCAGGCATTCCAGAAAATAGAAAGACCCAAGTGCACAAAGAAACTTTGTTTTTCCAAGATGGAATATTATACCCGTACTTTGTTCCTGCTATACTGCAGAAGGAACTACTTTAGTAGCTATGGTTGTTGGTTCATGGTACTGGTTTGGCATGCAATAACATAATATACTAAATTCTACATTCTCTTTTATTGGGCACAATTTAAAAAATTAATGCCCTGTAATTGAGAGAGTCACTTCTTCAAAAGGTAATCCAAGTGACCCAACAATTAGAGATGCTTTAAATCATTTTTCTTATATTTTGTATATACACACACACGTACACACAAACGCAAACACACTACACAAACACACACACACATACACACATGCGCACATGTGCGCATGCCCGCCAAAATTTCTTTTCAAATCTTGTATTTTTCAACAAACAAAATATTTTCCTGTAAATAAAATATGGAACTCTTAGAAATAAAAGATAACCAAGTGAAAGAAAAGATAAAACATATATTCAAAGTCTCTAAAATTTGAATACTTTTTGAAGCTATTTCTTGTGATAAAAAATTAGAAATGCATTTAAAATGCTTTGGTTATACTCTTGTCCAATAACTGCTGCACCATTCCTCCTCTTAACAGGCTGAAGCATGAGAGCAATATTCTCCCCTAATTAACTTTAAATTTGCTTTGTTTATACCAACTCCTGGTAATTATAATTTGATAGGGGATGACGTAAGTTTCACTGCAATATTTATCTTATGACTAGCATGTAACAACTCTATTATGTCATAGAATATTAAAGACTGCTGCGAACTGAATTCCTAACTCTTTAGGGAACCATACGGCACATTTCAGGGGAGGAGAAGTAGGTCAGCCACTAAATGCTTGTCACATAAGCATGAGGATCTGAGTTCAAATCCTAAAGCCTACGTAAAAACCAGGATGTAGTGATATGCACTTATAGTCTCAGTACTGGGGAGTTAGAACCATGAATGCCAAGCGTCCCTGGCCTCATCACTCAGTCTCAATATCCATTGGGACATTATGTCTCATAACAACAGCAGCAATCCAATGTAGGGGGCTCCTGAGAAATACAACTGGAGATTGACCTGGGTTACACACACACACACACACACACACACCTCATCCCCACCCGCCATTCACTCCCTCCCCCCTCCCCCCGGGCACGCACTTGTGCACATGCCCGCCAAAGTTTCTTTTGAAATTGGCTATCCATACTTAATTCAACAAATAAATACTTTATTTCAGATAGAGAAAAAAAATCAGTTATTCAAAATGAAATTGGGAGTGAGAATACTCAAGTACTACCAACACATCTGAACTGATTTTACTTCTGTAAACAAAAAGAACTTGTTAGTTTAGAGGTTAAATTGGTTGTTTGAACATGGGTATTGGCACATCTAGAAAATTGCCTCTAAATATTATCACATAGTATTACATTTCATCATCCTCCTTTGTTACTGACCTGATGTGAAGTTTTGTGGACATTCACAACTTGAAGTTATGAACACAGAGAAAAAGAATTCCTAATATGTTATGGAGTTTTGGTTTATATATAAACATGTTTTGTTTTGTTTGTTTGATTTGGTTTTGGTTTTGGTTTTGGTTTTTGGCTTTTTTTGTAAATCCTGTTTGTGGGAAAAGGAGGCTGTTCCAGTTTGTCCACAGCTGATAATTGTCTTCTGAGAGGGCACATGAGATGTTTGTCATCTGTGAACTACCTCCTTCAGGGTGTGGTCTTTATCAGTGTGTATAAAAGCCACACCCAAAGAGCGACTGGGGGCTCTGAGAAAGAAGGCTGCCGGTGCTTCCCCCCGCTGCTTCTGGTTGCTGTTGATGCAGTGTGATAAGAAGAAATCAGAGATATCCTGAAACGAAGATTGGACTTGCCCTACGGAACCTAAATCTAAACCTTAAACCGTAAACAGGAGGAAGCAGCTAAGGAAAACTATGCCCCGTCTCCACACCAATGTTCTTTCTCCCCTACCTGATGTTAGGGTATTGGAAGGGAATGGGGTGGAGAAGTGAGAAAGATTTAAAGAACCCAAAATAAAAATAGTTGGTTAAAAGTACACCAACACTAATACAAATTTATGTATTGTGTTTGTGTGCTTGTGTCTATGTATTTTCTAAGTGCTGAAGTGTGTGTGTGTGTGTGTGCACGAGTGCATGCATGCACTATTGTCCAATCCACTGAGAATGGCATTGCACTTTTATGTAAGTAATCCACATAGAATGATCTCTCCGACAAGAATGGGCTGCAGAAGACTTTCATTAGAATGTAAGTGGCTCTCAAATGCAGATACAAGAAAACACAATTCTCACAGTCTAGGGTTTAAGTCATAGCAAGTTATAATGACATAAGCAGGTATAACCATATAAAAGAAAACGGCAGCTTTGCCAGCCACCTGAGAGGCTCCCGTGTGTGTGGAAGTGCCAGGAATATTACCATTTCAAGGGCCCCTGCCTTCCTCTTTCTTCTATAAGAATTGCCACCTGTGCAATTTCTGCAAAACACTTCAGATGTCTGTACACTTACCTGAAAGAAAAAAAAACAAATATAAAAAACATTTAACCATGTTTTCATGCATAATTTGTTTTTACAAACTTATCAAAGAACAAAAGCAATTATGTGTAATGTAACAGACATTCCTTAAATGTTACATATGCACTAAAATTTTGTAAATCATTCTACTCCTTCCTCCCTTACATCAAGCCTTAAATGTTTTGTGGAATCTGATAGTTTATTGATTATTATTTGTGATAAATAATTTTAAAAACAATATTGGCATTGAAACTAGGACATGTTAGGCAAGTGGTCTGTTTCAGAACTAAATCTCAGCCATCTTTTTATTTTTATTTACTTTAATTTTTGTATAGAATATTAATTAGTTCACTCTGTCTTGTACTTGCTTCATATCTCAGGATGCCGTTAAATTATCGGTCTCCTATCTCAGCCCCTACATAGCTCCACTTGAAATCAATCATTCAAATATCTTACTTACACTATATTTACTTATCCTGTCAGGAACCAGGACTCAATCCAATGCAGAAGGAAGTACGAATTACTTTGTATTTTCATGCATTTAATTAATCATTGTCTCCTTTATCCAGAAAATAGATATTGGCTCGCACCATTTGCTATCGTATGTGATGGGTTAGGATTTTGAACCAGGCAGGACACTGTCCTTGACCTAACAATCCACATTGCATCAAATCATCCTTGCCAGTAAGTAGCATATTAATTGAACAAGACTACGCAGAGAAGGCTCTTACTCCTTGGCTCTCTAGCATACCTGAATGAGTAAGAAAAAAGCACCATTTTCCACTGGCTGTTTGGTTTGTTTCTGAGCCAGAAGAAATGTGGTCAAGGACACAAAAGGGTACATTGGGGATATAATAGTAAGCTACGTCTGAAGATGATGCCAAGTCATCAGGAACCCACTGCTGCCTAGATAGCAGGCACCCATACCCCACTTCTATCCGTCTCTAGCATCAGCACCATCACAGACGGCATGCCCCTCTGTTCTTTCTGAGACATATATAGAGGTCTTTGGCTTAACTGAACTTTGGCTCCCTACTCCTCTCCATAAGAACTATTAATACACTCCATTGATTATTTCTAATTACTACCCAGACATCATACATTTTATGCTGCAAGACAAATGAGCCAAACTGGTTCCTAATCCCCAGAGCAAATATAAAATAAAACATCGCATTGCATTGCAGCTGAGTGTTGTACTGGCAGCCCTGAGGCCATCCCAGCAAGCATTTCTCTCTGTCATTCGATATTACTAGTTTATATTCTATCTTAGCAACTACTACAGCGAACTTTGGGAGTTCTTGGCTTTCATCCCATCCAATCTGCGAACAGGGATGGAGTTCCCTTCAGTGGGCATGAGACAAATGAAGCTGTTATCATCGTACCATAGAAGTTCCGAGAGCTATGGCAGGGGGTTGGGAGATGAGCACAACCACAGTACAGCCCTGCATGTAGCTGCTGTGTTGGTGTTGGCTGAGTCAACACACTAGGAAATGAAAAAGTCTGGACAGGAACTACCGAAGGAGGTGGCTGCCAGAAGGATCATAGTTAGAAACACAGCTAGGGGTGTATCAATAGCTTTCTAGTTTTTATGAGGTATAGTCAGTTTGGGGAGGAAGATATGTCTTTCTTATTCACATATTTAATTTTAAATTGTTTCTTTTATTTTTGAGACCATCATGCAATTACTTCATTTTCCCCTTCTATTTTCCCTCTCCAAGACTATCCATGTGTCCCCTCCTGCTTTCTTTCCGTTTCAGGGCCTCTTGTTAATTATTGTTGCATACATACCACCTGCTCAGTCTGTATCATCGTACTTGTTTATATGTTTTTATGTCTTTTTAACATAGGAATTTTGAGTGACCTTTTATTCATTAATTATGAATTTAGAAGTTAAAAAAAAATATTTACAAGCCCTGAGAGGTCTAAAAGAGATTGATACACTCTTAAAACCCACTTTTAAAGGGTATATGAACATCTTAAGTTTGAAAAAATTATGGATATAATCTGTATCCCAGTCCTACTATACTAGTTCTTGTGTTGCCAAAGGAAAATGGATAGCCTTCAACAAATCTCCATAGTGAAGAGGTCAGCATTTAAACAATAGTATGCTGTGTTGCACATTTTTACGGTTTGACTTGTAAGGAAAGAAATCCCAATGCTTAGTGTTTATATGATTATCTGTGCATTTATAATTTCACTCTTATTAAAAAGAACAGCGTTGGTGTAAAATCAAAAGTATGAGATTCAAGCCTGAGTTACACATACGGTAACAATACCATAGTCATATTTATGGTTTAAAGTACTGACCCTCTAATGGGTGATGAGCTGAAGGCCAGTGTATTTAAATTTTGCCTTTAAAGAGCCATAGTAAGGCTGTAATTATACTAAAAATATACATTTAATGAAGTTTGATGGCTACTTCCATATTTATAAGGTTAAAATTCTGATTAAAATGGTAGGCAGCTTTGGGCGGCATCATTGGAGGCAGTGAAGCTCTGTAGGTAGCTGTGCGTGCGTGTGTGTGTGTGTGTGTGTGTGTGTGTGTGTGTGTGTGTGTGTGTAATTAAGTTAATAGATTGTAGCCTCACAATGCTAAGGTGGGTGCTACAACCCCAGTCTAATCAGATGAGGTAGGTTCAGCTATTAAACTACATTAACCATTATTTCTTCTGTGCTATAGTCTAATAGTTAATCTTGATTGTGAAGTTGATGAGACTGAGCGGCACCTAGGAGATCGCTAATGTGCACTTCTGTAGTATCTGTGATGATGGCTCTAGAGACAATAGAATCATGACGGTTCTGACCAAATATATTTCTACTGATAGACTTCAAATTTAAATAGACAAGAGAGAAGAAGTGGAGCCTTAGAAATTGAGTTCAGAGGGGTAGGAAATAGAGCACCAGACATGTTGAAGGACACATCTTGGTTGGCCCATTTGTATCTGTATTGCTCTACTTCTGGGGTACTGTGGTATAAAGAAAGTGATACCCTCTTGCTGCTGTATAGTACCCTGACTCACCACGATCCAGAAACACTGAAGCAAAGAAAACACTGGCACACTGCCCCAAAACTGTGAGCTCAAAGCAAACCCTTTCTCCTTGCAATTGGTATTTGTGCACAAAAAAAAAGAGAAAAGGAAGCCAAATCAATGTATATAGTAATAACATCTGAGCCTACCCCATGGTAATGGTTAGCTCATTTTGACTCGTATTAAGCACTCCTATAGATTCTCTTGAATTCTTGTTTCTTCTTGTGTAAGCTCAGTAGCATTTCCTTGATCTATGAGGATAAAGAGGGTCCTACATATGAAAATGTTTTATTTTGAACACAGAATCTGCTGTTGGATTTTCTCTAGGGTAACGGCGGCTGAGGGAATTCCCGAGTGAAGGCCACTGTGCTGAGAGAAGAGACTGACAGCGACACACTACGTTTATCTAGTCACACATTACCAAGCCTTTCATGGGCATCAACAGCTTCTTCTACTGAGCTTGGAAAGGATTGCAGTAAGAACATTGAGAGAAGCATAGATAGAAGCTCAGGTACATTTTCAAACCTATTGAAGTTCTGCACCAGAATCTGGTATGTGTTAAATCCTTAGAACCCTGGTTTTGACTCGGGGCTTCCTCTCATTTCCTTCCGCTGCTGGCTCTGTCAGCATAGTTACACGATGCACACCTAATTAGCACTACCAAGACTACACATCCGAGATTCATCTGCACACAGTGCCCCTGGGCTATGCCTCTGTTCCACAGGAGGAAGCATTAGTAGCATGGTCTTTCCTTGTTGACCCAGGGAAGAGATACATAGATCCTAAGAACAATCTTACGGTTATTCAATGTCCACTCCTTTGAACCAGGGTAATAATTTAGAAGAGATACTGTAGACCATAGCGTCATTTCTCTTTGCCTTCTGAAAACATTTTTCAGTTTTTAAGGAGGAGTACAACTGATAGATAGCAACAGCTCAAGAGTTAAGGTGGATACTACTCTACAGAATCTTGGGAAATAACCACCATAGTGTAAAAACTAAGATTTTATTGAAATAAAGGAGATCATTATTGCCTTCCACGTGCACATTCAACATCGGCCTTAAAAGAACTAACTACCAAACTCTCTAATTACATCCTCACCACTTCTCTCACTGTGGTCATTGTTTTGTTGTTTGCCCCCTTCTGACGTAATTCTCTTGGTATCCCACAGAGAGCTTGTCCAGTGGAGAGTGTAATGAGGCAGCTGTTTAACAGTTGCAGCTAATCAGCAAGACAATTTGACCCAAAGAAGTTTCCTCCAAGGAACTTTGCTAACCCAAAAGAGAGTAGGTTCAGATTGGGAATTGCCAGTTTCCTTGACCTGACATGGGTCTTCAGCCCTATGCTGAGTTCCAAGTCTCAGGAGAATAGGCATACAAGAACCAAGACACCAGTGCACGAAACACACTATTCTATGCCGATCCTGGAGTATTATACCTGGAAGGATGAATTTCACAAGAAATCTCCCACTTAAGTTCCACATAAATCAAAGTCATCAATAAATAATATTATGTAAGTAGTAAATGGGCCTGGCATCCTTGCGATAGTTTAATCAAAGCTTCAGGTGTTCTCAAATTAGATTTGTTTTGATTTTCCTCAGGCACCATTTTTTACTTTCTGATAATGAAACAAGAGCTTTTCTAAAAACAGACAAAAATGAATCACTGCCACCTGGGGTAAATGCCTTTTACATTTGCCCCAAAAGTCCTTGCAAACCTAATGCAATCAAAACAATAGCAGGAAAGTTCTAAACCCTTGCTAAGTAACCATTAATTATTCACTGAAAGAATTCATTGCTGGTGAGTAGATGCAAGCCTTGGGGGCAGGCACTGAAGGTTTTTTTTTAAATTGGCTGAGGCTATTGGGGTATAATTACAATTTTTTTAAACCAAAGAAAGCCTGCTACCAAAGTACTAAAAAAGACAGAATTTAATCTAGTTTACATTATCAACAGAAATTGATTAGATTGTATACATGCATATTTTGAGCCTTAGTGATCACACAGACACACACACACACACACACACACACACACATGTACACACACACATGCACACACACCTAGAAACTATATTCTCAATCAGTGTCTATACTGGTATACTAGAAATTTTGTGTAGCTGAAACTCTAAGAGTATATGAAGATCATTCAAATAATTCAATGCTATATGAGACTTTATAATAAAAAGGAGAGTCTTACCTCATAGTTTATAATTTAACAAAAATTTACAGTTTACCTAATTTGATTTACAGCTCTGTGCACAATAAATACTGTGTCCAGGGAAGCAGTTTCAGACTTCATATTCAGTCTCTGTACTTTTCCTACACAGCACCTATAAACTACAAATGAGGAGCTCCCTCCATCAATAAAAAAGGGCCTAGGCAGGGCCCAGGCACTAGTTTGCACTTTCTCTCACAGCACACTCTGTGTTTCAGAGGCAGAAGTAAGCAGTTTTGCATGTGCTAAATTACATTTCCTCCAATTGGCATCTCACGAGACTAGAGGATGAGAACACCAAAAGGCATTTGCCTGGCCAGTTACTAAACATACCCTTCCTTTGTTTTACCTTCAGTAGCTTCACGGCCACCTCTTTTGTCTTTATGCAGTTACTACTGAGCTCCAATTCCCTAATCTTGTCGGCCCATGTATTTGTTGCTTCTTAATCATAAAACCCTGCAAAGAGGCAGATGCCTAACTCCAACTATCCCTGCCACTTTACTGAAGTCTTTTCCTGCATATTCCTATTCCCTAGTTCTCGGAAAACAAGCCAAAATAGTCACAAAGTTAGCACCTAGGATCTAAACTGTAGGAACAGTGACCTTTCAGAAGCCTTCCACCATGTCTTTGCCTGTATATCATGCCTTACTGACACAATTTTTATTGATATTTACTTAGCTTTCACCATCCTTTAATATTTTATCATTGTCCCCTCAACCGAGTTCTTTCAAGATATTTAGCTTATATAGGCAGCTTTCCTTGACACATGTCCACTTCCTGCCATCTGAACTTGCTTCTACCCTTCTTTCTGTCATTGTTTAAAATACCTGCATTATTTTTTTAGACTTAAGAAGACAGTATTTGCTAAGACTGTGCAGCTAGTTAAAGACTGAGACCCTGTATATGTCTGGTTGGGCATACCTTTAAACCCAACACTCAGAAGGATGAGGCAGGAGGATGGACAGTCTGATGCCAACCTGGGCTATATAAGAAGATACTTTTTCAAAGCAGTGCTAGACAAACCAACGTCCAATCAAACAACCGCAAACAGGCTGCTCTCAGGATTCACTCAGCTTCCTGAGGAAGAAGAACTGACTTGAAACCACTCTGCTATCTGGTCTCCAGGAAACATTTTGTTCCTTACCATCTGCTGGCCACATTTTTTTCTTCATTACATCTATAAACTACAAATGGGGGGAAAGACAGCACAGCATAAAGCAGTGGGAGGAAAGGGGATTTATGAATATTTTCTTCAGTATTAGGGCAACTGATATGTGTGTAATAGAGTGAAGCCAATTTGCATGCTTGTCCCTTGTGTTCTTTCCCAGGGATTTCGATTCTGATCAAGGTGTTTTCTCAAATATGCCTGTATCTATTATGTGGGAGCTGTCCTCAGCTTAATTTTCCTGAAATGGTATTCAAAGCACACCCAGAGTCCACCACTAACAAACCTGGTTTCATTCGTACCACCCACGACAGCCAAGGTGCTAGGGAGTTGCTTCTTTAACAGCTACACCCTCTCTATAACTCCTGTACTCCATCACTCTCATATCCCGCCCCCTTTACCCCACCCTTCTCTCTCCAGCAGGAATGGAGAAGTAAATCACATTATATTCCTTGGCTCCATAAACTATGTCAATTTTGTTGGAAACAATATTAAATATGGAAATTCTCCCTCTCTTTTTGTTAATCCATTACAATTTCTAACCTCAGTCACACAGATCTTTGAAGGAAAACAACTGCAAGGGCGTCTGGGTAATGTCATTATGCTAATTTACTGGCTATAATCTGTAGAAATAAAAAAGTATCTATTACAGTGAGGAATGATGTAAGGGAAATAAAAAACATGGCAAACCTTCTCAGGCCCCCACTGTACCTGCAATTTCCTCAGCTGAGCTCTCTCTCTCTCTCTCTCTCTCTCTCTCTCTCTCTTTCTCTCTCTCTCTCTCTCCCTCCCTCCCTCCTTCCCTCTATCACTCCCTCTCTCTGTCTTTCTCTGTCTCCCCTGTCCCTCTCTGGCGACTCTAGAGGGTCTCAATCTGCTACTTAAACTGGTCCTGCTGCTTAGCAAGCACTTGATAGATACGAACTTATATTTTTATTAGTAAATCTTCTTCTTTCACAACTTTGCACATGTACAGTATGTATTATGCCCCTCCCCCCCATCTTGCTCATCCCTACCAGCCTGCTTCCTCTCTGTAGATCTCTTTTCCTTTTGACGCCTGATTGAACTATGCTAGACACTAACCAAAGAACTTTCTTGTAACTCTATGCAGAGGACAAAAGAAAGAGAACGTGGTTTCTCTGTAAAAAATGAAGGATGTTACAAAATGACCCGAGGACAACTACCAGAACCACGCTTTACAAAATAAATGTGGTGGGTTGTGTGGTAAATGTCCCTCATATTCTTGGTTTAGGAGGTGTGGCCTTGTGTCACTGGAGGTGGGCTTTGAGAGTTTAAGACCCTCTCCATTTCTAGGTCACTCTCTCCCATCTCTGTACTTTCCTTCTACCACCATGAACTCTAGCCTTACGTAATCATGAAACCAAAGAAACTCTCCTTGGCCTTGGCCATTGTTTTCTATCAGGACAGTAGAAACTTAACCAGTACAAAGGGCAAGGAGGTAGCCTGGTAACAACAAAACAAATAATTGGGAAGAATAACCTTTTTGACTTCTCTTATCCACCCATGTGCTTTGGTTGACATGATTGGAGGGGCTTTCACCTGCTCCCGAGGACTCATCAACTTACTTGATTTGGGATTTTACCCTAGAAACATCAGAAGCTACAGCGAGTGTTACGTATTTCTTTATGGGATCTGTCCTCCTAGCTGGAAGTTTCCAAATTGAAAGAAGAGAGAGCAAGCCACCCACAGCTACTCCTTCAGCTTTGCTCCTAACAACTGTGCCTGAGAGGGAATCCTGTGACGGAGCTCAAGCTTGACCACCTCTTAGCATTTATTGCACCGTTCACACGGCTCTGTTAGTGTTTTGCACAATTTACATTCTATGAGAATGGTCGCACTGAATCATATTTAACTGCGGGAAAGGAAAAAAAACCCCAAATTCACATACTCGAATTGGAATTGGGTGTAAATAGATGACCCCAATTTGTCTCCTATTCATACGAAGAACCCAGTTTGAAATTCATCTAATAATTAGAGAAAAATTAAAAGGTACACTATGTACACTGATGTTCTATTTTGACACAGCCTTTCAGTTTTTCTGGAGATAAAATGTGCTGTAATACATCTAAATTCTCCCTCAAATAGTCTGGCAAAGCTGCTGCATGTGACAGTAGAAATGTATTAATTGCCTAAATGTTGCTTAGCACCACGGCACTGGCTCACATATTATATCTGAGTTCACGGTCACAGGAGCGGGATGAGAGAGGTGGGAAATCAGTGCGGGCCTGGCTGCCTGTTAAATCCTATGTCTCAAATTGCCTGTGCTTACTTCTTATGCAAATAGTAGTTGCAGGAATTTGGGCCCATAGTTGGGCTTTTAGGGTGTGTGTGTGTGTGTGTGTGTGTGTGTGTGTGTGTGTGTGTGTGTGTGTGTGTAAAGGAGTTGTATGTGTTTCATAGTATGTGAATCTAGAAAATAAGACGGTTTGCTGTATGTAGGTTAAGCAGGAACTGCAGCACAAGGGAAAGCGAGTCAGGAGGGTGCAAGAAGCAGAGACTAACAGAAAGCAGTTTGTCAGTTTTAGAAAAACTTCATAAAACCAGTGATCAGAGGCCAGAGTGAAACCTTCTCTGAGCAGCCCCAGATCCCTTAGAGCTGCTACAGGACAGACCACACTTAGCATGCCAGGCTGAAACTCACTCGCCCCTCCCTAAGGTCCTTAACCCCTGTGCTCTGGTCCCTCACTCTTTCCTCTGACAACACCAGGGCATAAATGTCTTACTTCCTTTCACATCATCTACCCAGTAATGCCAATTTCTCCCTGGGAAATGCCTATGTAGTCTCCAAAGTCTTCATAGTGCCTGGGATTCATCCAGACAGTACCGCAGGCTTTTCTCAACCGGATACACTGTCCCTGCCGTCTTTTTTGGAGACCCCGTTCATGCAACCCGTACTCCACACAGATGAGACCACCTTAACTAATACTCCACTGCAGGCCCAGTCTTCTCTTCGTTCTTTAAGATGTGGCTTCTGTACATTTTCTATGATTCCCCCATTTTTAACTTGTCAGAATTCCATCCAGTCTTCAAATTTCCCTTCAGATGTTCACAATGCAGAAAAGCTGCCTCTGGTCTCTAGTCCTAACCCAGTTCTCACCCGTACACCTCGGCAGCTTTCATTTTCCCAAATCCCGGACTGATTGATTGGCCTTCTCCTTCGTGTGTGTGTGTGTGTGTGTGTGTGTGTGTGTGTGTGTGTGTGTTGTTTGTTTGTTTCCATTCCATTACAAGTTCCTTGAGGATAGAGCCCCCATAAAGAAATGGTTTGTTTGCTTGTTTATACATTTTGCCTCTCAAAATAGTGTCTTGCATCACAACTTTTGGCTCAAAGACTTCATTTAATTCCACTAAAACAAAACAAAACAGTAGCTTTGTTCTGTCTATTCGGTCTGCTCTGTAGATTAACAGGATAGATAGCTTTAACCAATATATTATCCTACATCTGTTTGGTACTTCCTAATTCCCACAGTACAATGACAAAAGACAAGAGAGAAAGCAACAGTGTTATATGACAGTGCCCAAAGGCAGAGCTTTGAAGCTGCTGCAGGCCTCCTGGGGGTGTCTTCTGTTGTCTTTCCGCAGGAACAGTGACTGAAGGCTTTGGTGAGGAACAGAAAAACTAAACCGTCTCTATTTCCTCACTTCCTGAGGACTCTAAGGTTCCTGAATGGCTCTGGCACTGAGGCGGGGATCCGGAGCAGGGGGCCAGGGTCGGGGGTGGGGGTGGAGGAGGGCGCGGACCTTTCAGAGCGCTGTCTCTTGTAGCTTTGAGTGACGCAAGACTTCCGGGTCGATTCCTTCCCTCCCTCCCCTGGTGGGTTCTACAAGGATTGAACTGCCACTTCATGTAAACAAGGCAGAGATTACACGTGAGGTGTAGGCAGCTTAATAAGCGAACACAAGGAGCTGGGTCCCTTTGGAAGCAAAAGCCAATAAAGATATTGACGAGAAAGAGCTGCTGTTATTTTTGTAGACATCCAGAAAGCGCCTCTAGAAACATCCCTAAACAGTATCTGCCTTTTCATTTTCTGCCCCAAGACCCTCTTCCGACCAGGTTACGGAATGTTTACTACAGTCTCGCCAGCCTCTGAAGAGCGGCTAGGGACAGAAAGCTTTCCTCCTCAGAGTTTAGTGCGCAGTTTAAACTGCAAACGAGGAATGCTGCAGAGAGGAGATGCGTGCTCTGTGCAGCTAGGGGGAGCCCGAACACAGAAGGATGTGCTCCTGTACTCCGCACTCACTCTGCAAGCTGTCCTGCAGCCAGAATTTTTCAGTCTCCTCTCCCATTGGCCAAGGGAAGAGGCTAGACGTTTCTGATTGGAAGACGAAAAAGTATCCACAGTATTAGCTTTCTGATACACAGAAAGAATTTAGGGGTCACACAAGTTTTGGGGATTATACAAGTTGCACTTGAAGACCAATTTCTGCAGCTGAAACAAGAGCAACCCAAAACATAGATCGTTTCATGCCTAAATTAATTAGAAAATTAAATACTGGTAAATTGTGAAACTGGCTGTTCATCGAGGAGTGAACGATTTTAATTTGGGGGATTTAGTAGATTGTTTTTCCTTTTCTAACCTTGCTTCAAATTGATATTGTGATTGCTTTTATAACTGCCACACAACACAACGACAATAAAGCCAAACAAAAATGTATTTTCAACGGAGTGTTTAGATATGGGTGAGTTTATAACATTACACCTATTACAGTTAAGCAAGATGTGATTCCTAATTTACCAAAGGGTAGTTTGCATGTTGTCATTTAGGAAGTCCACCCACATTTTTAGTAAAAAAAAAAAAATTGTTCTAACAGAAAGTAATAAAAATGTTATTTATGCACAAAACGTTTGTTCCTAACTAAGAAATCACAAGCTTTAACGAAAGGCCATTATTGACTGGTGGCATCAGTATGATGCTGACTGATCACTGTTCCTTAATGCAGAGATCATACCTTGAGATCCTTTGAGACTTAAATGAGAATGTGGTTCTGACATATGTAACACTGTCCTTGTCACATTTAAAATTTTGGAGGAAGGGGAATAGTGATATATATATATAAAATGTTTGTCTCAGTTGTCCAGAAGCTGATATAGTGCATATTTTAAGTATTCTAAAACATGTATAACTAAAAAAAAAAAAAAAATGAACAAGCTAGGAAGAGAGAACCGGTGACAGAGAGGGAGGGAGGGTTTCATGTGCAATACTGTCTTTATGAGAACTCCTCAAATCACATGTTCCTGGCAGGCTTCTCCCATCTCTTCTTCACCTGACAACTTGAATGGAAGATGCCTCTCCCTTCCTTACTTCCTGACAGTAATAACAGTGGCTCTAGCGCTATTCTATTTAGGTTACTCCAGGATTCAGCAAGGTTGAGAGCTGTGGAGGCACAGGAAAGGAACATGGTTGGCAAGTACGGGAGCTGGGCAGGCTGACATAGAAAGTTTCAAAGGTGAATAAGAAACTTAAGTAGTGGTATTAAGCCTCCCACGTTACAAAGTAAGAATGAATCTCAGAATCAGGATAGGGGACATCACCTTTGAAAGGAAAGAAATTACAGCATGACTTGTCGAAGGTGGAGGAGGGAGGAAAAGAACACGTGTGATGAGAACAAAGTATCTATTATGATCTCCAAGAAAAACTGATGCTACTGAGGAGGTGGGGGAGCACTGCTCAGATGGGGCTCTGCAATGATGTGGTAGAGATACACATTGTTGCAGAAGAAAACGGCTGGGTTGGCAGGCTGGCAACTGTTCAGTTTTACAGGCTGGAAGAACGTGAAGGGGAAGGCAGAAATTAGGGCGGAGCCACGTGTGCGTTAAGTTTGTCCAGGCAAAGTGAGGTCATTTCTAATTGCTGAAAGAGCTCAGTCCCGTCGGGGTGGAGAGCTAGTGTTATCTGTTTGGACAGGAGAAGGTAAGGAGCTAGCTCTTCAGGAATAAGGCTGTGGAAGGCCTATGCCCCAGGTAATTGTAAATCAGATGAATCCATGAGTGAGCACAGCACCACAGTGGGGCAGGCAGCTCAGCCGTCAAACTGGAACAAAATGCCAGGTTCAACTGGACTGGCTTTACAAATCCCACCCGCCTCACTTTCATTTGGGGGCCTTAAAGATAAGGCTTGTGATCTTTGCTTTGGCTCCCAGAGCTAGGTGGGTTCTTTTACGACTTAGGCTGCACTCAGTGAAGGGGCTAGTGGCAAGTGTATCCTCTGTACTGTGAATATGGCTTCCCTGGGGTCTGTTTTCCCTTCATTTTTTTCTGAGATTCACATTTGCCTGGAGTAGGCACCTAATTTCATTGCTGTGCCTGCTTCCAGCCTAGGACGTTCCCATTTTTCTGCCTGTGTGGTTAAAAGGACCTATGACTGGACCCACCTCTTGCAGAGGTAAAGGACTCGAACAAGCTGTGAGGTTATCTTGTGAGAACTCTGTTCATGACAGTTTGTATGTCTGAGCATCTTAACTGTAAGTGCAATAATTCTGAGGAATCCGTGGGGCTTTTTGTTAAGGCAGCGAAGTGTGTTTCATGGTGAATTTGAGGCATTTGGTGTTTATGAAGGTAGTACAATGCAGAAGCCTAGGGCATTGTGAGTGAGGGTGATGATGACTCATATTTTATATCTTATGTATTACTGCCCAGGACATCTAGAAGCAAGACAGAACAAACATTTTATGCCCACATTGCTAATGATTTAAAAGAGCTGATTGAAAATTACTTGATAGTGATTTCTCTGAGGAAGAATGCTAGCTCCATAATGACATGTTTAAATACTGTGAATCTCAGTGTATTAAAGCTTTTCTCTGAGATGTAAGAATATTCAATTCAGTGCACACTTTACCATGCTCCAGGTTTTCTATTTATAAAATTAAAGTTATTATTCAAACTTACAAGGAAGCACTAATGAAATGTCAAGGACAGACAAGCTGTTTAGGAGGCTACACGTGGGATTATATATTTAATAATATATGCTCGCATATATATTTAATATATGATTAACTTACAGATTTTTTTGACTGGAAGTATAAAATAAGCAAAAGTCACATTGGTTTTGTACATTATCTCACTTGTTATATGACCTTGGTGGAGAGTTGCTAGCTCTTTCTGACCCTCAGTTTCCATGTTCTGATGTGATGACTCATATGAAAATACGACACAAACTACAAAAATGCTATATAATTATATTTTGGGAATTAAATTAATTTGGACACATAAATAAATATGTACAAGGACATTAAATTACAGGGGAATCTTTTTGTAACATACAATTGCCCTGACGTGCACTCCAAAGATTAGAACAGACATATTCAAAGTAAATAGCATAAGACTTTAATGCAATGAATAAGAACATGGATTATGTATGTGAGGATATGCTAAGTATTTATTTCCTCTTTACAGCAGAGTACAAGCAGAGGCTTAAGTGCTTAAGCAATACAGGGCTGGTGGAGAATGAGAGAAGGTAGGAGAGAAAGAGAGGGAGAAAGGATGCACATAAAATGTGTCATGAAGTATTTTCTTCCGAAATACATTCTTACATTCCCACAGACACTCACGACCATATTCAACTAACTGGAGTGGTTAAGGCAACAACAACTGACAGGTAGCACCAGGCTCTCTCTCTCTCTCTCTCTCTCTCTCTCTCTCTCTCTCTCTCTCTCTCTCTCCCTTCCTTCCTTCCTTTTTTCCTTCCTTCTTGTGATGGAGTTAGTGACCAACTACCTTGAACACTCTTTAAAATATTTTTTTTAAACCTTCAATTGGCCTCATTTCTGTCTTGTCTCTACTTCTTCTCCATGGCATGCCCCTTTCCTTTGTTTCTACTTCTGTGTATTAGTATGTAGAAGAATAAAAATGTCCAACTTGTATAAAAAGCCTGGGATGGTGTAGACGTGTGTCACATGTGTAGCTGCTCCAAGAATCTAGTTTATCATAAGCCATGATAAAGTTAGAAGAGCCTTTGGTTAAGGAAGCAGCTGGTGAGATTAAAAAAAAAAAAAGATTAAACTTCAGACTTGGGGCGTATTGTGGGCATACCTGCAATCTCAGCACTTGGGATGCCGAGGCTGTAGAATCACAGATTTGAAATCTACCTCAGCTACTGAGAAAGATCTCATCTCAAAAAAAACCTAGGGTCAAACAAGCAAATCCTTGAGACTCTTCAGAGAATGCTTTGTTTAATGGAATGGATGGGAAGAGGCAAAGAGAATGAACAAGGCAGTACCGGGTACCAACACTCCCTTGTGCCACCATAATGGGGTGTGATGTCAGGCGGGTAGCAGGACAACACAGTCCAAGAAGAGAACTGGATGAAATAGTAAAATAACTATAGCCCATCTGCAGAAGGAGGCAGCTATATTAAAAATTTACTTCTGACCGCACAAGGTCTGACTTGCAACTGGATCAGGTAGAGGGAATTAAGCCACAGGTGCAGGAAACCATTTGTCCACAGTGTAACTCTTAGCTTGATTTTCATTCAATACCAGTTTGTTGCAGTCGGGAAATATTTCTTTCTTTATTACGCACTTCCTATATTTTCATAAAGAAACACAATGACATGAACGCTGGTGTTCCATATTTGACCACCTCTCCTAGGTAGGGACACCTGATGGCACTCAAAGAAAGAATAAGCAGGCTACCAAGATGAGACTTGATAGCCTATGAGACCATATAGTGGGGGAGGAGGTCTCCCTCTGTCTTACACCTAGGGGAAGGGAGTAGGGTGAAAGTGGGAGGGAGGGAGGAATGGGAGGATACAAGTGATAGGAAAACAGTTGAGTTGTAATCTGAATAAATTAATAAAAATAAAATTAAAAAAAAAGAAACACAATCCATGCTTGACCAGATTCTTAGTGTTTCTATCCTCTATCCTCTCTCTCTCTCTCTCTTCCTCCCTTCCTCCCTCCC
Organism: Acomys russatus; assembly: GCF_903995435.1. Taxonomy (NCBI): domain Eukaryota; kingdom Metazoa; phylum Chordata; class Mammalia; order Rodentia; family Muridae; genus Acomys; species Acomys russatus. Next base: position 24,663,717 of record NC_067144.1, on the reverse strand, counting down.
TCCCTCCCTCCCTCCCATACTGTTCCTTTATCTCCTCACTTTCTTTGTTATCTGAGTCTCCTCTATAAACATTAGATCGGGCACTGATATTAATCATGCCTTACTAAATCCAGACTTTCCACAAGCTTTCTACTGTTCCTTTGTACTGCATCTGTCACAAGCCCTGGTCAAATGCTACAGTCAGATCCTTCTTGTGGGGAAGCAGCACCACCCATCTGGCATTAAATCAAATATCAATCAATATGCATCCATATAGTAAACCTTTATAAGATTTCTTAACCTGGACCTGGATTGTGAAGATATTGGGACATGGACTTCGCCAGCTTCCCTGAAACTGTATGTAAAATTGGATTTATGTGGAAATAGATGAGCTTCTTTGTTTTAAAGCAGAACCACTGTTTTCTCTGGACTTTCAGTAACCTAAAACTCATGAAAACTATGAAGCTCTTTGAGGAACATGCTTATACAGGATTTGAGCTCATGTTTATCACACTTGTGCTATACACAAATGGAGAATATTATCAAGGTTGTGGGTGGATGATACACTGTAAAGTTTGGCCTATCACAACATGACATAAACAGAACTTGAAATACTCAGAAATGGGGTTGGTTTAAGATTTAATTTGCAATGTATATACTGTTTTAAATTAATATGCTATGTGTTATTTAATGTAAATTATTTTGATTTACTCAGAGGCATTGAAGTGTACCTTTATGGAACCATTTTGAGTGAAAAGAAAATGATTCAAAGGAATTAAATTGCCAAACAATGTCAGTGAGTTTTGTACACTATGCAAAAGATTGATGGGGAATTTTGCCCATGCTCATAACAACAGTTCACTGTCACCCTTTGATATAGTTCATCCAAATGATCCATCTTTGTACATCAGACACCAAGGTGGGAGAGTCATTGACTCCACTCTTATCAAAGCAAAGGCACCATAAAAAAACAGCATGTTGTATAGTCTGGGAAAATGGGATCATCCATCCCAATCTGGAAGTGAGCTTTAGATGCCGAATTCTCTCCTGCAGGCTGGGATACTGTTGATCCTTTCTCTCTCACCTCTACCATTGGAGATCCATTGGCTCAATAAGGCAAAGAGGCTGACTGCAGAAATGACTCAGGGGTTAACAACACTGACTGTTCTTACAGAGGATCCACGTTCACTTCCCATCACCCACATAGTGCTTCACAATCATCTGTAACTCCAGTTCTAGAACATCTAATCCCACTGTCTGGTTTCCACGAGCACCATGAATGCATGAGCACATGGTACACAGATGTCTATGCAGACAAGACACTCATATACAAAAAGCAAATTAATTTTTATGGACATCAAATAGGTCAGTGAAGTGCCTTATTTTCATTTGAAGGAATATAACTTAGTAATATGGATTAACGAATACTGAATGAATAGCATGGATAAAAGTATCATCCTAATTGAAGAAGCCAGTTGAAGAGATCACATATCCTGTCATTCTACTTTTGTAATATTCTAGGCAAAGGAACCCTTGGGAACAGAGAGTATAAGGGTGATTATTAGAGGTGAAAGAGGAAAGATGAGCCATAGAGTTAGCAACTCGTGTGTGTGTGTGTGTGTGTGTGTGTGTGTGTGTGTGTGTGTGCACGTGCATGTGCGTATATAGTTGTATGTGTGTAATGAAATTATTTTGTATTATGTCATAGTAGTATTAATCTACTCCACACTTATCAAAATATCTAATATATTAACCAACTGTTTGTTTTTCCTAAATATTGAAGAAATTGAAAATAGTTGCCAATCAAAAATACTCTAAGTTCATAAATAATTTTCTTTGGTATCTTTTATTCCTTGAACTGACACTTTGAGAAAGAGGTTCAGAGATATAAAACAAAACAGAGAGCAAAAAATCATTTTCCTCAACTATAATTGCCACAATTTAATGACTATTTCAAATGTGTTGAGAGAGAAAAAAGAACGAACAACTATGGTTAGTAGCTGTGGTAGAGAGGTCCTCAACAGAAAGTCAGAGCACTCTTTTACTGGAATGGGTTTTCACTTCTTGTGTGTGTGGGTTTTTAATTTTTTTCTAAAATGCATTCCACAGCTGTAAGTTTTGCTACTCAAACAAAATGAACTACTGGGGTGGGAGAACTGCTTGGCAGTTCCCACAGATGCCCCCTGGTCGTCCCCTGACCTGTTGGGTACTTACAAGTGACACAGAAGTCCATTACTTAAACTGACATTATACAGCAGAATGTGGTCCCTACATCCTCTCCACAACCCCATCTCTGTGGAGTTTTAACTGGAGTAGAGTCTTCTCCATGGTCTCGGGGTATGATTAGGGTACCAGCTAAGTTAACTGCTGTGAGTACACAGACAAGCCCTGGGGTTATTTCTATATCTATGATGCATATATAGAGTTCAGAGTTTTAAAAAATATCTAAGCTGTGTTTCTTGTGACTGCCCCCGACCCCCCACTGCCATTCTGATTTTCCATCTCCTGGGATCCATTGAAAAGCTCCCTTTCTCCTTATCTCACTGACTACAGTAATGAGCTCCAGGGGGACCTTGCTCCTGCCTTTGAAGTCACACGTTTCTCTGAATACGCTTTGAAATTTCTCTTCCTACATTGTTTGTTTTTTTTTGTTTGTTTGTTTGTTCTGATGGTCTCCTTTGGGGGTGGGGAGAAGGGGCAGGGGAGTCTGACAGCTGTTGGGAGGAGGGCAGTTCAGCATGACAGCTCTGGGATATATAAATTGGACAACAACAAAACAATCACAAAGAGGGAGAGAGAGGCAGAGAGAGAGAGAGAGAGGGAGAGAGAAAGAGAGAGAGAGAGAGGGAGGGAGAGAGAGAGAGAGAGAGAGGGAGAGAGAAGAGAGAGGAGAGAGAGGGAGAGAGAGGGAGAGAGAGAGAGAGAGAGAGAGAGAGAGAGAGAGAGAGAGAGAGAGAGAGGGAATTTAAAAATGCTATTCTGACCTACTGCTGGAGCAGGAACATAAGCCCTTGGGCTGGGGTTGGTGAAGCATCCTACAGACTGCAAACAGGATGACAGCCCAGGACAGGCACAGCTGGGAGGCCTGAGAGCTGTCAATGAAGAAGTTGCTGGGTGGGAACAGGTTCTTCTGGGGAGGGCAGAGAGAAAGCCCTAGAGAGAGACAGACAGCAGAGAGAGGAAGAGTAATCCTGCCCTCAACTCCTCAGAAAGTTTAGGATGCCTGTGCAGCAGCCATGAGCTTCACACATTTTGATTTTGATTTTTACCTTCTTTATGGCAAACTACCCCAAAACCATTCTACAGATTCCAGAAGAAGAGTCTGTGATATTAAAGAAATATAAAAAGCTTATACTTTTGGAGTAACTACCGACTCACACTCAGTCTAAAATAATTAAGTTCCAATTACAGAGAATCCACCAGCATTTCCATCACACTGGCTGCAACTTGACAGGGCAATATAAATTTGAATTGGCTATCTGTTATCAAAATTATTGGATCAGAAAAGTCTGAGATCTTAGAGCTGTTGTTGTTATTGTTCAGATATTGAAAGATTTGCATGGACACAATGGGGTATCTTAAGACTAGGATCGAAGAATAAACAAGATTTTATTTACGCCTCATGTAATTTTTTTTACACATCACTCAAATCTAAGTATGTATATTAATTTTAGTGCCTGTAAGGTGTTTTGTTTTTGTTGAGTTTGTTGTTTTGTTTTGTTTAAGATGGGGTCTCTTTCATACCCTTGATTGACCAGGAATTTAATATGTAGTACAGCTGGCCTCAGGTTCAGAGTCAGCCTGCTTCTACATCTAGGGTGATGAAATTCAAAGGGAATAGGGACCACTGTACCCTACCCGCCTGTGAGCTTTAATCTCCCTTAGCACAAAGGTAATATGCAGAGTTTCGTACATGTGATGTCATCACTCACAATGTTATAGTCATTGGGGTATTTCAGACTTGGGGTTTTCAGATTGTGAGACCTGGGCAGGAAGTGGACACAAGGGTCAGATTACACTGGCCCTTAAAACATAAAGAAGTCAAGCACAGCTCAGCGAGGAATGAAAAGCCAACCAGTTTGGTGTTATTAGACTTCACTTTCAGGCAAGTTTTTTTCTAAGAAGACAATCAGGTTTGGCAATGTGCAACACAGATCCAGAAGAACTCCAAAGGAGCTGTCCCTCGTCTGGAGGAAGGACACCAAGCCGGATGAAGCTCTCCCCTGCAAAGTGTAGCCTGTCCACAGGTTCTTGCTTCCAGGAGTCCTACTGCTATTCCTCACACCCATTCTGAGCACCTGCTGTGATGTTAAGATCAGAACTCCAGCATAGAGCATTTCCAACTCCAACCTTTAGCCTATACCATTAATGTTAGAGTCCGATGATTTGTTTTCCCAATGATCAAGTCAGTCCCCCAATTATGTTCAAACTTTCTGGTTTTATTTATTTGTGTGTGCATGTGTCATCTTTATCTTAGTTTTTCCCTGGTATGTGTGTGTGCATATGCATGTGTGTGTGTGCACACATGCATGTGTGAGTGAGTGTGTGTGTGCATGTGTGTGTGAGTGTATGTGTGTATGCATGCATATGTGTGCACATACCTGTGTGTGCATATGTGAGTGTACATATATGAGTGCATGTGTGTGTGGGGGGTGTGGTTGTTTCCTGCCGACTTTTTCCATCCATTCATTCATCAGCACCCCCCTAGATGTTCACTCTGGCTATCCCTTACCTTGCCCTCTGCTCTTTACCTCCAGATCAATTTTCTTAAATTACCGCTTTAGTGTATAATAGCAGATTAGAAACCCTCACCATTTCTGTATTTCTGTGAAATAATGGCAGCATCTTTCAGTTCTTTATTCGGGCTGAAAAGCAATAGCAATTACTAGCCTGCCTCTTAGACTAACTTGTACTTAAACCATTATGACAGCATTCCTATGTCCAGGCTTTTCTTGAATCACTAACCTCATCCATTCATTCTCATCCGTGGCCTGTGAAATATCACGCACAGGCTGCTCCTACTTTCCTTCCCTCTAACAGTGAGCATTGAGCAAGCCTGATACTTGTGTCACTTGTAGTTCAAGGTTCTTTCACTCGGAGGTAAAAACTCAGTTTAATTTAAACAACTCCGTTATTTCTCTAGTTGTCAGGATTCAGTTGTTTAAATGGCACAGAGGCTATTGATTCCCTCCCCAAAAGCCAGCCTCGGAGATGAAATGAGAATAATAAACAGGCTTATGAATCAATCACTTGAGCGAGGAAGAAGTCATCAACGGTTTCCTGTAAGAAAGCTTCCTGGACTAGCGATGGCCCAAGACTCTTTGCTCCCCTTGTGAGGCAGATCCATAGCTATCATTTTTTTTCTATTTATGTATAGTGTGTGCACACAAGTATCTGTGTGAATGCAAACACCACTGCGCAAAGATGAAGGTCATAGGACTATTAGAGTATTAGAATGTATTTCCTCCTTTTACCACTTGAGCCCTGAGGATTGTGAGATCTTAAGCTGTCAGGGTTAGAAACAAATGCTCTTACCACCTGTGTCGTCACACTAGTCACCCTGACAGCTTTGTATAGGGGCAGGGACTCTGACCTGTAGGCAAGAGTGTGTGGTAATGCAGAGACTCAGAACTGGGCAAAGTGTTGAAAATAGTGACCTTGAGTACTAATCTCTAGGTGGACTACACACACACACACACACACACACACACACACACACACACACACACACACACACACACACACAATTACTCACAGCTCAGGAAACACCAGAGAAAGTGAGAAAGAAAGAATTTAAGAACTGGATGATAGGGAGGAGTGTGGAGAAATGCTGTTTAAAGAGACATGACTTGGCTGTTACACTCTTGAACTCAAAGACCTGCCCAAGACCCCAAAAAAGATAAACAAAGACAGAATGTCAGCATAAACTGAGGAGGAGCTCCTGAATCCTCTACACTTAATTAAGGGGCTATTAGCAGCTGTTATCTTCAGAGGGAGAAGAAGCGTTCTTCTTTGGAGGATGCGGCTACTGGTGGGGTGCATGCCCATGGATATTTGAGCAGCACTAAGAGGACTTAGGTTTTTGTCTTCCTTTGTTTTGTTTTACACTGTGATGTGACATTGGAATGGAGATACAGAGCAAATGCCCAGGGGTAACTGGGGAATTGGGATAGATATATATTATTGATAATAATGAGTGTGGATGAGAATGCAAGAGAATATATAGTATACTTTGGCCAAGGAAAAGAAAAAACTCTCAGGATTGAGTCAGCAATGTATATATTTAACTTGAGAATTTCAATTCTACTATTATGTATATAGTTCTATATATTAGTTTCAAAAGGAGGGCCTTAATCCTCTGTGGGAACCCAGAAAGGGTCCAGGGGACATAGGGAATGACTTTGTAGGCACTGGATAATACTATTTGACTAGCGGGTGAAATTAAAATGGGCACTGACAGCATCTGCACCCACTGATTAGTCCTATGCATAGTAGGACACTCTGCCACCATATACTTGTAGACATGATATATTAAAAAAGAAAATCACCATCTAGGTAGTATTCTTACAAACAAACACAGAACCAAAATACTCTTAACACATGAGACAATTTAATCCTTAATACCACTAATCCACTAGCTATAAACTTCACCTGAAACAGGGGGAAGGATATGTTAAACACTAGAAGACACAATTCTAAAAGTACACTCACACCCAGAGTGTGAGAACTATAATAGCAAAAGAGACACAGTTTCTTCAACAAATCAGTGAGATGGAAAGTTTTAAGAGGAACTATTAAAGATGAATAAAGACCCCAAATACAATATGTGAATCTTCTCTGGATCTGATCCATATAGTGCAATAGAGACAAGGACCTTTGGGAGCTGGAGAGATGGCTCAAAACTTCTGAGCACTGGCTGTTCTTCCAGAGGACACAAGTTCGATTCCCAGCACCCCCAGCATGAGTCACACCAGTCTGTAGCTCTGGTTTTGGAGATCTGCTGCCTTCTTCTGGACTATGTGGGCACCAGACAAGTATGTGATGCACAGGCATATGCGAAGGCAAAAACTTCATACACGTAAAATAATAAAACATTTTTTAAATCTGAAAATATGATAAAGGGGGAATGACGAACCCATATTAAATAATGTCTACTGTTACAGGATTTTTATAAATCATTCTAGTTATATCATAATGACGTTGTTCACACCGACACACATTTAAAATACTCAATAAAATTCAAGTTGTCTGTGTATTTTTGTTTTTGATAATTCTTTTTGCTTGTTTGTTTGTTTTATGAAGCAGGGTCTCTCTATATAGCACTGGTTCACTTGGAACTCACTAGGTAAACTAGGATGGCCTGGAACCTATAGAGATCCACCTGCTTCTCTCTCTCTCAACTGCTGGGATTAAAGGCACGAGCCACTACACCCTACAGTGTTTTTAACATATTAATTTGTTTTCGTATATCCCCCAAATAAAAACAAAATCCTTTTGTATCAGAAGGATACAAAAGCAGCAAAAGTGGCAGGGTGCTAGTTTTACTTAAGTTAGCTAAGAGGTGCATGAGAGTGCGTTCTGCTTCTCCCGTTCAGTTGTGTGTCTCAAATATTCTATAGTATAAACGGGATTTTTGTTTCTGCCAAAGTTGAAATTTCTGTTTTTAGGCTCTACTGGATTCATTTGAAATTAATGGTTCTATTTTAAAATATTTACAAGTGTAGGAAACTATACTGTAATTAAAAAATTAATGAAGATATTTTAAGTGAACTTAATGTGCTAGAAATTTTACCTTATTGTAAAAAGTTATGGCTTAAATAAAGTTCTGAATATTCATCCTTGATAGATTCCTCTTTAAATACGGTCCTTCTTCCATGACCAGGAAGCCACCGTGGGAGAAGAGAGGGAAAACCACTAAGAATACTGAGGAGGCAACAGAGGGTCAGAAGAGAGAACTAAGAGGAAAATACATCATATTATGCACAACATGTCAAGATGAAAACTATTTTATCCTATTAATATATGTCAATTAAAACACTTTCAAAAATATTTTACATCTTGATAGTAGCCATATAATCCATGGCATAATTACTAAATTCTTCTGGGGCCATTCTGAGAAATATTTTCTTCCACAATCAAATACAACTATATGGTCTTTTAACGTCTAGACCCCTGCCTGTCTACCAATTTCATGACTTGTGTCATCTGGCAATGGTTGTGTCATATGGCAACTCATTGAGAGAGAGTAACACGGAGTGCCAGAGAGCCTGGTACTGTGCTACCATAAGCATGACAGTGTTCATCAATCAATGTCAAGAGAAGGAAATGGGGGGAGAGGGATGCAAGATTGAGCAGAGAAAAGAAACACATGCAGCCCTGAGAAACTTTGACCGAATGCACCAAGCCCTTTGTACTCCTTGAGCAAAGGAGTGGCTGCTTTGCAATGAGGGTTTAAATGTGGAGTGCAATTTAAACATCAGCCTAAGCCAGTGGCTAGGTGCTAGCTATTTCCTGCCATCAGGCCAGTACAGCCTTAGTGTCCAGACAGAGGCCATCCACAGAGTTCAGTCACCAATCTACTTCTGCCTGGGACTAGAATCTTGGCAGCATTGCTTCATTTGTTATAGAAGTGTGCGTGGGGATGCTGTGAGGTAGAGGGCAGAGGATCCACACATCTCCTGGAGCCTACTTTGAAGGAAAGATATAGTCAAGAAGATGACAAAGCTACAGACCCACAGGACCAAATGGCTAAAATCATAGGTGAAATGCAAGGACCAATGCAGCTGTATGAGGAGAGAATTTTAAACAGGGCAGTCAGATCATATTTTCAGTTCTGATCTCCATTTTGCTTAATAGAGATGGGATAATCCAGTACTTTCGACCAATAGAATGAGCAGGAGGTGAAAAGAATAACCTGAGTAGCAATTTGGACAAAAAAGGAAACAAACAAACAAACAAAAAACCAAGAAAACGCAGTTTATGCTGTATGGATCTGGCCTCATTGCAGACATAAGAGAAGACTATTAGCTTAGAAAACAGTAGATGCTGCGTGTGAGAATGTGAGAGTGGACTATTCATGTTGGAAAAAACTGCTTGGAAGAAAACATTAGTTGAGTGAGTCCTGGCCAAGTCCTGATCAGAGTGACTTCCATCCACTGGGTATTATTATTTTCTCTACCATCAAGGAAAAGCTATGTATTAAAAAAATCCACCTACATGTGTGGTAGAGGTCTGGAGAAGGTCTGTCGTGTGGATCCTGCTCAGGGAAAATGTGCCTACCTTTCAGAGTCTCAATCCCCATCCCGAGCCCCAGACTTCTGGAGAATTATCCAAGAGCAAGCAATAAAAATTGCTTGCCAAGTAATAAATGTAACCAAGTGAAAGCCGTTCTTATTATTTGTGTCACCTAGGACAGATGAAACTGAAACTTTTGAGAAAACAAACAAATTGGCTCTAAAGTGGAAAGGCAAGCTTAGCAAGCTCTAAAAGCAAAGCAGAGAAATCAAAGAGAGAAAAGACCTAAGACTCACGGTGAATACACAGATGTCCACAGCTTGTAGAGGAGGGTCATCCTCACGCTTTTAAGTCTACATGAGGTATCTGTGAATGTTCCACACATGCTCCGTGATGCAGTTTGTGTTTTGGAGGGCCATACACGTACAAGACACTAATAAAACATTCCTGTGATACAGAATGAAATTCCATTCTCTCTTAATTTTTACACCAGCCTACTTTTGCTTCTTTTAGTGACAACCATGTTCTGGAATGCTATTTGTTAAGCGGAACTTAAGTTTAAAATAAAGCCATTCACTTGAAAAGTTCATTATGCAAAGAAACTTGATAAGACAAAAAGGATACAAGCTTTGAGCAGAAAAATAATCAATTAGTGATGTGTGCCTTGGAGCCTTTTTTTTTTTTTTTTTTTTTTTTTTTTAAGAATGGCAGACAGCACTTCACATTTTTTTTTTTATTAATTTATTCTTGTTACATCTCAATGGTTATCCCATCCCTTGTGTCCTCCCATTCCTCCCTCCCTCCCATTTTAGCACTTCACTTTTACTCTCTTCTTTCAAGCTTGTCCAACTTAGGGCTCTCAGGCCACTCTTAAACTTGCTTACGACACTATGAGATGCTTTGTAGTTAAAATATAATTGTGTACAGTGCATTTTGATCATATTCACCTCTTCCCAACACATGCTAGATTCATCCCACCTCCATACCGCCATATTCCTACAACACTATATTTTTATAAAATAAAAGAAGAAAAAAAAAGCCCATTAAACCCAATATGTGTTGGGCAAATTTTGTAATTCTATTTCATTTTTCTCAATTATAAACCTCATAAATGACAACAAACAGTCATGAGGTTGAAATGTGGCATGGTCCTAAGAGTAGAGGTCGGGGACTCATATAATGTTCATAATTATGGTCACTCTGACATGTTTTATAAGGTTTATAGGAAAAGGAATGATATTCAAAAAGGTGCAGAATTGGAAGAGAAAACTTTCTTAAAATATTCAAGACATATTTTGCAAATCAGGTCAAATTAGCGAGAAATGACTAAATAGAAATTATAGAAAATCTTGTGTTAAATATTAAGACTGAGAGAATGGGAAAACTTCAGTTAAAATATTTTCTTAGAAAAAATGATGATTTTATTGGTTACATGACAAGACAGATTAGTAGCTTTATATTAATCTTAAACACAAACCCATACGTATCCAAATATTCCATTCATGACCTTCTAACCATCATTCTATGGGGAATTTAAGAGGTATGCAGGAAGCCATTGAGTTCACTATTTAAATTCAGGGAAGGCGTCCCAGCGTTAAGATGATTCCTGAGCCTTGCTATGGAGATGTTGATGGCCACATCTCACCAACAGATATGTTTTAATGACTAAAGATTAAGCTAAGTGGGGAGATTCAGAGTGAAGCATGCAGTCCAGGTACAGAAAGATAGGATTAAAACACAGAACACTTAGAATCTTCTCTGCAACATTTAATTTGACATTTATCTTGGGCTGGTTCTTTGGTAGTTAAATTTTGTTTTTCTCATCTTTAAAATTACAATAAGCATCGAATATAGTCACTGCTCTAGATTTTGGTTTGTATACATAGGTCCAGCTGAGAAAGTCTCCCTCTGTCCTGCCTTGCCTCCACCCCCCCCCCCCAAAGGCATGGTTTGTGTAATTCTGGCTGTCCTGGTTTTACTCTATAGACTAAGCTGTCCTTGAACTCTGAGATCAGCCTGCCTCTGCACCTCCCCCCAAGTTCTAGGCCACTGCCCAGTGGCTTCCATCTTTCAAATGGTTAATTAGGCTTCTGTTTATGGCCTTTCTAAAAAAGAAAATCAAGTATGGTGGAAGCAAAATCTTTTTCTTTTTCCAGTCACACTCCCAATGCCTATGATCAGAAATGTGACATTTTCCCATCCTTTCTATTGGCCAGAAATTCCCTCGTGTTTATTCAGATCTAAAAGTAGAGAAACAGACTCTGCTTCTTGAAGGAAAAACTAATCATTGCACAGATAAACTTGGAGATACACAGAAGAAGGGAATGGGCCTGTGTGTGTGTGTGTGTGTGTGTGTGTGTGTGTGTGTGTGTGTGTCCCTGTGTGATCTCCTACAGTAACACTAGGGGTTGGAACCCTAGGGTAAAGAGGAATTGCTTCTGAGGGCTTTACAAAATAAAAGCAAGATGATACAGGTACTTCTGACATTGCCACTGTAAAGTGTGAGCAGTGGGCAGGCTGAGAAAGACTAGATTCAGAGAGCCCTGCTAACGTAGGACAGTAGTCCCTTTGATCTGTGAGGATGGCATTCTGAAATATGCAGGGGAAGAGGACAAAAAAAGAGAGGCTGCGATGGGTCACGTAGTTGAAGGACACGGCAAGCATGGTTGGCTTGTGGAATGAGGTTCATTATCTGACTTGTTTTGCATCACCTGAGTCAAGGAACCTGTAGCCAAACTAAATCAAACCAGTCTACCTCAAACCATGGCTTTAAAAGAAATACAAGAGGAACAAATTAAAGTTTGTTGAAAAAGGAAAGATTCAGCAGCTGGTGACACTTCTTATAGTTCATGTGTCCAGTGACACAGCCCAGTGGTAGAAAAATCTATTAAGAGTTATTCGATAGCACCCTCGTACAATGCCACTTCCAATAGGACTTTAATTTACATTTTATAAATTATGCATTATTTTATGAAGTAAGTAAAATCTTTTAGTATTCCAAAGTGTAGCCCTGTGTTTTTGGCAGCTTAGAATTTTGAGCATGTAATTTCCCATTCTTGATTCAGTAATAAGCTTTTCAGAAGGTGAGACCTGCAGGGATGTTGGAACGAGTTATTCAGTCTCCTTGTCAATTTTTTTAGGAAGTAATTTCCACATTAAGCACTGTTCACATACAAACCATAATGGGGAATGTAGGATACACCCACGGTAAATGCCTAAAATAAGTTAACATTTAATCAGGAATGTTTATTTTAATCCTCATAGAGATATTAAAGGTAAACACATAGACGGCAACTGAAATGGACTCTGTCTTCAGTGTGTACTTAAGCCTGGGTAAGAAGAGAGAGTCTCTTGTAAATGCCTCATTAAAACACAAGAAAACCCAGTATAGGTTTTTTTTTTTTTTTTCAAATGAGATCAACACAGGCTCTTTGAGATTTGTGTAGGCCAGATAGAGGCCACTCTGACATGAACAGTAGAATTTAATTGCACAGATGGCAGCTGACCAGTTCCGAGAAGCACTGAAGATTGTTTTGAACATAGATGGTATTGTATTGGATCAAATGAGAACAGTCAAGATTATTTGCACGACTGGTCCTTTCTTACAAGTGCTGAGTGAAAGGTACATTCTGATAGGATTTTACAGATTCTGTTATAGCATGAAGGCCTGGGAATTTCCAGTTCAATTCTATACTTCAGGGCCCTTCCAGGGATCTCCAGAGACTCTTCAAAAGGCAAACTTACAATGTGTTTCAGTTTTAGTGGCTTAAAAAAATTATAGGAGGTTTGAAGTAAATGAAACTTTAAGGCAATGAGTTGTATATGCTGGTAACCCCATGGATTCAGGTGGCGGGGGTTGTCATTTGTTTGACCAGACTTGAGTATCTACTGAGACTTTGACTACAACCAACCAATCAGCCAACCAAACAAGAGAGACTGCAACCAACCAATTAGCTAGCCAAATGAGAGAGAGAGAGAGAGAGAGAGAGAGAGAGAGAGAGAGAGAGAGAGACTGCAACCAACGAAGCAGCCAGCCAAATAACAGAGAGAGAGAGGGAAAAGGCAGTTTAAAAAAAAAGTCATGGTTCTATATTCAATTCTCCTTTCCTTTCAGTAGAGCCCAATTTGGAATTTGTAATTCATCTGCTTCAGCCTTCTGAGTTTTGAACCTCAGCACCACACATCTAACTCAGACATAGACACATTTTTAAATTGTGAGGGAAGGAAGGTTATTCATTACATGGAAAAATGTGCTTGATCTAAATCTATTTTGTGAGTTGGAAAGAGAAAAAGAAGGGGCATTTGCGTCTCTACCAGATGAGGTCCTCATCCTTAGGGACTTTGTTCCAGTTTTTTTTTTATTTTATTAATTTATTCTTGTTACATCTCAATGGTTATCCCATCCCTTGTATCCTCCCTTTCTTCCATCCCTCCCATTTTCCCCTTATACCCCACCCCTTTGACTGTTCCTGAGGGGGATTACCTCCCCCTGTATATGCTCATAGGGTATCAAGTCTCTTCTTGGCAACCTGCTGTCCTTCCTCTGAGTGCCACCAGTTCTCCCCCTCCAGGGGACATGGTCAAATGTGAGGCACCAGAGTATGTGAGAAAGTCATATCCCACTCTCCACTCAACTGTGGAGAATGTTCTGACCATTGGCTAGATCTGGGTAGGGGTTTAAAGTTTACCGCCTGTATTGTCCTTGGCTGGTGTCTTAGTTTGAGTGGGACCCCTGGGCCCAAATCTGCCTATCATAATGTTCTACTTGTAGGTTTCTAGGACCCTCTAGACTTCTACTTTGTTATTCTCCCATGCTTCTCTCATCTAGAGTCCCAATAGGATGTCCTCCCCTCTGGTAAGTGAAGGCTTTGTTCCAGTTTTATCTGGTGAAAGATAATAATGAATGAGGTAAGTAAAGATTTGAAATGAGTCTTTTGAAAAGAAAGTGTTAAGTCATTTAAAAAGAGAAATTCAGAAATAAATGACAGGTTACTTGTGACAAAAAAAGATTATACTAAAAGTTAGTTGCAGTGGGAGGAGAAGTAAGATATAAAGGTCATAGTTAGAGACAAAAATAATGTTTTGAAATTTTACTCTGCCAGATCAGGCCAGATTTAGGCAGGGCTTGTACTTCAGTCGGCAGCTGTAGGTCCTGCTTGGGCAAGATCCATAAGGTCCACCTGGGAGATCCCTTCCGTAGCACAGAGACAAAGGGATCATTTGAAGCGTTGGTTTTTCTCTTACTTCAAATGTTTGAAAGACCATTAGTATTTAAAGCCTTTGGTCAAATGTCCGAATTCCCACTCCACAAAAAGGTCTTCCCACTGGGCAGGGAAGCAGCCAGCATTAGCATCACAGGAGGAGCGACACACACAACATGGGCCTGATTTAAGGGATGGTGGGAGAGCAAGGAACACAATCTGATGTTCGCTCATCTTTTAATTTATGTTCTTCTCTCCTTTCCAGTGTTCCGGGCAGTCAGTTGTGTCTCAGTCTTTTTTTTTTTTTTCTTCTTCTTCTTCTTTTTTTACAGCTTCAAAAAGAGGCTTATGATGAAAAAATTCTCTTGTGCTAAGGTGCCTTCCTCTTTCCTCCTTTGCCATCAGGATGTGGTCTGGGCCTTAACTTAAAAGAAAGCCTGAACTAATGAGAAAGGGGAAGACAGCGGAGATGAAGCAGGAATCACAGTGGCAGGAAAACAGAAAGGACATTTCTTTGCTTATAAATATTTATAGTGAGTGTCTGCCAATTACCTTTTAAAGATTTTTCTACACGTCCTATGTCTTTCATCTTTTTCATGTCATAGTTTATTCAAGCCGTGAAAAGTGCACGTGTCAGGTAAATGTTGATTTACATGCAAATTGCCTTTGCTAACCTTGCCTTTATGTGGGGGAAGAAGATTTGGAAATTTATTAGCTTTCTTATTAATTCCTTTTTTTTTTTTTTTTTTTTTACAAAATTCAAATATTCAATCAGTTGTAAATAGGAAACAGTTGGTTGGGTTTTTTTTTAATGTGTGTGCGTGTGTGTGTGTGTGTGTGTGTGTGTGTGTTTTGCTGCTGCCTCACTCCTTCCTTGTCCCTCAGAGAAATCTCTCTGTTGATCTCAGACAGGAAGAGCTCTGCCTTCTCGGCTTATGTCTGGGCATCTCCTTTTCGTTTACATTGGAGCCTCTCCAGTAAACTGCGACTCCAAATCCATGAATTTGGTTCACACAAGGTTTAGGAGTGCTGTCTTGATATAATCCCTAGAGGGTCTTCAGAACAGACTGGGAAAAGCTTGAAGACAGAAGAGGAGGGGGAGGCTCTAATTAGTGACTTCACAAGCCCATAGTTTTCCTTCCACTGGGAAATGTTAAATGTTTACTGTGGCTTGGGTTGAACCATAATGTAGATCAGAGTTGAGAATGTTTGCTGAAACTATGCAAGGATTCCTGTTTAAACTACCAAATATTTTGTCTTCTTCAGAAGGAAAACACCACTAATCAGTGAGACGCAAAGATACATTTCCCTGAAAGCTCTGGAATATTTTGGTCTTTTGGATTTTTTTTGTTTACTTTTACCTCTCTCCCTTCTATTCTTAGTTCTCCCCTGCTTCCTACTTCTGGGGCCTTCTAGAGTGTCCCCTTGATTCTATGTATTGGAAAGAGTCATTTCATTGACAAGCTATTGGTGTGAAAGGAAAAGCCATGCTCTGTGGCTAGAGAGCAAAGTGAAAGGAGACAGCAAGGAGGCTGGCAGAGAAGAGATTCTAAATTGTCTGGAACTCAGTAGAAAAGGAACAGTAACCCGAGGCATTTTGGCCAGGTGAATTGTGAGGTAACTAGAAACAACTCTGGCAATGAAATGACTCAACCAAAAGTAATGAAAGCATTGTGTTTGGGAAGCATGGTAGAAAGTTTCCTGTCCTCACCATAGCACACTTCAAGGCTACAAACAAGCGATTAAGAAATCATGCTTGAAACTTTTTTGGTGGCTTTATCATGGTACTAATAAAATATAAGCTTCCAAGGCTTTTTTTTTTTCTTTTAACATCATGATTGCTGGAGTTCTGCAGTGATGTTGTCAGTCCAATCAAACTCAGGAACCATAAAAGTCAAAGGATTTATAGGAGTTTTAGGCATGGTGGTTTGGGAAGGTTCTGTTCAAACAGTTGTGACTCCATTTCAAAATACATAGGGAAAGTGGGACCTTATGAATACAAGCTATGAAATATGAAGAAGTAACAGAATTCCACGAGGGCAAGGAATGGAGGAACAAGATTGGATGACCGAACATGGATCTTTAGGCTCTAAGATCAACATTATAGGCTTACTTACTCTAGAAGGAAGGTCAAAGAAAGGCTGGCAGTGACCAGAATTCATACTCTCAGTAGCAACTACAGCCCCAAAGAAGCTGTTCCTTACTGTGCCTGCGCTCCATTTTTATAGACTCTTTAGCATATTTACTAATATTTTCCAATTTGTTTAAAATTTTATTTTTGAGATCACCATATAATTACAAAATTTATCCCTTCTTTTCCTTCCTCCCAGTGCTCCCATATCTCTCTTCCCACTCTCCTTCAAAGCCTTGGCTTCTTTTTTTCACTGTATATTGCATGCATACATACATATATATATATATATATATATATATATATATATATATATATATATATATGTATTTACATCCATACTGCTAAATATAACCTGATCAATACATATACTTGTATGTATGTTCTCTGGGATTTTAATGTACTTCTCAGACAGGCGTCCATCAAGAGAAGTTATCAACCTGGGGCTTTCCTTGGCATGGGATATGCACATAGTCACACTCCTTGTTCACAATGAGCTTAGCAACTCAGGAGCCCTGCCTTCAGCCAACTGCACGTGCAACCCATTTTAGAGAATGGGATATGATTACCGTCCAAAGAGAACCATCTAGAACTTCCCTTTGTGGTCAGTCTTCATTCAGACTTTCTCCGGGGAGGAGGGCAAATGCTGTCTGAGGTGACAGTGAGTTTATGTACACTCAGGGAAATTGTCCTCTTAGTGAATTTTTAGTGAGAGTTCTGTTTACCATCTTCTGCCCATACACAGTTGGGTGTGATTATGACTACAACCAGATGCATCCTGGGAAAGCGACATGTACAGTGAAAAACAGCTCATATAACTGAAGCCCGTCAATCACTCAGACACGATGCCTCTTTGTTATCAGTTTTTCTTCTCATAAACGCCATAAAAAAAGGAAAATGACAATAACTTGGTGCTCTGGAATAACCCGTGGAGGCTGCTACTCATACGCAGCACATCTAAGTTGAAACTGTTGCTCTATTTATAAATGTTTCCTGCCACTTTGAAATCTGTATGCTCTTCAGTTCTTTGAATATGGCTCCAAGAACACAGTCAAGACAGTGATGCCTGGCAACACTTTTATTGTTATTTTCCTTTTTTTTTTTTTTCCTATTGTCAAGTGAGTTAGGAGAAAAAGGAAGCTCCACTTGCAAATAGAATACTTTTCCTCATGACTATCAGAAGGGGAAGAAGAGTCTAAAGACATTTAGGAATGAGGGCAAGATCTTTAAGTGCAAAATAATTGACAGTTGACTTTTAATTTGTAATATCTGCTCATGTTAACAATCAATTTTGCATGTCTAATTTTGTTTTATTTTTTAAAAGTTTCCTTTCGCCAATTCTCAAAACTTGAAGTCCCATCAAATATGAAAGCTTATTCTCCTGTACAACCTTAAACTGTTTCTACATGTGTCACTTTTGATGATGGATTAAAATATTTTGGGTTTACCTATTTCAAAGAAAGTGATATATTTATTAATGTAAATATTGGTTAATTTATTAAGATATGGAAAGGCATTATTTTAGGGCAAAAAGAAAAAAACCAATGACTGCAGCATTAATGCGCTTCTATTTCCTTACCACCACTTGGTGGCAGCATGCCTAACATGTACATTATAAAGAAAGAAACTTCACTACTGCTGTTGGCTTCAATGTGAAAGCAATATTTACAAAAGTGAGTCAGAGAAGGGAAACCTTCAGGCTTACATAATTGTATCAAACTAAGTTTTATTGGCCTATAGTCTGTTACTGTTTTTGGTTAAATCCATCAAGACTTTCAGGGGCTAAATTCTCTTTTGTTTTCACTTTCAGATATTACACCTGGCTTTTCCACTGACATTTAAATGCCTTCAATAAGAGTTAAGTACATCCTAGGAAATTCTCAGTGCTACATTTTATATCCCCTCAGAAAGTTAGGGGAGGCAGACACAGTGAAGAGCTGGGTGCCTAGGTCTCTGCCTGAAAGTGCCAGTCCTTCACTGACCACACTGCAGTCTACAGAATACTATCCCTGTTTCCGCTGTTGCTCAGAATATAAGAGTGGTTTACCCACTTAAAAGCCTAGAGTTGTATGGTAATCTTCCTCATAATAAATTAGGGATTCAAATGTATAATTCTTGCAAATAACCAAACATCACTGAAAGCCTTTGGTGCACTGGTGATTTTTGTTTCCTGGTCTGAAGTGGGCTGAGCAGCCTATTGGGGATTGTACACAGATCCATTTGATTTTCTTGAACAAAAAAGAAGCTCACAGACTCTCTGTGTACTAAACAGACCGTTGGCAATATCTAAGCAGCTGTTGGCTGTACGATACATATTTGGCTAAAAACAAACCCATCTGTATTTAATGCATTATTGCCAAAGTGTGGTAACATGCTGTTTGCAGTCTGAAAACACTGGTACCCTCGTGTGAGACAATCAAATTGAAAACTGCTCAACATGCTTCTTGCACTTCTTGGCTACGCAAGAGGAAAACTTAGATATGTGCCAGCTGATGGTAGAGATGGTTTCCAGAGGCTTCAGTTTGGGAGGTGAGGAAGAGGCCTAGATAGATGCATTTGTGAATCTTTTAGTAAAAGCTCTTTTAAAAGATTTTTATATTTCTCTCTGCCTCTGTCTCTGTTTCTCTGTCTCTGTCTCTGTCTCTGTCTCTGTATCTGTCTGTCTGTCTGTCTGTCTCTGTCTGTCTGTCTGTCTGTCTGTCTGTCTCTCTCTCTCTCTCTCTCTCTCTCTCTCTCTCTCTGTGTGTGTGTGTGTGTGTGTGTGTGTGTGCGCGTGCGCATGTGCATGGATGTGTACCTGAGAGGGCTGGTGCCCACTGAGCCTACCCTGCAGCTAAGGCAAAGGAAGTTGTAAGGCCCCTGACCCTGCTGGGGATGCTGAGAACAGAGCTTAGGAGCTCCGTGCAGGCAGGACAGATTCTTAACCAATGAGCCAGTTCTCCAGCCCCACTGTTGAATGATCTCATTTTACTTCCCAATAACCCTCCTTTCTCTTTTGCCCACTCTGAATGTATTTTTATATAATTTAAATTTCACTGACATAAAGTAATATATATTCAATGCTAGAAAAATTAGAACATACAATGGAGAAGAAAAAACTAATAACGCTGCTCCACATTTACTCCCCTGTGACTTTTCGGAGTAAACTGATGAATAAATGAACCAAGTGAGTAACATAATTCCATCAACCTATTTACTGGATTGTGAACCTGCTTGACAAATGTCAGACTAAGAAGGGTTAGGCCACCTGCTTAGACGACCCAGTCCTTACATTTCCATCTGGGCTTTGGACTCAGGCTTTCTGCTTTTGGAAATGAAGCTTTCTTAACTCTACCAGAGCACTTCACATGAAAATAGTAACATCCAAAAGAAGTTCCCAAGAGACTAATAGAATCTAGATAACTGCTTTATGATAATTTAAGACACATTTGAAAATTTTATGACAAGATTAGTTAATGGCTATAACTAGAAGCAATAGCCTTGCTTGGTCAGGAGTAAAGTATTCCCCAATGTTAAATGTGTCTGTAAACAATGAGATATGGCATTTCCTAGGATCTATCATTAAAAAAATAAAAACGTGTTAGCTAATGGCTTTTTAAAGTTAATTAGTGTAATGGAGTTTTCCTCTAAATAGTAGTATTTATTTTATTT
Source organism: Acomys russatus (assembly GCF_903995435.1). NCBI lineage: Eukaryota > Metazoa > Chordata > Mammalia > Rodentia > Muridae > Acomys > Acomys russatus. Next base: position 24,643,521 of record NC_067144.1, on the reverse strand, counting down.
GACAAAACACTGAACAATTTGGGGAGATTCTTGTAGTGTTTTTTTCCCCCACTGATTTGAATAATGCATGGCTTTTCCTCATTATAGGCAAATGTTCAAATCAACCTCAAAGAAAGTCTCACCTGGAAAGCTCCGGCTAAATGAGCATTTTTCTCTGTTTACCGCCAGCGCCCGCTTCCGAACAAAATAGTCAACAGCTGGAGTGGTACCAGGGAACTTTCAGTGCAGCTAATGAGCGCCCCATATTTCACAGCTCACAGGCTGGAAAATACTTCTTGCTGGTAGTTTTTTTTTTTTAAAAGATATTTACAGAAATCTCAGTTCTTTGTGTACAAACCCAAGGAACTATTGCTTTTAAAGATATAAACTCCACCAACCAAGTGAATTCATAGAACCGTAAACTGTAAATGAAGTTAGCTTATAAAGTGATTGGTTTTTGTACTATGCAATGTCACAATTGCATCCAAATTCTAAGATATCTCTGGAGTATGACACAAAATAACAATGAAAATTTTTTTTAAAAAATCCCTTGCTTCTCAAATGAAGCAGGAAAGTAACAACAGCAATGTCTATGAAGACATTCAACTAAATACTGCAAAATACCATGATATGGAAAATGCCTTAGGCCCAAGAGACTACAGCATCCTTCAATATATATTTAAAACATGTCGAGAAAATGTGCTTCCCCAGGAAGCCATTCTAAATAATTCAGATAAACTCTGAAAAAAAAAATGTTTGCTGAGGTGTTTTGTTTTGTTTTGTTTTGTTTACTTCATGCTTCACTCCTGCTCCAACCTGTATTTGATTTGCTTAAAAATACTTAGAAGAAATAACATGTTCACCTCTCTGATACACTATTCCCACATTTCTAGGAAATCTAGAGAGACTTGGGGCCAAATAAGAGGTCATCACACTCATCCATCAGAAAAAAATGGAAGGACTGAGTGCGAGGACAGATAGAAACAACTGAGGACGATGAACTGGAGGGACAGAAAACAAGCACTGCTTTACAAGCAGCGGTATCATTAAGCATATATAAAAAGCAGGCAAACAAAGAGGGAGAGCAGGGGAAAAGATAAAAAAGGTAGAGATGAGAGGGATGGAAGCCAGAAGGGAGGGAGAAAGAGAGGGAACAAGAACAGAGAACAAGAAGAGTTAACACATAGGGAAAGAACAAGGAGGGAGTAAGACTCAATCTGAGAGCTACATCTCTCAAGGTCATTTAGCTCACAAAGCAATTATGTGAAGGGAAAATTATTGACCGGGTACAGCATGGTAGGAAGACGTTGGATGACGGATGTGAGTCAAACACTGAGAGCTTATTAATCATGTGACCTTAACAATTTCTCTCAGAAAGTTTGTCTTGAAGGGCAGGTGGGACGTTTTGAGCCTCATACTACATGACCTATCTTGCGAAGCCATGTCTAACAGTCTGTGCCTCTTAGAGCCTCAGAAATGTGCGGAGCAGTAACTGGGGCCTCTGCTGATTGACTGATGAGAGGGCTTCAGAGAGGCTGAAGGAAGCTCAGCCTGGGAACCACTCTGGATTTGTGGTTGCTTTGCTCTTGAATATGTTGAAGTCGAGAACAGTCTTAGCCTATGGCAGGCCCCCATTAGATGGCTGATAACATTGTCAGTGAAAACTTGCTCCGGAATTGCCACAACCTCATCTCTTTTCATTATTCAGAAGTCACTTTAGCTTATCTGATAAAAATGTTAAAAGCTTATTACTATTAAAAGCCGTTCTTTGAAGACTGGCAGTATGGCACTCCAGACAAAGGCACTTGCTACCAAAGCTCATAACTTGAGTTCTGTTTCTGTGATCCAACTGTAGAAGTAGGGAACCAACATCCACAAATTGTCCTCTGACCTCTACACAAGAGCTATAACATACTCAACCATATCCCTTCCTCTCCCCCCCAAAATAAATACATACACACACACAAATAAGCCATTCTTTGATACATGTGTCTGCTTTGCATAAGCCAGTGTGGAGCTTAAGTACACCACACCAGGTTTTCAAATTTAAGTTGTGAAGGCATTTCATAAATGTATTTTAGCTATGAGAGTGAAATAAGCATCATCTTGAGGCAGATACAGCATGTTTCAAGACACCCAAAGCTGGAGCGTGGTGAGTCAGGGTGCTATTACCTCTGCAGAGGGAGAAGAATGCATGCAGGAACCCAACAGGAAGAGCCTGTGCATCCTTAAGGCTTTCTCCTTGATGGAGCATGCTGACCGGCAGCAACAAACCTCTGAACTTGCAAAGAACTTCAGCAATCCCTCCAGCCTAGGACATTTGTTTTTGATATCAGATTGGCTGAGAAGAAAACAGGGTCACAAGGAAAGAAAGAACTTGCCTCCATCTCTATTTCCCAACATATTTGTGGCGCTGTACCCTCTTCACAGTTCCTGAAGCCAAGAGCGTCACTAAACCTCACATCTCAGAGGAGGAACCTAGTCCCTTTATTTCAAAACGAACCCCACCCTGACTCCCATCATCCCCACTGTGCGGCTTTCATTGTATCTAGCACTGCCTTGGTCAGCTTGACTCACTTTCTATAGTGCAAAGGAGAAGTCCTCTCACTTCTGCAAGTATTTTATCTTAGAAAGAAAGCAGCATCTCTTCCCTTAGCAAGCAAGGGCTCTACACACAGACAACCCAAACTAACGGCAAAGGTGATTTTGACTCAGTTACCCTTTAACTAAGATCTCTCCCTCATTTGTTTCATACTCTCAGAAAAATACACAGTGGGTTCCTGGCAATTCAGAGTCCTTGTCACCCACCACTCACTGTCCTGTAATTCACGGATAATCACCCACTACATTTAGCTCTCCTGGAACAATCTTTCACAAGGTTGGCAGCTGTCATCTCATCAAAACCCAAATTTTAAGGAGGTAGGCCAAAGCTTATTGGAATAGTGGGTCACCAGGGACAGGGCCTAGGCTTTTATAGCCTTGCCCCACTTCCGGTCTTCTGTCTGTTTATTGCACCAACAAAATATTACAAGGTGAAGTGTCCAGAGTATACACACACTGCCACCATTGAACCAACTCCTTCCATGTCTTTCCTTCTATGGTCTCTATCTCCTCAGAAGAAACCCTTTCTCTCTTAGGTTCCTTTTATTCGGTACGTTGCCACTGCAATAGGAAAAGTAATTAATTCTCTACTCCTCTGCTGGGATTGCCTGTTCTGATTCTACCATTTCTCTGGCTTCTGCCCCATCTCTGAGCGACTCCGCTTCTTTATGATCTCCACAGGGAGGCTTCAGCAGAGATCTGCCTGTTTCCCTCTTCATTGAATGCTATTCCCTCTTATCATTCCCATTGTCACTTAAATGATGGCTTCCCCGTCCATTCACATCCCATATCCTGATCTCACCCGAAAACTGGGACAACTTTGCTTACGGGCTGTGCCTGAACATCAGCCATCAAACGTGTTTGGTTTCTGTCCTCAGGTCGTTGTTCTATATTACCTGCTGTACTTTCACTATCAAAGGAAGCAGAATTTAGGAGAATGAGAGGCGGGCTGGTGGCCTTTCATCCTCAAGAGAGAAAAAAAGTGGGATTTTGAAAACATGAACAGAGTCTATGCATTATGCACAATGACTATATCCCTGAGGCTACCGAGCTGTTTCTTACCCTCTGACGCAACAGTCTCCATACCAACTATCCCACCTCTACTCCTGTCCTTCATTTCTGACACCTGGCTTTCATTCTAACACACCTCTCAAACGATTTTGACAAAGATTGTAAAAATCCCCTGGACTCTTCGGTCCTTGACTTACCAGAAATAGCTTTCAACCCTTACAATTTCTTCAAAAATGAAATTCTTCTGTGCTCTCCATGAAACAAGGACATCGGATTCTTTTCTGCTTTCTATCCCATGCGCATGTGCTCTCTTCTCTCCATGTAACTGGAGGAGAGTTGTGTTTCTAGGGTCTTCTTCCCTCTTTTCCTTTACTCTGTGTGCATTCTGTGGGGCAGCCTAACTTCCATTCCCACTTAAACACTACGGATTCTTCTTTCTTTTTTTCACCATCACATCCCCATTGAAGCCAGACCTCAGAATCCAACTACCAGCTAGATATGTACCTTTTCAAAAGCCAACTAAAATCCATATGTCCACAGCCAAGTCCTTTATCTATTACCGGCTGACTCTTTCCTCCTCCCACTGTCAAGATAACACTTGTAAAATAAATGGAAAAAAAAAAAAAAAAAAAAAAAAGAAAGGAATAAAGTGGGAAGTTCTGAGAGCATGAGAAACCAGGAGGATGGGACTTGTCAATTTAGAGTGCCCTTGGCATCCACTGAGCTACATCCAAGTACCTATTTGTTGTCCAAAGTTTCTAATCCTCGTTAGGTGTCCCACAGATAAAAAATTACATTCTAGTTTCTCTATCTACTTCTATAGTTAGTCGTTAGGAATGACAAGATTAGGGACTTCAAGCTTTGGTCTCAACTCAAAACAAAACTTGAGTTAGCTTCATTAGTGTTTATTTTATTTCTCAAACACATTGAGAACATTTATCATGTATACATGCATAGTCTAGTAGTGAACATGAACTGGACCAGTCATAGATTTTACAGCCAACAGGACGACAGAAACTGTGTGTTTATTCCCTTTATTGATGTATTCTGATAGTAGGCTGGCTGGCAAAACGGATTTTCCCAGGGTATAAGATAAACTGTTCCTGCCTCTAAATTTACTAGGAGGTAATTTACACACAGGGCACAGGCCTACTCCAGTAGTTGAATGAGTGAGTAAACATTTTGTATGGTTTTATGAATACTAGCAGGGCTCAGGTCCTTTGAACTAGCTGTTGTGTCACCTGTTTGCTGATGCCTAAAATTTCAGGTCAGAGCCTGATTCACTTAGTGTAATGCAGTGGTCTCTATTCAAATGCAAATTAAACTTTATTTGTCCTTTATACCCTAGTAAAAATTGATTTAGCAAGACATTTGTGACAGCAGATTTTGATTGTGGGAATGTCTGAGGGACGCCAAGACATATTTAAAGAAGGAACACTGTGAGAAGAGAAGACAGGTATGAGAAAAGGAGGTGGAGGGTGTGTCTAATACCTCACCTTGCCCAGCTTTGCAGTGTGGACTAAAAGAGACTGTGTGTGTGTGTGTGTGTTTGAGGATGAGACAAAATCTGTTACTTCTCTTTACACTAAGTTATCTCTATATTTGAAGTTTCAGTGTTTCTATCTAGGAAGGTTACAAAAAAGAATGTTTACAATTTACAGTGGAACACAAAAGCTGTACAAATTCTACACTTGGGAATAAAACCTGTGTGGGATGTTCTCTGTTAATCTTTGAGTTCATGTGTTCATGTGTTCACTGAAAGTCACCTTTCATGATATCCCTTCTATGACTATACTTATCTTCCAATATTTCTGTATTCTAAATTATAAATTTATTTCCAAATAGGTAAGTATGATGTTTTTACCATTATAATCTTTTATTAAAATTTTGGAGCAGGTACAGATGAACAAGTAGCTTTGTTTTAGCTTCATACTTAAATATATGACTCTCTAACATAGAGAGAAAATAAGGACTCACATTAACACATTCGGTATTCTTCTACATGCCCATTTACTTATGTAAGTAATAATAATAATAATAATAATAATAATAATAATAATAATAATAATGATAATGATCAACACAGCATGATATCTTTTCATCAACATCATTTTTAGAGTGAATTAAAAAACTGTTTCTAGAAAGATAAGATGACATGTTGGTCAGACTCTGGACAGAATGTGTACAGCCAACCATATCTGAGTATGCAGTGTTGTACCTCACAGTTGTGCTTTCCTAATAATTATAGTATCTTTATAGAGTAACAAGATCAGCGAAGACATTCTCACTCCAATACCCAATGGGCCCCAGACATCAGTTGCATTTGGGATCAAATCAGGCTGTTAAACCACAGGGCAGAGTGTCTGTGATTTGCATGAGTAATTAGAAAGGATTAATAGAATGCCTTGCTTAATTAAACTTATCTTATAAGGACACCTCTTGAAAACTTAAAAGCTTGGCAATTCATAATCACCCTAGGTGTGTTAGGTATAATATTTTTAGGCTCCAATGGAGCAACTTTGACTATTTAAATTTAATGGCAAAAGCCACATGCATATTAGATACTTGGAATTGTTTTAACGCAGTAAAAGAGTGTGGTAAGTGAAAACTAATGCTATTGTTTGGGAAACACTTCAAGTTAGAAAGGTTTGTATACTATTTCAGTGAACTAACCACCAATCAAGATATTTCTTTAACACTGACATAGTTGATTGATATTAAAGGAAAATACTTAATCGAGTATTTGCTCAAATTTAATTTAATAGTTAAAAATTTTTACACTTGTTAAGCTTACTACCAGGGAGTAAATTTTACCATAAATATGTAACAGAGTATAAATAGTGCTTAATAGCATGGAAATAATATCTAAAAATATATTATGCAGTTGTGATTTAGATTTAGATTGATTTGTAGGTAAAGGAACTTGCCACCCATGCCTGGCAATGTGGATTGGATACACTGAACAAAAAGGGAGGAAGGATATAATTAAATTCTGTAATTTGTCTTTGATCCATTATATATCTTGTTGTGCATGCAACACACACACACACACACACACACACACACACACACAGTCTTCTGAACTTATCAAGTGCCATTGTATTCATGAGTTCACAGTGGTTATGGTTGCCTGTATATAAGCTACACAAGATTAAGCCAGTCAAAACCACAGAAAACACAAGAGAGAACTCAAGAAGCACAACCCTTAGTGTTTTCTTCAAGGAAATAGCCCCTATTAGGATGTTTCTGCTCCAGTCAATTGCCCTATACCCACGCACATAAGGACAGCATCACATAGATTCACTGGCCTTTGACAGATGCTATGAAGTTTAGACAAGACTATGGGAGAAGACATTCAGGGTAAGCAGGGGAGCCAATGAGGACTGACATGATCAGATCACATTCCACACATGTGAAATTATTAAAGAGTGAGTAATAAAAAGTATAACATTATTTTAAACAAAAGATATAGAGACACTTATAAAGAAGATGCCTTGGTTAACACTGAGGAATTTTTTCATGTCTAGGATTTATATGTCACTCCAAACAATGAATGATGTCATGAAGCATATTTTTTTATTTTAATTTATTCAGATTACTTTCTGATTGTTATCCTCTTCTTTGTATCTTCCCATTCCCATCCTCCCTCCCTCTTCTGCCCTATACCCCTATTCCCCTAGACTTCTGACAGAAGAGAACTTCCTCCCCCACCATATGACCAGAGTCTGATCAGGTCTCATCCTGGTAGCCTGCTTCCCCTTCCTCTGTGTACCCACTGGGCCTCCCCACCAAGGGGAAGTGATCAAATCAGAGACACAAGAGTTCATATCAGAGGCAGACCCTGCTCTCCCCAAAACCATGGAGAATGAGGTGTCCATTGGCTAGACCTGAACAGGGGGTGTCTAGGTTTACTGCATGCATTGTCCTTGATTGGTGCAACCAGTCATGAAGCATATTTTAAAGAGCCAATGATTGAGTTGGGTTTAATTAACCATTTCTTTCATGCTTGGTTCTGATTTCATGTAAATGTCTTTTTCTTTATTCAAATATTCTCTCTCAGTGGTGGTGATGGTGAGAGTGATGGGGAGGGTGGTTAGGAAATCAAACCAGGGCATTATACACTGATTTCTCCTTAGCATTGGTATACCATTGAGATACACTTTCCATGTTTAAAATTGGTATCTCATCTCATTGCATTTCCATGGCTCTCCCTCCAGTCAATTATAATTTTAACAATGAACTTAAACTCTGAATAATATAAACAAGCAAATGTGTCCTTGACTTCATTATATGAAGGAAAAATAGAAAAGTTTCTAGTCTTAAATTAAAAAAAATTGATAAAATGAAGTATAACCTAGAAAATTATAGAAAAACATGAGGCAAAGTATAATGCAACTTTAAGAAAGGTCCATCAGCCCAAATAATGTGCAAGTTTCTTGGATTTTACTATAAGGCATATAGTCTGGTATTGTCATTCATGCTGCATGCATTTATTTTATTTTATTTTTTTTTAAGTCTTACAGGACTGCTAGAGAGCCTCTAATATTACCCAACGCTCCTTAACATTACAGTCCCTTTTCTTCCTTAAGGATTAGTGCATTCATAGTTTTGGAACCCTTATTGTGTTACTTTATGTAAGGAACTCAATAAACACTTGCCTGGGGAATCTGATATATGTTGAATATAGTTGGATGAGCTAGTAGCTAGAATTTGCTACTTCTAATTCAACATGGTCACATTATTAACTCTTCTCATGGGCATTAAGGATAGGAAGGTGAGGATGCTTGGACTCAACTGCAAAGGAGAAGGTTTAGACTGCTGATGCACAAATGATATACAAGGTGAGCTAAAGGGTTTATCTGTGTCTATGGTGTGTACACAACATACAGAACTGATCTATGTTATGGTCTTGAGTCTGCCATCTGTTAATGATGCGACCTTGGCCAAGTTAATCAACCTTTATGAATCTTAATATAATTTCTAAGAGAAAGCCATGAAAGATTATTTCAAACTCCCTTTTAACTTTCTCAAATTTCATGCTATTACCTTCCAAAATATATTCTGGAAGGACTTAGTAAATATTTTATTGGAATAATCCTGTAACAAAAAAAGTTTGCTGAATACTTGGATTAATTTCTTAGTCTTTAGTATGCAAATCTGAATTTAAAACTTTCTATAGGATCTCATTAAGCTCCCTTGAGTATGAAAATCTGTGCTTAAAAAATACTGTTAATAACGAAAGGCATGGCCATATCCCCCATAGTAGAGTCTGGGGTGTGCACATTTATGAGTTGAGAAATTTCTCAATATTCTTTAGCCAGAACTTATAACACATAACACCTTAGCCAATATTATTCACGTTTATGTACTATGTTCTATGTAAAAAAAAAAACTTGCTAATATGGGGTCACAATGGAATATTAATGTGAACACTGCTATTTCACATTAAAGGTAAAGAAACTGGGCTATGAAGAATTGGGTATCTTGCTCATGTATTAGCATAAGATTAGCATAAAATAAGCTGGATTTATAGCTTAAATCTGAAGTGCTGTCTGTCTTGTCTAATAGCTTTGTATTACTTCTGCAGGTAAGGCATGGTAGACATGAAGTTCCTGGGAAGACTCAGTTTTTATGGTGAATCAGGGGAGAATAAGAACTATTTTTGAACAATATTGTGGAGATCATCTTCCTGTAACTACCTCTAGGATTCTAGGAAACAAAAGAAAACTAAATTATGTATGTATGCATATATGTATGTATGTATGTATATCTCTTCCACCTTTGGAATCTTTTCCACTAAGGAGAAATGTTCATGATTTTATTTGTTTAACGTTTGTAAAATCAGCCCCTAACCAACATTTGTTTTTCAAAAACATACAGTCCCAGAACAGTCAGAATTATTTATCGGTACTGTGATTTTTCAGGAAGAATCTCATTCTTATTTTATCAGCAGGGCATTGATGCATTTTGAAATTAATAACTAGTGATGTCTGAGCCACTTGGCAGTTCCCCAGGATTCAAAGGCTGCTTTGTCAACCCTATTGTTTCTTAGAATGTGGTCTACCATCCTAGAACATGGCCTCTTTGGCTGCCTGGCTTCTAATGAAGAATAGGGTGGAGCTCAGTATGCACAAGTTTTCTACTAACTTAAATAGAGTAGGAGATGAAGAGAAAACTACTAGTCAAAGCACAGTAGAAGCTCTTTTATATATTTAGAGTACTTATTTACCAACTTGTGTTAATTATCAAGAAACTCAAACAAGTGAAAAAGAAATGCTGATGCACTGCCTCCCAAAATGATATTTTTCTCTCAAATAAAGCATTTCAAAATGAGGTTCAGCCTTCTTTAGTGTTGTTTCAAAAGAAGAAATCAAAACATCTTCAATTTTTAAAAAAACCAAAGCCAACATTTTGACTACAACAAAAACTGTCACCTATCAAGCAATTGGTCTAACTGTCTACAGTATATTTTCTCCCTGAATTGAAGTTCTTTTTTCAAAAAGCCACAAGATGGAGTTGATTAAGTATAAAAGTTAAAAATGACTGATAGATGATTCAGGTAATTCCGTGCCTCATATTCTCCATTTCTAAACTAAAGCTAATTATTCCTTTAAAAAAATCAATGTTGGGTATTAAACCCAGGGCCTGCTACATGATAGACAAGCATTATATCACCAAGCTACATCCCTAGGCTTAGCTAATTATTCTTATTCTTTAATTAGTTGCAATCTAGATAAACTCCTCTAATATAATGCAATTACATGGGATTTAGTACAGGTAAGACTGTTCTTAAGCAAGGTTGTGCTTTTTTTTTTTTCTTGTGTGCGAATTCTCGAGAACTGACCTTGCTGAAAGTACAGTGAATGAAAAGCCAACCCTAGGAAGGAGATCAAATAATTCTATGGGGTCACTGATTACAAAGACCAAAGAAACCCTGAGCAGTGGTTGTGACCTTGGTGAGACGTACCCAGAGAGAGCATCTGACACTTAATAGAGAAAGGGTCTCAAATCCAGAGTCCAGACACTTCCACGAGCCCGGCCACAGCAGCTATGTGTGGCTCAGGCAACTAACTGAATCTTTCTGAACTGGACTCCTTAGTTGAGGCCATGACTTTTTGTCTTGCTTGCTTCACGGGGTGGCAAAGAGGATCAAAAATAATAATAAATAAGAAAGTGTTGGAAAATATAAAATTCTATAGATACAGGCACACAGAATTCCTAATGTGTAAGGTGTCTGACCCTGTGTGCATCTCCGTGAAGTTTACCTTATCCACCACGACATCTGGGATTGAGAAAGCTGAAATATCATGAAACCTTTGCCATGGTTGGTGACCTGCTGTACTAATATGCCTAGAAAATATTTCTGTAGCTATTGTTGAGAAATAACTTCATAACTTCTTTCACAGAATTACCAGACTCAATACTTCATGTCACAGCTCTGTGGTGTTCCCTACCCTGTCCTGTTGTATTTCATTATTAGTTGTGGTATAAATGAATGCAGTTACCATGTACTGGGGTGGAAGATATTGAAATGAGAAACAAAAGAGAACTAAGATGTAGTTTCTCAGGGTTTGTTTGGCCTAATTTCATAAGGTAAACAATAAAGGCAGTTATGGATTTTCTAGTTTCTAGGTGGTGGGAGCTGAAGTGATGGTCACTGGACAACTGGAAATATATTATAAGCATTAAAAAAATACCATGTACTATATATCTGTTTTTAGCTTGAAAATAAAAGCTGAGCTGCATTATGTCTCTTTAAATAAGACCGTGGAATTAAAAATAGTGTCTAACAAACATTAAGGAAGACTTAATAGCTCATGTTTTACCAAGAGACCCTAGAATCATTTATAATTTGCTTTTTTGGATTAAAAAAAGATTCTACTAGTCTTCAGAGTCATCCGTGTAGCTTCTCAAAATTAACAAGAAGGGTATTCAGAACCTGAGGAAAGTACGAGAACATGTGATTTTTAAAATGATCTTTCACACGCTGTCTCCTGTATCCCCAGCTTCAGCCTAGTTAATTATTTCATTCAGTCGCATTTTTCCATTTGGATAAGCTAGTTTTTACCACTGAGTGCTTCACCCTCCAATTTCTCAATCTCTTCTTTCTTAGCTCACTTTCATTCTTACATTAAGCCCATTTCCTCAATTAGACAAGAAAACAAAATAAATCAATTTCCTCTTAGGTAGGTAGAGCTCCTGTGAGAAACGCTACTATCTTGGCCTCTTCAGAATGCCTACTACAGATACTATCTTTTTAAAAAATATTTTATTAATTTATTCATATTACATCCAAATTGTTAGCCCATCCCTTGCATCCTCACATTCGTCCCTCCCTCCTGCTTTACCCCTACTCCCCTCCCCTATGTCTGTGACTGAGGGGGACCTCCACCCTTTTTTGTCATGTTGATTCTGTTTCAGCCACTTAACTGTGTTCTCTAAGTTGTAACAGATCTTTTGTAAGGTGGGGGAAATTAGGTTTCCCTCTACACAAACACAAATTTCATTCCATTCTTCCTAATTTGAGTGCCCCTTACTTAATTTTATTGGTCAAGAGTTTAAGTACTGTGTTTAATTAGTCTTTCTAGTCTTTAAGACATTGCTTTTAGTTTTATATCATCACAATATCCACTGTACTTTCATCACGTAACATATTTGCTGAGTGATGCACCTTCGAAACCTTTGATGTTTAACTTGCTAAGAGTTGTGTGTGTTGCACTAATATTATTTGCAAGTAACAGAAAGCCCATTTGAACTGATCAGTGTAAGAAGTGAGTGTGCTAGCTCATGTTTTGGGATAGTAATATTGTTTCCCTTTTATTGAAAATAGATATTCCTCACATAATATAGTTTAATTATGCTTTACCATCCCTCTACTCCTCCCAGTTCCCCCCCATATCTTCTCATATTTGAATCAACGCCCTTTATTTCTCTCATTAAAAAACAAGCAGGTCTCTAATGGATAATAGTAAAACAAAATATAATATGTTAAAAGAAAAACTATCACATCATGGTAGGACATAAATAGAAGAAAAGGAGCCCAAGAGGCATAAGAATTAGAGACCCACCCATTCATACTTGGGAATCTCAAGAAAACACTAAACTGGAAGCCATATTATAACCACAGAGGACCTGGTGTAGTCCAGGGCAGACCCTGTTCATACTGCCTCAGTCACTGTGAGTCCATATGTACTTTGGTTGTGATGATTTAGAGGATCTTGTTTTCCTATGCTATTCATGTCCTCTGCCTCTTACACTCATTCTTTTTGCCTCCTCTCCTACAGAGGTCAATATAAACCCTAGGGAGGGAAATTTGATTGAGATATCCCTTTTAGGGGTGAGTATTCCAAAGTCACTTAATATCTTGAATAATTTATGGCTGTGGGTCTCTGTATTTGTTCCCATCTACTGCAGGAGGATGTTTCTCTGATGGTGGCTGAGCAAAGGGACCATGAGTATAGCAGAATGTCATTAAGAGTAATTCCATTGTTACATTTCTTTTCTTTTAAAAGTACATTTATGTATTTGGTTTTACCCTAGTTCCTGGGCTATCTAGTCTCAGGTTCTTGGTCACCCAAGGATGGACAGGTGTGGGTTCCATATTGTGAAGTGGGCCTTAAGTCAAATCAGATATTGTTTGATTACTCCCACAAGCTTTGTGTCACCATTGCAGTAGCATATATTGCAGGCAAGACACCGTTGTAAATTCCAGGTTTTGTGGTTGGGGTGGTGGTTATATTTCTCTTATAGTAGCAATGAAGAATTCTTTTCTGTACAAAAGATCCTGGAACATAGAGGTTCTATGTAGGTAGCAGTTCAATTTCTCCACATTCAATGAGTTCTGTATATGTTGTCTTTGGAAACGGAGCTTTGCCATCCTTTTGTGCAAAATAACTTAGTCTTGGCAATGGATTAGGTTGTTTGGGAGTCCCCTTTGGCCAACAACTCAATTAGACATAACAAAGTCCTGGGATGGGAAGCTTCATTTGGTGAAAAGAGGTAGACATTTGGGGCTCTGTCCCCCCATTAGTTGGCAATTTCAGTTAGACTGCTTTTTTATAGGTATATATTTTAGGATGTTTTTACTATGTTATGTTTCAACACTACAACTCAAATGAACCTTAATTTTAGTGGACTTTTGCCTTATTCTTTCCCCCATTCCACTCTAATCTCCCCCTCCCCATTTTATTATACCATTCTACTCCCCTCCCATCTTCCATACTAATCTATTTTATTTCCCTTTCTTAGAGAAATATATGTGTACCCCCTTAGTCCCTTACTCTATACTTAACCTTTGTGGTCTTATAGATTATAGCTTGGATCATTGATTTAGCAGCTAACATTCATGTATTTGCAGATACATGACATATTTCTCATTCTCAGTCTGAGCTACTGCACCAAAGATGATTTTTTTCTTGTTCTATCCATTTACCTGTGATTTGCATGATTTCATTTTTTTAATACCTGAGCATTACTCTATTGTGATGATATACCACTTTGTCTTTATCCATTCTTCTGCAGTAGAACATCGACTTTGTTTCTAATTTGTGGATAGTATAAAAAGAGCTGTGGAGAACATGCTTGTGCAAGTGTCTCCATGCCAGAATGGAGCATACTTTGCACATATGCCCAAAGGTGGCATAGCTGAATCTTAAGGTAGATTGACTCCCTTCTTCTGGAGGAGTCCCCACAACGATTTCCATAATGGCTATACAACGTTGTACTCTCACCTTACTTCACCTCATGGCTAGCATGAGCTGTTCTACGGTTTTTTGATCTGGGCCATTCTGACAGGGGTAAGATGAAATCTCAAAGTAGTTTTGATTTGTATTTCGCTGATGGCTAAGGATGTTAAACATTTCAAGTGCTTCTCAGACATTTGAGTGTTTCATTTTAGGAATTCTCTCTTTTGATCTGTGCCTAAATTTTAATTGTGTTATTTGTTTTCTCAATATGTAATTTTGTAGGGTTTTTTAAAAAAGTATTTTGGTTATTACTCTTCTATTGGGTATGTAGTTGGTAAAAATATTTTTTCATTATATATCCAACTACTTTTTCCAAATGATGGTATCATTTGCCATGCAAAGCCTTTGTGTTTGGTGGTAAATGTTAAAAATTACAACAACCTCTTGGTAGATTTTTCTCTTTTGATGAGTATGTAATGCTCTTCCTATCTCCTCACAGTAGTTTGGACTTGATATCGGTTGTGTCAAATATTAAAACAGCTCTATAGCTTGTTTATTAGGTCCAATTGCTTGAGCTATCTTTTTCATCCTTTTGCCCAGAAATGATGTCATTGCTTGTTGTTAAGATATATTTCTTGGATGCATCAGAAGGATGGATTCTGTTTTATCATCCATCCTGCTAGTCTGTATCTTTTTATTGGGGGTATCCCATTGATTTCTTATGGTGTTAAGAAATAACAATGAGCAGTCTTTATTGAGTCTTATTTTGTTGTTTGGAAATACATGTGTGTGTGCATGGTGTGTGTGTGTGTGTGTGTGTGTGTGTGTGTGTGTGTGTGTGTGTGTGTGTTTCTCCTCCTTTGGTTACTGGTCTAGGAGTATTTATTCCTTGCATTTTCTTGGGTATGGTTAATCTTTTTAAGTTGGAGTTTTCCTTGTAGTACAGAGGTTTTCAACCTTCCTAATGTTACAGCACTTTCATACAGTTCCTCATGTTGTGGTTGGGTGTCAACCCAACAATAAATTAATTTTTGTTGCTATTCCATAACTGTGATATTGCTGCTGTTTATATTGTAATGCATATGCCTATTTTTATGATGGTATTAGATATCAATGAAAGGGTTGCAAACCACTGTTCTAGTGTCTTCTGTTAGGCCCAATTTTGTAGATAGTTATTGCTTAAATTTGGTTTTTATCACCTACTGATTTATTTTTCCATCTTTTGTGATTTAAAGCTTTGTTGAGGATAGTAGCGTGGGCTGGCATCTATATTATCTCTTAGCATGTGTAGAACATCTGCCCAGGCTTCTCTGGCCTTTAAAGTATCCATTGAAAACTCACATATAATGTTAATAGTCCTGGCTTGATATGTTACTTGGTCTTTCTCCCTTGCAGTTTTTAATATTCTTTCTTTTTCTGTATATTAATTTTTCATTATTATGTGTCAAGGACAATTTATTTTCTAGTCTAGTATTCTTGGTATTCTTTGTGCTTCTTGTACCTTGATACATATCTCTTTCTTTCAGGTAGGGAAAATTTTCTCTATGACTTTGTTGAAAATATTTTCTGAGTCTTTGAATTGGGTTTCCTGTTATTTTTAGATTTGGTCTTTTCATAGTGCCCTAGATTTTTGAAATATTTTGTGTCAGGATATTTTAGACTGGACATTTTCTTTGGCTAATATATTTGTTTTTATATTGAGTTCAGTGCCTGAGATTCTCTCTTCTATCTTTGTATACTGTTGGTGAACCTTGTCTCTGAAATTTCTGTGTCTAAATTTTTTCCCCAGATTTCCCTGTTTGGACTTTCCTTATAGATTCCATTCCACTTTCAGGTCTTGAACCTTTTTATTCATTTCCTTTCACTGTATTTCCATAGATTTCTTTAAGGATTTATTAATTTCTTCTTTAAGGCCTCTATCAGATTCATAAAGGCTTTATAAATGTTTTGTTTAAATTGTGTTTCAGCTATGTTGCAATACTCAGGGCCTGCTTTGATGGGGTGGCTGGTCTGTAGTAGAGACATACTGTCCTCAATGTTATTGACTGCTGTTATCTGATGGCTATGTATCTGGGATTGGGAAGATTATAATTTTGGTGTTGACATCTGATTTTGTCTTTGTTGGATGGGCGTTTCTTCTTCTTCTTCTCCTCCTCCTTCTCCTCCTTCTTGGTTTCTGGTACCCTCTCTGGTTCTTAAGAGAGTATAGTGGCCTTGTGTTGCCAGGTAGGAAATTCTTCCAGGATGCTGATAGGTGTGGCCACTGGGGATTTCTAGGTATTGGTAGTTGAGATAAAGGAATGAGGATAAACTAAGAGAAGAAGGCTGAGGAGCTCCACAGGAGCCAGAAAAGCAAGGCATTCTGTCTGAATATGCTTAGTCTTCCAGGAATGAGAGCAAAGGGTAAGGAGGGGACACAGCAGAAGTTCTTCTACAGAGCTGGGCATGACACTAGGACATTGGACTTGGATGAATGAAGGAATAAACTAAGATGAGCCTTCCTTGTGGGAGTGGGTGTGGCCTTAGGCTCCCAGGAAGGGTGTGCTGGGTTTAGGGACTGGGATAAATCAATGAGTAGGGGGAGGGAAGTTACTAGGGGAATATCTCTGGAGATGGGGGCAGAGTTGGGTATGGGAGGCTGCAGCAGGGTGGTTTTCTAGATAGCTGGGGATAAGTCTAGGGTATTGATTTTGGAGGAGCTGAGGGAGAGGTGAAGATCTGCAGTTAGCCTACCTGCCTCTCTGGCTGTAATGGCCTGTGCAGTTTTAAGGGAAAACCTGTTCCTTTCTTGACTGGAATGTACTGTGGGTTTGCAGGGAATGACTTCTTGTTGTTTGTTCATTGTTTGTTTTCTTTTCTTAAACAAGGAAGGATGTTGAATTTAATCAGGTATCTTTTGTTTGTCTATTAAGATGGCTGGTATTGGTAGCTGTTGTGTTCCTGTTTTGTTTGGGTTACTTTGTGATGCTGACTTCATAGAATGAGTGGAAAACCTTCTCTCTATTTCAGTTTATAGAATAGTATGAGAAATATTTGTGTTACCTCTGTTTATAAAAAACAAATCTACATGTCCAGTTATCATATACACAAATCCACTCAAAATGCATCAAAGATCAAAATACAAAACATAAAACTAAAAATACTACGAAAAGTTAGAAGAAACACATAAAAATATTTTCAAGTTCCAAGATCTTTTAGATAATCCCCGAAGAGCACAAGAAACAAAATACTTCATAAATCACTGAACATATCAGCAATGCAGTAAACAGTTCAAAGACAACCAGAATAATATGAGTGCATATTTTAAGCTATTCAATTGACAAGAGATCAATGTCCAGAATATATATGTAAGACAAATAAGTCATTAAAAACAAATAATCCATTGGAAAAACATAGGTAATAGATACTTTTCAAAAGAAAATACATAAATGGATAAGAATATCAAAACATACTCAGCACATCTAATTATCAAAGAACACAAATAAAAATCAACGTGAGATGTCACTTCATCCCATGTAGATTGCTTATTATCAAGAAGACAATAGCTGGCAAAGATATAGAAAAGGATATTTTTGCACATGTTTGGTGATAAGCATGTAAATTAGAACAGGCTTCATAGAAAAAAAAATAGACCTAACATATGAACCAGCAACTCCACTACTTGCTTATCACTAGAGAAAAAAAAAATCAGTGGACCAAGAGATACCCATGTTCTCAGATTTCTTACAGCACTATTCACAATTGTCAAGATATAGAATCATCTAGTAGAACTGAAGAACATTTTGTTAAGTAAAATAGGCTTCACAGAGAAAGATAAATGACACATTTCATCATGCATGTGCATGGAGGCTAAAAGTAGTTTTTCATATTGAGTTAGATAGCAGAGATGATGTAGTGTGTAAAAGTGCTTGCTATAAAAGCTAGAGGACCCGAGTTCAAACCCAGATTCCAGTACAGAAAAAGAGAAACAACTCCTGAAAGTTGTTCTCTGACATCCACTCAATGAGCATACACACTCACACATCTCTTGCATTAATAATTAAATAAGATTAATACGATTAAATCATAATAATTAATTTGAAGTACATAGCAGAATACTCATCACAGAAGGTTGGAAAAGTGTGGAGAGAAAGGCCAAAGAGATATTTACTCAAGGTAATGAAAATATTCAGGGGAAATAATTTCCAGTGTTTTATAAGCACAGTAGGGATAGCACCATTTATGACAGTTTATTATGTATCTCCAAACCTAAAAAAGAAAAAACGTGAAATCTCTCAACACCAAGATTCTCTATATATGTGTAGGGTGTCTAGGTCCAGTGCATTTTTGCTCTTTTGTTGGTACTTCAGTCTCTGTCAGCTTCCATAGGCCAAAGTTAGTTGACACTGTTGGTCTTCTTGTGGAGCTCTTGCTCCCTCCATTGTCGCTCTATCCTAACCCTCACTCTTGCACCAGACTCCCTGAATTTCAGCATCTGACTCAATCACCTGCTGGGTTGCATCGCTCAGAGGACAGTTATGCTAGGCGCCTGTCTGCAAGCATAGCAGAGTGTCATTGTAGTGTCAGGGGTTGATATGTGTCCACTAGCAAGTGGAGCAGAGGCTGTCTCTAACATCATCCTTGTTGCCTGCTTTTGAGTTACTTCCCCTGACTGGGGTGCCTTCTCTGGCCTCAGTTGAAGAGGATGTGCTTAGTCCTGATATGACTTGATGTGCAGGGGCAGGTTGGTATTGGACTGTCTTCCCTTTTCTGAGGAGAAAGGGAATGGGAAATGGGAAAGAGGATGGCAGGGTGGGATTGGGAGGAGAGGAGGGAGGAGACTGTGGTCAGGATGTAAAGCAAATAAATAAATACATTTTAAAAAATACTCTGATCATTGTGAACTGGGTAAATGCATACATGCTGTAAACATACATCTTGAATGATCACGTTTACGCCATATATACAGAAAATTATTGTGTGCATGCATTTTAAAAACAAAATCAAAGTTTAGATACTTACATGTATATGTATGTGTATGTATAAGTACATGTATATGTATATGTTGTTATCCTCAGAAACAAGCTTCATTTTACTATAGAAAGTTAGCTGATGTGGCCTGGAAGGAAGTTGTAAATATATTATTTAATTCACACCTATCTACTTAGAGCAAGTTTAGGAAAAGACTGGTAATAGAAGAAAGACATTTGCCATAGGATATGTGTATTAACAAGCTTACAGAGTTGATGTATTTGAACTCTATTGGTAGCCAAGATACTGTCTGTACTTCAGACATAAAGAGGCTGAAGTTGAGTGATACATCACAAATTTACAGAGACTGGTTTCGATTCAGCAAAGAGTCTTTGTTTTTCAGGACAGAGATCACATTCAAATTATCACTAACTTGAAGCTGATAGAAATGGACACACACATCTGGTTATTCATAAGTGCGCAGGTTAAAAAGAAAAATACGGAGTTGGACATTTGACTTTAAGAGTTGTAAAACATTTTGAATGATTAGAATAATTGTTACTAATGATGGCTCATTCTGGTTTGTATTCTAAGTCCACAACATATTTCTATGCATTTTCCCTGTATCTACCAACTATGAAACCAATGGCTGGCATACATTAAACATAATATTTAAAAGTAACATAATTCTGATTTTATGGTTAAAATGTTTTCCCTGTCAGGTGACTTTGAATATCTTTTTTTTTTTTTTTCTTTAAAGCACAGCTTTTCTTTCTTTCTTTTTTTTCTTCTCCCAGTTTTTCTCTGCAACGGATGTTTTGATTTCTTGTTAATTGGGTCAGCAAGGAATCACTAGTGAAAATAAACAAAAGTTCTCATTAAGGATCATCCTGAACTTGAGTTTCCCTTAACTTTAGTACATAGTAGCATGTCTCTAGAATGCACTTCGCTGTCCTCCAGCTAAAAAAGACATCTACTTGGGCCCTGGGTCATGCTCTTCATCCTGGTTCATTCCAATTAGTCAGCGCTCCACTCCTGGATGCTTAGGTGCATGGCTTTCTGGGAAGCAGGACAGAAAAGGCCCTGGGTCATAGGCAAACTGGAGGATGCCATAGGCTCACTATTTAGTAGTGAGTCTTTCTGTCTTCTACCTCACCTATCTTCAGCTGCCAAGAGCTCACTGTTTTTGTTGTTGTTGTTTTTACAAAGTAAGATCATTAAGACCTAGTGTTTCTCAAAGATGTAAGGATCAGTCAGTTATCAGGAAGTGGTCATGTTCCAGGACCATGGAATAGTGGTCATAAATCATTTGTCTGCCAAGAAAATGAGAGACTTATGTGTTGGATTATATACAACTAAGAAATGCACCTGGGAATGGGAAGAGATGGGGCAGAGGGCTCTCAGTGTTGTGCTAGGTTCAATCTAGTGCTTCATCTAGCATGTAGAAGGTGTTCAATAATTGCTCAAGGAATAAAGTAATGCTGTCTGGAGCTCATAAAGTAGAGAAGCCAAAAAAAGACAGGGATCAATGCTTCTTCAGTGTAGAGAGTTCAGCCAGCCAGATTGATGCAAATTAAAGAGAGAGTGCTGAGGCCTGCTTAATGATGAACTCAGAAACCATGTGTCCTTTCCAAACACTGCATCATGGCTGAGGTTCTTGTATCTAGCACCTAGTAAACCTCATTCCAAGAACCCAGAAACATGGCATTTGATGATATACCAGAGACATTTATATCACACACACACACACACACACACACACACAATACATATACATACATACATACATACACACACACACACATACATACATACATACATACATACATACATATTTTTTTCACCAGATAAAGCCAATTGGGAACCAACTAACATGGAGAATCAACAATTTTGGTCAGAGCCTTTGCCTTGCTGCCACATCTAAGCTTCAGGACAAGTAACTTTATCCATCCAGTTCCTAATTTATCAATCTGCAACAAAAGTAGGCTGGAGAGATAAATAAATTTTGAGGATCCTTAGGCATGACAATTGTCTTCTGCATGTGCTATTGGACAACTGTGACAGGATAAGTATGCTAGAGACTATGCCAAAATCTCTTTAATAGACTTTCACCTATTTTGATCCCTATAGTATCCCTTGATATCATCACCACTCCTTTTTAAGAGAACAAAAAGAAGGCCCACACAATAGTTTAGAACATGTTCAAGGTCACATAGTGAGTAAATAGCAAACCTGGAAGCCTAATTCTGAGCATACTCATTGTTGCAAACTTTACAGGCAGATTAATAGGAAGCAGCCTGGGTCTCATCTTGGAAACATCAGTAATGGGATGATCACTTCAGATTGCGTCCTGGTGCTTAAAATAGATCTGTGACATGAATCATCACGAAATGATTATTTTCTCCCTTGTGCCAGATACAAATAAGTGGGAACTGCAGTCAAAACCTGAGGAAAATCTCCATAGGGCTTTGAAATTATCATTGGACTCACAATATAATAGTATCAAAACTCCATTAACCCCAGCTCTTACTTCCACCCCCGAAAATTTACTGAGATGTCAAATGCAGACTGAATGCTGATTGCAAACCTCCAGCGAGCTTATCTTTACACCCTAAATGTACAGGAAATCTGCAGTGTGTTTGTCTGAATGTCAAATAGATATAAAATATAAGTCATTTTGTTAATACCTCAATTGTTAATCTATGAATCGGTCAATCTACCTTCTTACCTACGTAACTGCACATGAAAGTACAGACAGAAACACACACACACACACACACACACACACACACACACACGCACGCACACACGCGCGCGCACACACACGCACATGCATATCAAATTTATATACAGTTGTCTTTTCATATCCAAAAGGGATTTCCCAGCAAACCAAATTGTACCCAGGCTCCAATCTCTTATTCTAAAATGATGGTATACGTGTGTGCAAGTACGTATATCATCCTTCTTAATAAATAAAACCATCCCTACATCACTCACAATACATAATACACTAAACTACTCCTGTATTATATTAAAGAATAATGACCAGGAAATTGGCACATGTTTAGCACCTGTATAATGTATCTTCAGGTAATTTTGATCCATGGTTAAATTCATGGATATAGGATTTTCAGATATAGATGCCTGAATGTGTATGTGTGTGCGTGTGTGCGTGTGTGCGTGTGTGTGTGTGTGTGTGTGTATTACCAAAAATAAATGTTACATATGTGAATGACATGATTATATATTTCTATTTATCATTAAAATCTAACACCATAAGCCCAGGTGTACAAGAAGAAACCATGAAGTTCTGTAAATATCTTTGTTTAAGGGCTAAAATCAAGGACATTAATCTCAGCTTGTCTAACAGGAAGTAAAGAGGTAATTTGAACACGGGGCTGGATAATCTCTAGTAACTTTCCTATCATTAAATGCACCCGCAATCCATATTGTAGTCAATTTTCCTGGTTGGGGCTACTTAGTTCTGTTCGGTAGGCACTAGGGGTTACTCACTATCTTTATTCTCTCTCTACTGTCTATTTATTTTTAAATGCTTTCCCACTATAAGACATTAACAATACATTAAAATAAGCTGACAGAGGCCCTGTATGTCTCCCAATCATGAGATTTATTTGGACCTTAAACTCTTTCGTAGTGAGTAACATGTCTTCCTGCTAGACAGAAATAGTCAAAATAATGAATGTGCATGCCCTGAGTGCTGAGCACTATGAAAGACATGCTCCTGTACTGTATTGGAAGCATTCTCCTTATACTAGGAAAACATTTGAAATGGCTAAAAAAAAAAAAAAAAAATGCTGCCAACCTGCAGACGCTAGGGCCTCTCACATGAATAGAACCCAATGTCTTTTTCTATATTTTGTCACACAAAAATATTATATCTGTTTAAACTTTGACTTCCTTTTGAGAGTATAAACTACTGCTGTCTTGAATCTGGGCTTCTTCATTTAAAAAATATGTATCCAGTTGGTCTTAGAGGATGAGAAGGTAGATATTTTATGTATGTAGGATGGTGTCACTTGTCACATTGCTTCGAAGATTCATATCAGTTACTCACCCTTCCTAACACCTCTTGCTAAGAGTCTGAACAAGAGCTGGGCTATGTCAAGGTCTGTCTCTTTCACAGGGCTTGTTGTGTGTCCTTGGCTGCTATTGTCATTTTTTGTATAGCTTTTCCCTTCATTTTCCCCCTGGTGTCATATATGCCTGTGGTGCAGCAACATTTCTTAGTGTAACTCAGTCCTGAGGTCTCCCGTTTAAAAGTGCTGATGAAGTGCATCCCATCCACGGGTGCAATTTATGACCAGGGTGAAAGCATTAGTCCTGTGCAAGCATTGTGTTTAGCACTACCCCTTTCATCTTACACTATATCAAAGATCTGACTGTCTCCCACGAACACAACACAAAAAAGATCTTTCCTTTTGCTTCTTGTAGCACCAGTGAAGGGGCATCACGGCCAAGCAAATAAGAAAATGGAGTTATTCTTGTCATTAGCATAAAGCAGGATGTGCAGTCTAGCTGTGCAGGTACAAATCTGAGGCTCAGATCTCGAGTTCTTCTTTCCCTGGAAATCCTACTTATGTTCCTTGAACTGCATTTTCCTTATTTAAAAATGAGATAAATATATTCAAGACTGTTATGAAGACTGAATGAGAAATTACATAAATTGCAGCAAAGTGGGTTCACAGTGAATGTTAATTTTCTTCCTCCTCTTCTTGCTACTTTCAGGAGGGAAAAAAGCTCATAATCTTGGCAGAGTTGGGTTTTTTGTGAATGAAAAGACAGGAGATCTCTACAAATAATAAAACCCTCAATGTCACTCATTTTAATACACAGACAATAACCCATTGGGATACATAGCTGAAACAGCAGATATAAAACAATACAAAGAGACAAATCAGCAGTAGGTTAAGGATTCACACCAAGATTTTAGGAAGGAGAAAATAAAATTGACTTTTTTCAAAAACAGGCATTTATGAGGCAGTATACCTACCATTAAAAACTTTGGCTCAAGTGCCAAAATCTGTAGGTTCAAATCAGGCTCTCCCACTATTCTGCTTTATAGTGTCCAGCAAGTTGCGCCCTCAATAAAGCAGAAATGGTATGAGTAGAAACTCCAAGTGTGGCTTTTTAGGTTCACCTGAGTTAATACATGCTAAATATTTATGAGAACATGAGACCTAATAAACACTGCTCAACATTTTTGCTTGGGCACACACATTTATACTTGCATGGGTGTGTACTAAAGAATACATAACATATTAGGTTAGTTGCTATTTCAGAGAGGACATCAGTTATTCCTGGCTCCAACAATCTGCCTTTCTCATAAAGCCTATGAAGTCTTGAAGACATTTCTATACACCAGGAGTTAATCTCAGAAGACCATGTGATGCAAAAAATATATTATGAGCTGAATTGGCTAAGCAGACAGAATCATCCCCTAACATGGAGCTGCAAAGTGTGGAACTGAGCTTTGTTTAAAAGGAGGATTCATCTCTCATGCTCTCTTCCTAAACGTGAACATACTTTGCCCAAGTATGGACATTTTGGGATGAAAATGTTGTTATAAATAAAGTGTTGCTATAAGTTACCATGTCAGGGAAACTACATGGACTCTACTATCTAAGGCAAGAAGGCATACAGTCTTTGCCATCTCTCGTACATCCCAGAAATTCGCATCCTTCTTAAGTTACCTGCTAAGTAGATTCTTTTGCTGTGTTAAGTGTAGAAAGACCATTTAAAACTGCATTGTGCTAATTGGACTTAATTAATTCAGACATTGTTTTACACCTACATTTCCTGAATATATTTCTCTCAAGAAAGGAAAAGAGACTATGCGTTGTGCATGCATTTCTTCATGTTAGGATACTGGGTGCTATTATCTGTACAGAAGCTTTCCTACCCATGTTCTGTTGTAAACATGGTAAAATTGCATTGCTTTAAAACCAGTATTTTCCATTGGTGCTCAAGAAACTGATTTTGAGAGAGTAAAGAAGCAGTAGTTAATTTGTTCCTCTAAACAATATAATCAAACTGACCAGGATTTAATTTCCTGTTGTGGTATGAATGTGAAAGGACTGTCCCAGATTTATTTGTGTAACATTTGGTCTCCTGCTGGGGCCACTGTTCTGGGAGGTTGTTGAATTGTGCGGACCTGGAGCTGAGCTGGCAGAGGTATGTCCTTCCTACTATGATGGGCTGTGTCCTCTTAAACCTTCAGCCAAATAAACCCACCTTCTCTTGATTCTCGTCAACTATTTGGTTGGAGAGTTGAGAAAATTAACTACTATATTTCCTTCGGTTTTCATGCCTGTCATAGCATTCGTAACTAGAAGTAGAAGCCTCTCAGGTATCCGTCAGCATGGGGAGCAATCCAGGAGGCTTCCTACGATCCCTACTCTGACCTGAAGTCCCCCTCACTTAAGGCTTCCTGTGAAATTCTCTTTTATATTTTAATGCTTACATATCTGACTTTTCCTGGGATCAAGGTGCACTGGTAGCCCTTGGTAGCCTTTGTTTTCTTGAATGTCCTAAGGCTCTTTCTGAGTACTGACCTGGAGGATAGGAAAGACCATTCTTAAGCCACAGCAGCCCATCCTTTTGTAACCCTTCCCCCAACAAGTCTAGGGCTTGGGAACACCACCACAGGGATCCACATCATCAGTCACTACTCCTTACTGGACTCATCCCCCTTTCTATTAATGGTCTTGAATTACTGACTGTTCTACATACCAGACTGTCAGCTCATGCAAAAGCTTGAAGTTCTTCTTCCCATCTGCCTAGGCTCTGCAGTCCACTGCCAATTCCCAGGTAGACATCTTTACTCGGGAACTAGCCATTCTCTTATTTCCCAAATGACAGAGTATAAAAATTGACTGCCACACCTCTGTTAGGGATTGTCCAATTAGAACAATGCTCATAGAATGAACTATAAGCAGTAGTCCAATAGTAAGGCTCTCTACTCCCCTTGGCAGGCTTGTTCTGTTAATGGTTTACAGCCACAGAACATTAGATGGAGATGGTGGCTATTTTATTTAACCAGTCCTCAGTCGTTTTCAGCCAAGTGCAAGTAAAGTCCAATTACAACTTTACTAATTGGTTTGAGCTTCATTTACACCACTCTGGGTTTCAATTTTTCAAGTCCTCATGCCTATGAATGGGGGAAATGTACTTCTAATCCCCTTTTGAATAGGTGGCTTCTACCCTAGCATGTAAGGTCAATATCAAATAGTTGAGGCAATGGGAAATTCTTAATATAATATAGTGGCCTCATGCACTTGAAATGATAATCCATTATCAGTGAACATGAACAATATCTGGGATTTCTGTGTCTGCTTACAAATAATTTCATTTGGTTTCTTAGGTGCTGAACTTTAGTTTAAATGTAATTGACCTTGGAAAGAATTGGGAAGAGGAAGGATATGCTTATCCCAACTGTGTAACAAGGAACAAAAATTTAAAAAGCTAATTTCCTATTTCAGTGTCAGAATGCAATGTTTTTTTTTTTGTTTGTTTTGTTTTTTTGTTTTTTTTTTTTAAATCTGCAAATCTTTTATTCTCATTTTCTTTTTGTGTTTCCATCCAGCTGCCTAAATTGTACCTGGGCTTATTTGAAACACCAATGAAGCAGTTTATGCAGCCTAACCATCTGTGCTTTTTTTCCCCCCTCTCAAATGCATAACACCATAATCCACATACATAAATTCATAATCCACGCGCACATCTCATGGCTCTATTTAGGAGGGAATTTTCCAGTGCAATTAAAGTATGAGCTAAAGAGATGATTGCAATTTGAGCCGACATCATAAACACTCAGGTCCTTATACCTAGACACCTGCTGAGGAATTGGGGCTGATTTGTGTCGCACAACATCTTAAAGGGAATCTAAAGCAACACCATAAAGTCACAAATCTTTTCCCGTGTCTTTCCCAAACTCTCATTGGCCAAAATCAAGCATTGTGGGAGATTTCTATACAGTTAAGTGTGTTCCTTGCTCTAAGCTGGCATTATAAAACAAACACAGAAAAAAATCTTTATGGATTTAGAACTATATGTTGCCTTTTCTACCCAAACTTTCTATTTGACTTCCAGTTATCCAAATTCAGATTTTAGAATGGAAGAGACTTTTATTTTAAGACTGTGAGTTTGTCACCCTTTAAAGTGATCTTATAAGGGAGGAAAGCAAATGCTAGTCAGAACTATTTGTCTTTCCAAGGGCATGTAGTATGTAGGGAAAAGAAAATAAATTTCTACAGAGTATGAGCAAAGTCATTAAGAGCATTTCTGACTCTAACAATTGTATTTTTCTATATAGTCCTAATCAGCATTGCAAGGCATCCTGACAATTTTGTTGTAATTGTTATACACATAGGCTCAACCATTTGAAGAACTTTGAAGGGTACAGAGGACCATAGGGTTATCATTCCCTCAGAGAGATTTAGAACCCTGTGGAAGGTGAATTAAAATCGATTGGGTCAGTTTAATAACACTCAAATTTCAGAAAGAAAAAAAAAAAGTACCGAGTAATCTCTTAGACGGTCATAGAGTTTATTTATTCCTAACTTTTTGTCAGTGTCAACAGTTACACAGAGATCTAAGTGGAAAAAACCACCTTCAAACTGTAAGCTATGATTATTTTTTTTTCTTACAGAGTTTACTATAGTGTTGTTCATAGATTGTTCATTCACATACTTTTTAAGAAATTGAATTGATTAATGCAGCTTTATGTTGAATTATTTTGGGCACCATGGGTTAGAAACCTATATAGGAAGTAAAACTACTAGAATGAAAATGCCTGAGATGGCTGCTCTTGGTTGTCATCTTGACTACTGCTGCACAAGTGGCTAGGAGTCCCTATGAAAGGCTTTTCTTGATTGAATATTTGAAGTTGGAAGATTTACCCTAAATCCAGATCTTTTGAGGTAAGAAGAGCCACCCTAATTCTAGACCACATCTTCTGGTGGTAGCCTATATAAAGAACATGAAAAAAAGAAAAAAAGAAAAAAAAAAAAAAGCAGGCCATTGGCCTGCTTGCCCTCATTCTTTCTGGCAAGTTCATTGCTTCACTGCCAGTACAGCCTACTTCTTGGGGATTCTTGCAGATACGAAAGACCAGCTCAAACATCCATATAGCCTCATGGCTTAAACAACTACTAGATTTGTGGACTTTCCATTGATAGACAGCCATTGTTGGACTACCTAGCTAAGAGTCTGTAAGCCAAACTAATAAATCCTATAAAACCCTGACTAATACAATGAGCTTAGAAGAGCATTTGTAACTAGGAAGCAAAAATACATTAGAAACTCAGAAGCTAAGCTCCTGTCTCAAAGTATAGGAGAGTACTGTTAATAGTGTTAGAGGTTGGTCCTCTCTTTCATGGGGTGGCTCTCCATTTGAGCCAGTCATTTGTTGGTCATTCCCTCAATCTCTGCTCCATCTTTATCCCTACACTTCTTATGGGCAGAACAAGATTTTGGGTCAAAGATTTTATGGGTGGGTTGGTATCCCACTCCCTAACACAGGAGCCTAGAATAACTGTCTTCTGAGAGGCTTCATCCAGCAGTTGGTGGAAACAGATGCAGAGACCCATAGCCAAACAATAGGCTGAGCTGAGGGCATCTTGTGGAAGAGTGAGAGGAAGGATTGAGGGAGCCAGATGGGTCAAGGACACTACAAGAAGACCCACAGAGTAAACTAACCTGGGTCCATTGTGGCTCACAGAGACTGAACCACGAACCAGAGAGCATGCGTGGGCTGGATCTAGTCTCCCTACCCATATGCACCAGATGTGCAGCTTGGTCATCCTCTGGGTGCCCTAACGGTTGGAGTAGGGGCTGTCTCGGACTCTCTTGCCTGCCTTTGGATCCTTTCCTCCTACCTGGGTTGCCTTGTCTGACCTCATGTGAGGGGATACACTTAGTCCTGCTGATATTTGATGTGCCAGGATAGGTTTGTAGACATTGGGGGGATTCCCTTTTTCTGAAAAGAAGGGGATGGGGAGATGGGGGAAGATATGTAGGGTGGGACTGGGAGGAGAGGAGAGAGAGGGCTGGGGTCAGGCTATGAAGTGATTAAATTAATTAATTAATATTAAAAAAAGAAAATCAGAGGTATGATACCCAGAAAACCATGCCAGTTTGAATTGAGGCAAATCTGCTTATCATTTACATATGAATATTTGAATACTTCTGAGCTTAGAACATGCACATGTTAATTTACTTAAAAGGTGGTATTGGGATTTTTAGGTTATAAACACATTTCCAAGGCCTCAGAAACCACAAATCTATCAGTTCTTGGTGCTGAGATTTGCCAAGGGTCTAGATTAGCTGTCTCCAATAGAGGCAGAAA
Organism: Acomys russatus; assembly: GCF_903995435.1. Taxonomy (NCBI): domain Eukaryota; kingdom Metazoa; phylum Chordata; class Mammalia; order Rodentia; family Muridae; genus Acomys; species Acomys russatus. The sequence goes on along the minus strand of NC_067144.1, from coordinate 24,613,929 downwards.
GAATGACTAAATCTTGGCAGTCACCTGGACATGTGCTATCTTGGGTTGGACAGGTACACAGACAGATATAGCACAGAGAATAATAGCTTATGGCCTTTCAACATCTCATGTAAAGTGCACTTGCTGCAGGTATTTTTATTTTCAGTATGTTTATGCAGGTATAGTTTTAAAGAGTGAAATAGGAGATATTAAGTGAACGCAATGAGGCGTTTTCACCAAACCCTTGTATAAACTTTAGCCCATGAAACTACAATATTTGCATTTTGCAAAAACAAAAAAAACCCAAACTTACGGCCTTCTCAATCAATCACTCATCAAGCCTCAATACTCCCTTTGCCCACATTGCATAGATTAGCCTCCTGTTCTAGAATCCTCTTTGTATCAAATACTTACTTTTTGATACCTGAATTAGTTTGCTAAAAATGCCTTTTTCTTTTCTCAATTTATTTTTATTTTTATTTTTTTGTATTGTCATTTTCTATGGTTGTTGCCTGTTCTTTCTCCTACTTCTTCTTTTTTTTGGGGGGGGGAGGTTTCAGTTAGATATGTATACACCAAATTCTTTACTTTTTCTAATATCTGTAGACATAGTGATTCTGCCATTTAAGTCACTCTGAGTAAAGTTGCTATGACCAGTCTTATCAAAGCTAGATACTTTAATTCTTATGGAATGGGGTTGTTGGGACACAGGACACTTGCAAGGCTGACATGAGAACCTGCTATTTTTACCCCCCATGCACAGAGCCACTTCTCATCCACCTGCAGTGGTAGAGTGTGCTGGCACCCTTCTGTTAATGTTTAACATCATGTCCCTCCAGCTCGGTGTGGAATGCTGTCTCATGACTATCAATTTCATCCTCCTGATGATAAATGGCTGCCATTGCTTTTTCTTTCACAAACATATTAGCCATCTTCATTCCTTTCTTTATGAAGTGTTGTTCAAGTACTGTCTCAGTATAATAGTTACACTTCTAAGCTTATGCCTGTATTGTTCCATTGCCAGAATTCTTGCAGACATTTGGATACATGGTCTTTGTTAGAGTTTTATAAACAAAATTTCCCTCAGTTTATGGGCTTCCTGATTACTATTTTCATAATAATGTCTTTTGATAAACTGAAGTTTTAAGCTTCAATGAAGCCCAAATTGGACAGGTTATGATCAGTGGCTTCTTTTCATCATAGAAAATATCATCAGAACCTTTGCATTCATGGTATTTTCCTGTTTTCTGCCCAAGAACGTGACAATTTCAGCTTCTGTGTTTAAACGTCTGCTCATCCTTGATTCAATTGTTATGCATGTTATAAATATTGAAGTTGACTTATTTTCTTTTACTTTTTGATTTCCCCCCCCCCCACCACCACGTTTGCCATTTGTTCAGGCTAATTTCATTGGAAAATTTTTGTTTTTACTTTGGTGGCTATAGTGTTCATAGCACTGTCTTTGGGATGCTATAACATGCCTTAAAATGGATAATTTATAAATAAGGGTAATTTATTGTTCAATGTTTCTGAGGCTGGGAAGTCCAAAACAGAAGCCCTGGGAAGTTCAGTGTCTCTGAGAGCCCACTCCCTGGTTATAAGATGGTGCCCTGGTGTGTGTCCACAAGGGAAAATGCCAAAGACTATTCTTTCATGGCAGAAGGTATAACAAGAAAAACCAGGTTCCTTTTGGTCAATTAATAAAGTATTAATCCCATTAAGATTAAGCTCTCATGACCTAGTCACCCAATCTCTCAATTTTTACCCCACTGGGGATTAATTTCCAATGAACACTAGAGGACACATGCATTCAAAAGCAAAATAGTAAGTAACTGTAAAACTAACTCCACTATTGTTAACAATGTAGTAGATTTCATTATAAATGAAATCATTATGTGTATAATGTACTGCTCCTCTGAGTAATACACCAAGCATCCCAGAAGCAATATTAATACATCAAAATGTCTGCTTAAATAGACTAGAATTTACTTTGAATATTTATATATAAAACACATAAATATATTACATATTTATATAACAACATAACATAATATATACTTATATATTATATAATGTATATATAAATATATTTATATAGTTTCCAAACATATCTATAAATGCTGCATTCATTCTGCCAGTGCCCTTATTGTGAATATGGCTACACACAGTACCTCCCAGAAGAACACCTAGGCACGATGGACCAAGACTTTTGAATTCCCTGCGTGCTCATCTACAGTTTGAGGCATGGGTTGGGAACCCGGTTGCCATTGCAATTTGTCTGTAGATAGTTCTTTGGCTTTTATTGAGAGGGAGCATTTTTAAGTTCCTCTCAAAAAGCATACTTCCTAACTTGCATGAAGCTGCTGTGTGTAGGCTGCATTGCTCTCTCACTCTTTGTGAACCTATAACAATCAACTTTAAGACCCCCCAAGGCCAGCTTCCATCATCTTAAGTCGGGAGATTGTAATATCATGACCTATGAATAAACAATCCCATTGTACTTTTGGCTGCATAGTGCATTATTACCTTGATTCAACCTGTAGACATGGCATTTAAGACAATTGTGTCCCTGACTATTGACCCTGAGAATCTCATGTTATTATTGTACTTATACAAATACTAAAAGAGTGTGGTTCTATCATACGCTGTCAGTTTACATTTTTATCTGAAAAAAGTTTATGTGATGAACTCCAAGATGTTTTCACTGTGCAAAAACACTAAGCAGACTCCAACAAACAAACAACAAAAACTTTGTTAGTTCTATATATAAATTTAAAAATCTTTTTTGTACAACAACTCCCCGAAGATCCTCCCCACCTCCTCCATATCCACCCAATTTCATGTTCTCACTCTCCTATTGTGTCTTCCTCCTCAAACTATCATCAAAACAAAACAAAACAAAACCAAAAAGCAAAACTGAAAAAAAAAATGTATAAAAACACAAAAATATAAATCACAACAAAAAAGCAAAAGACCAACAAAAAATTCACAAAATGAAAGTAGAAGTCTCTTTGTGTAGGCTAACTACCCCTGGCCACGGGACCTGCCCTGGATTGTGACTGATATATCTACTGATACTCACTAAAGAAAACTTATTTTCCCTTTGCCGGAGGTTATCTATTGCAAATAGTTTCTTGGTTAGGAGTAGGATCCTATCTTGTCTTCTACTTACTAGTAGGACTCCATCTGGCTTGAACCTGTGCAGCTCTTGTGCATGTTGTCATTGCCTTTATCCATTCTATTGCATCTGAAGACAATGTGTCCTCTGACTCACTCATCATCCCTGGGTCTATTGATTTTGCGCCAGTCTTCTGTTGATGGAACCTGACCAGAGGGTGTTAAAGCAGATAATGGCAGGTTCACAGTGGCTAGAGAACAATTGAGCTTAAGTACATGAAGGAGGTTTTATGCAAGTGTGAAAGTGTGTTATGCTTCTTGTCAATGAAATCCAAATATCTTGTGATTATTTCTTGGTTCTAGGACCCCTTTCTTGCCATGCTCTCTGCACTCTTAGCTGTCAGGACACACATGGTTGTAGAATTCAACAGGCTGATTGGTATGAGACTTCTACAGCTTACGAGAAAAGCTTATGCACAGACTTTCTCATTTCTATAAGGTTTCCAGTACAGGTCCCATTCACTCATCTCAACTGGGAGTCAAAAGAAGTAGTTCTATAAAGTTTCATGTCATGCTTGAGTACAGATATCTATTGCATAAAGATTCTGTCTAGAATTTTTATAACTTCAAACTAAACTCATCAATAATCTACATGCTAATGTCTCTTTAGAATTACAAATACTTTTATGTTAAGTACACACCCTTGTTCTTTTATTTAATATATATAAGACACATTAGGAATCCAGAAAAAAATGAGTGGGAGGGATGTAAAAACTATTCACCTCAGTTAATGGGAAATATAGTTGCCTGAAAAAAATACAGTACTACTGTTTGTTGAGTACTGAAAGTGTATTTGACATCTATGATCATAAAATTAAATGTTTGTTCTCCTATACCGAATTGAACACATTGAAGGGAAATGATCTGCGATCAGCGATCTGTGTTTAGTAGGTTTTGGATATTTCTCATCCATAAGAATAAAAGAGTGAGGAAGAAAGTGGGTGAGGACCTATACAAGGGTGTGGTTATGCTGGAAAACACTCTACCTCAAGGACAGGAAAGAGATGAAGGCTTAAGGAAATTGTTCAGTGAAAAGGGATTGATTCAAGTGAGGCCACAACATTGATATCTCACTTCACCCAATAGATAAGTGACTTTGACATATGAGGGGAATTGTTGAAGTACAGATTGTAGTCTTTGGGTTATTGATACATTTAAATTACATCCAGCAATGCAGGTAGAATGGAAGAGAAGGAACCAGTTACTACTGGCTACTACATGCTTAAAACACAAATTGAAAGTAGAAGATACGGCGGTTATAGAATAGTAGAGAGGCAAAAATATCAAAAGTACAGTGAGGGCAATTATAAAAAAGAGACCATGAGATGCAGGAACCCCGACATAACATCAGGGAATTACTTTAGGTAGGATTTTGAGAGGAAAAACCCATAGTTACTCTGTAAGACAAATATGACACTATCTAGATGCTCAAGCAGTGACCAGGTTTCTATTGAATGGAGGGATAGAAGCATAGTTTAGGAATCCTAGCAATTTAATTACAACTGAGAAGCTAGAGAGTCTAAAAACATGATGGCCACAAGAGTGAGAGGGGAGTCACATTACCTATTGAGTCAGGAAGAGCTTAATAGGCAGATGTATGCAAAACAGTGTGATCTTCCATTGGGGTAAGAAGCCAGGGGGCCTCTGCTTGGCATCTCTGTTGTTGTCTTGTGCGAAAGTATATGTTCTATGTACACACACACACACAGACACACACACACACACACACACACACACACACATACATAAAATAATCCAATCATTCAAATGAGAAGACAGCTATTTAGTATGTATAGGTGAGGAGTTTCCATATAGTGTCAATATTGACTTGGCTTTTTTTCATATACCTTCTCATGTGTTTTTATATTAGAAAAAGATAAAGTAACAAAGAAGATGGTTGCCTCAATGCTCATTCTGAAAGTGATTCAAAAACTCAGTCACAGTTGTAGTTAGTGTTGTGGCACCACTAAGCTTTCCTCTGAAGGTGATGATCTGTCTTTCCTGGCTCCATCAATATCCATGAGAATGACAGACAAGGTGAATATCTTTGCAGCAACACAAGAGGGTCACAGCATTCCAAGGGAAGGAAGCATTATGAGAACTCAGAGTGTTTCTCATTTCTTCTAGGGATTCCTATTAAACCATTTCCATTTTAAATGAAGCAAAAATACTTCCAATAACCAGAGAAACACTTAAAAATGAAGAAACACTTGTTCTAGTTAATGTGTCTGAATAGTACCAAGGGGAAAAAAAGTTTCCCCCAGGAGGTCATTATTATTCAAAAATTACTCTAATTAGGTCATGAATACATTAGGCCTTATTCAGTGCCAACAAGAGAAAAAAAAAAAAAAAAAATAGAACTGGAAATGTGACACATATAGCACTCCCAACTTGTTAGGGCGATTTTATTCCAAAATGCCATTAAAAGATGAAAAGGTCACCCTGTAGGGAAGTAATTGGTACAGCACTCTTGTAACTGATTAGAGGGGCTTTTATTTGGGCACTTTTTTCTTTCTTTGAAAAGGGGTCTTTCTAGATAGACAGGAAAGTAAATGTGTGTGTTTGTGTGTGTGTGTGTGTGTGTGTGTGTGTGTGTGTGTGTGTGTGTGTGTGTGTAGTCCGGATTACAGGACTACGTGCCTCTTTTAAATAATAACAAAGGTGAAAAATAACTTCTCTTCAAATATTAAAACAGAAACACTCAGTCTTATTATAAATTGCACAAATATTTTAAGATACTATTTAAAAAGGTGTAGTTCCTTGTATAACTTCATTTTCATTTATTATTCCATCTCTTGTTTCTTAAGATCTACAATCTAGCAATGTGCTGTGTTTAGTTAGAAAAGAATATAAAAGTGCAATGATTTAGTGATGTATAAAAAAAGGTAAGAGAAATATAGGAGATGGGGAAATAAAAGGACCCAGAGGGTCCTAGAAGCCTACAAGAAGAACATCGTGATGGGTGGATCAGGGCCCGGGGGGGGGGGGGGGGGCACGGGGTTGTCTGCTCAAACTATTGCAGTAATCAAGGACAATACAATTAGTAAACATCAAACCCCTACTTTGATCTACCCAATGGACAGGACATTCTCCACATTTATGTGGAGAGTGGGGACTGACTCTGACATGAATTTTGGTGCTCCATATTTGACCACCTCCCCTTGGCACTCAAAGATACAATAAGCAGGCTACCAAGATGAGACTTGATAGCCTGTGACCATATAGTGGGGGAAGAGGTCTCCCTTGGTCTTAGACCTAGGGGAGGGGAATAGGGCGAAAGTGAGAGGGAGGGAAGAATGGGAGGATAAAAGTGATTAGATAACAATTGAGTTGTAATCTGAATAAATTAATAAAATTAATGTTAAAAAAAGAAAAAAAGTAAGTAGAAGGTTGAAAGTCTACATTTTCATTTTCATTTTTTAAAAATAACTTGGTAGTGTGATAATAAAAACTGGAAGTTGTTTAATGCCTGAGGCCACACTGGACTCCATATACTGAGCGAATTGAGGCACCAACCCACAGGAACTGCTCATGCATCTTTCCATGGTAAAAGGCAAGCAAAATAGGGTCTTTGCATAATCAGTTGCAGCATGAATACTAATTTTCTTACAAAATGGTATACTGTGAATGCAGTTTTTGAGGACAGGACATGACTTTTGTAATCAGAATTTCTTCCCATAAAACCTTCTGAACTTTGTTTTTTTGCTCAAGATGTCTCTCAAAATGAAGAGTGCACCTCCAGCCCTGCTCAAAGCCAAAGCCAAGATTTTAAGAACTGATCATAGCAGTACTGGATGTCTTTCGCAACCACCGAAGGAAAAGGGTTAGCATGTCACCCAACTTCCAATGGCACAAAATGCTACAGCTCCAGAGGTTGCCCCAATACCCACAGAAAGTGCCTTCTGTAGAAACAAGCTTACACACTACATCATCAACAAGTTCCCCTGGCCCCTGAGCCAGCCGTGAAGAAGACTGCCAAGAATAACACACAACACTCATCATGGATGTCAAGGCTGGCAAAGCCCCAGATCCAACAGGCTATGAAGTGACTATGACTATGATGCCCAAGTGGCTACAGTCAATACTCCAAGTCAGGTGTGACAGAAAAGTTGCATGTTCTTCCACCTGCTGATTGGGAGTCTCTGGCTGTTACCAATAAAATCAGGATAACCTAAAATGAGTTCAGGTGGGTAGCTCAAAACATGTAAATTTTTTTCACCTTAAAACAAAACAAAACAAAACCAAAAACCAAAAAAAAAAAAAAAAAAAACCAAACCAAACCAAACCAAAACAAAAACCAATGTGTGTTTTATTGAAGCCCAGGTTGGTCTTGGACTTGCAATCCACCCCTACTTACACTCTGGACTAACTGAGTTCCAGAAAGGCACCATAAGGTCTGATTTTAAAAAATGTGAATCGAATTTCAGATTTATAAACAACTCGTAAGATTTCATGTATCATCTTAACTTGGATTTCCAAATATGCATGTGTGTTTATAGAAACATAGATATGAACATGTGCCTGCATGCATATATACTCATTTACCCTGAACTGGTTGGAAGTCAGGCACAGGCATTACAATCCTTTACTCATAAATTCTTCAGTATAAATTTTTGGGAAATGAGGTTTTTATTCTACATAATTACAGTACAATTCCCAACTCCAGGAAAGGGATATGATTTCAAGATCCTGATGTAATTTATAGATGTTGTTTAGAATTTGTATTTCATTCCAAAAACTATATTTGATTAAATGAGTTTTTGCTTGTTGTTGGTTTGGTTTGTTTGTTTGTTTTTGCAGGGAAGGGTGGTTAGGTGTGTACAGTATCTAAAATTAAAGTCTGTCTGAGAAAGTAAAACATTCTAGAGAGTTTGTTTATGAGAATATATTTTGCTTTAGTGACTAACTTAATGTATCCTTTAATATTCATTATTTATCTTTTATTTATACAATAAAGTTCATACCAACTTTTTATGTGTAATAAAGAATAGCTTCCTGTGGTTAAGTGTAATAGGTCAGCCAGCATACTAATTTCATGCCCATAATAATTATATAGAGTAGACAGTTTTACCATACAGAGGAACAAACAGGGCTTCAGAGAGAAAGCACAGCTTGTTTGTTCTCAGAGCAAGTTAGGTACAGATCTGGAATTATTGTCCAATGCTTTAATGACTAGAAAACTTAACTCTCATTCACTATTCCATATTTCTCACAGCAGGCAACCACAGACATTAATTATGGATGTTCCATTGCCCTGGAACGTATCATCTTCCTGAGACGAACATACAAATGCAAAAATACTTGGAACATAGAGGAAGAAATTTGTCTTCATTGAAAGTTGTAACCCAGTTGCTACCCTGTTCCTAGCACGCCATTTCCCGCCTCTTCACCTGCTTTCTCCATAGCATTTATCATCATTTAACTTACTGAAAGATACACGCGTTTTCTTTGCTAGTGGCATATCTCTCCCTACTGCAAAGGAGTAGCAAATTGTATTCATTTTTACATTATTAAAAAACATTCTTTTATCTCTGTATCCTCAGAACATAGAAAAGTGCCTTATGTGTATCGGTCCTTAGTAAAATAATTATAGTAAAGGATGGAATTTCTTCAGCTACTTAATTATGCAACAGAAAAGTGAAAGTCAGAAGAAGCAAATCACTGAAGGTCAGAGCAATTTCAGGACATGCAGAACCCCTGAATTGAAGGTCAGTAGCTGTCACAATGACTGACAATGTGGAGGAGGAGCTTATTTAAGAGACTAGCAGAGAGGATGTTCAGTGTTAGAGAGAAGACCAAGGAAGGCCATACATAAAGAGTGGACCACCTTTCCTAAGCCAAGACACAAGGGAATAGAACCTAATTAAGCAAATGACTTATCACATAAGATGACCAGCTGAAAAAGAAAAATCATTGTGGGAAATAATAAATAAACGTAAGGCTTGAAAATAGTTATTGTGACCATCTAGAAACATACACTTTATATGTATATATACTTCATGGATAAAAACTATGAATCTTACAGACAAGGCAAATTTAGTGTTTTCTCTTAATAGAACATTCACATCAACAAAGGATAATCTCATTTGTTCTCTAAGCAAAGACATTACAGTTGGTAAAAGTTGGACAATGATTTTCCAGGGAGGGCTTGTTTGTTTGTACATATTTCATATTCTAGTCTCTGGTCTCAGTGAATGTGATATACCATTGCCTGGAAAATGACTGAGTAGATTATGTCCTCAATAGAAACCCACTAATGTCAGCAAACACAATAAGGAAAATATTCTGGGTGCACAAATAGGAACCAAAGGAAAGGGACAGATGCTGGAACTCAGAAAAGCGAAAAAAGGTGTTTGGATGATGTTTAACATGAAGAAGTGGAGAAGTTAGAATTTGAGGTTTTCTTTTTTGATTCCTTATATACTGATTCATGTCAGGTGAGAATAGTCCAGATTCTGGAAGTGCTCATCTCATTCCTCTATTGATTGAGAAATCTACTGATTACAACTATCTGCCTAGACAACAGTGAAGGCAAGCTGAAAATGAGGTAGGATGGGACTCCTTTAAGCCAAACGAAACTATTTCTATTGTATTAGAGTTTGTAAACTTTCTTTATCTCTGTGAATGGTCAAAGGCCACCATTCTCACTTTATAGATGAGAAGGCTGGGCTGAGAGGCCTAATAATTGTATGAAGTTGCTCAGCGAACATAAAAAGCAAAATGTGTCCTTAGATATCTTGACTTTAATGGTTTCTCATTTCTTTTCTTTGTTACTATGGAGTACATTTTAATTAGCATACATTCATTGTACAAAACAATCTATTTTATTAGGACAATTTTGTACACAGATAGTGTATCTTTTTCTAAGGGCACGAATCAGTTTCCGTTCTCTGCATTCTCTGTAATGAGTGCAAAAATCACACTCTGCTCCTTGCTATATATTAAATATCCAGTAATGGAGAATACTGAGAAAAATCAAGAAGTCACTGCTGCCAAATCCCCCTTCTTTGATAAGATCTCTAGTACTCCTTGTGGCTGTACTCACATTGCAGAGGGATAAGGCGTGCCATTCTTTTGCCCCTCCCTCTTTATGCACCATTTAAAACATCATTATTGTTTTGCTTACAACTCATCCAGTGTATGTTGCTTGGTTAAAAAATCAGATGGTCACAAAAACAGGAGAATGGAAACATTTCTTGTTCATGTGCTGATCGTTACTTTCAAGGAGAAGATGAAGCCTTGTGGTTAGCTTAGTGTGATTTATATTACTCTAGTTCTTTTTCAATACACTGCTTATGTATATATACACACACTTTATCCAAGCACAATAATTACCAACTTTGCATACGTTTATTAAGTCTTTCAGTTTCTTGCTAACAGGAACATTTTCACAAGGCTTCCATGCTACAGATGCACTTGGGCATACTAACAGGGGCAAACCCAGGAGAGAAAGTTTTTAGGAGAGAATGGAAGGCTCAGTGGTTAGACATGCTCACGAACTTGCAAGACATTCCTGATTTTTCTCGTTAAAAATGTGCAACCAAGGCTGGACAGCTCCTCACTTCTTAGCAATGTTTGCTGGGCAGCAGTGCAGATGGAAACTGGATCCCAACACTCGTGTAATAAGCTGGGTGAGCATTAATGCATGTAACTTCCTTGTGTTCACAGGCATGCAGCTCCACACACACATACACATATTCTCCCCCTCTTTCTCACACACACATGCACACAGACAATAAAATAAATTATTTCTTAATGTGTACCAATTTATAGTCTCCTCACAGGAACACTGGTTTACATTTCCCAATGTGCCCCTCGATTCTCAATGTTAAAGAAATTTGTATTTTTGCCAGTATTAATAATGACTCATTTTAATATGCATTTTAGTGATTATTTATGAGAATGATTAATATTCATTTGCATTTTTTGATTTTTGTGACTCTGCCTCATCATCTTTACCTGCCTGTTTTTTTTTCTGTAAGATTTCAAGTCACAGACACTCGCTGTATGCTGTAGAAGTCAGCTCTTTGCCTTCCTCACTTCTCTAGCTGTTATTCTCTCTTATTAATCTTTTAGTTTTTACCATTTTTAGCTACATAGTAAATTGTTTCAAATATTGTAATCATCTCAATTAATTATAATTTTGCCTCCTTAGGTATTGCTTGGTTCAAAATTAAAGACAAAATACATTTTAAAATTTCTTCTGGCATCTTAGTATTCCCTATAATCTTTAAATATTCATTGTATTTGAAATTCATTATGACCTAAGAAATGAGATGTGAGTTGGGTGCCTTATTAACCAATTCCTCATTGATTATTAAATGTTTTAATGGCAATTATTGAATCCACTTTATTTTCCATTTTTAAGATATATTTTCCTATGATCCTTAGCTTAGTGATGATAAGTATATTGTCAACAGGAAACTTTAAAAAAATTATTTGTCTTTAAAAATACATACTATTTGTAAGGTTGCATACTTCCTTAAAGTCATTTTATAATTTTTCTAGATATTTTGATATTGCAAAAAAAAAGCTGTTAGTAGTGTTTTTAAAATCTTTCAAAACCTTGTTGATACTTTGAAATTCAAATTATACATTAAATGTAATTTTTATTATTTTGAAAAATAAAATAATTTTATTTTTAATACAAAATTTACATCCTCATCTTTCAAGTCCATTTCTGTTCTTCAGTGAAGTTTGAAAATTCCATTTGTATTAAATTTATACCTTGCTCCTTATGTTTGTTATATGACACATTCCTTTTACTAGTCTACTGAATTGTAACTTTATTTCATTAATTACTTGTCTCTAATTGGGTTTCTATTAATATTGTAATCAACCACTTCTTAAGATTTTACTATTCTACTGGATTTTCACTGACCTACATAACACTGCAGACAGATCATGTATAAAAAATACAATTTCATTTTCCACATGTCTCATTCTTTTAAAAACATTCAGTATGTGCCATAAACTGCTTATAGAAGTATTACTTGTAATGTTTTTCAGAGCAGAAAGAGAATGACATTCCTCTCTCAACATTAATCATAACCTTGGACTCATACTGATAAACTCATGTTGATCATGTTTGCACTATCTCCATTGTTTCAGTTTAGATAAAGGTGTTTTAAGTTGCCTTTACATTTAAAAAAAAATCTGTTTTTACTTTGACCAAAATTAACATTGTGCCCTGCTAGTTAATCCAGAAGCCAAAATATTTTTTTTTTATTTTTTGTCTATGTGAAAAAGATTGTTTTATGTCTTTTTGCTTTCATATATATATATATATAAATTATTTCATAATTAAACAAAAAGTAAGAAAAAATTTAAAGATCAATGTAATATAAAATGTTATGCACAAAGCCTTGGCAATTCAGAAACATTGCCCAACATGGCCTATCATATCTAGGTATTTTGTTCAATGGTTTTTCTTGCGGAGACATGAACATGTCTGTTCATGTCAGATATGGCACTCACGGCACAGCCAAGAAGTGATTCCACAAAAGTCTAGCGTAGTGGAGCAGCTAAGCTGATTGGAGTTGCCTATGGGAGTATTAGTGGCCCAAAGGCTGCTGAGTCACCAAAAGGCCTAACCCTGCATAGGTGATGATTCATGATAGCCAATTCCATGGAGCTCTCTGTCGAGCTTACCTAAGTTCATCAAAGCCTCCTTCCTCAGCAATCACAACAACCTTCTTAAGTTTCAGGAACTTCCTTCACCTTGAAAGCTTAGTTTACTTCCTGAGCTGCCCTGTGGTCCTCCTCCCAGGAGACACTGTTCCAAATCAGAAGCGATGGCTACACCATAACCCAACAGCACTGTAGAGGCCCCAAGTTTCTACCTCCGCGACTTGTACCTGTTTCTGTCACTATCTTTTACCTGTGACTACAGTTGCTTCTTCTTTTATTAAAAATAGATGTTTTTCCTTACATAATATTTCCTGACTGCGGTCTTCCCTCCCTCTACTCCTCCCAGTTCTTTCCCACCTCCTCTCCCATCTGGAGTGACTCTGTTTTTCTCTCTCTCATTAAAAAAGCAGCCAGAGTGAGGTAACCTAGACCCGGAAAGACATGCATGGCGTATATTCACTTATAAGTGGATATTAACTATATAACACAGGATAATCACACTACCATCCAGAGACCTAAAGAAGCTAAATAATGAGGACCCTCAGGAGGATGCTCGACCCTCATTCAGAAGAGCAACTAGAACAGACACCAGAAGTGCTGGAAGAGAGGGAAGAAGACAGGAACCTACCGTAGCAGGCAGATCACTGTGAGTTCGAAGCCAGCCTGGTCTACAAAGCAAGTCTAGGACAGCCAAGGCTACACAGAGAAACATTGTCTTGAAAAACAAAAACAAAAAAGGAAAAGAAAAGAAAAAGAAAGACTCCACCCAAGCCGGGATCAAAGCAGATGCTGAGACTCAGAGCCAAACTTTATGGCAGAGCTCAGGGAGATATAAGAAAGAGTTGGGGGATCGAAGGACCCGAAGGGAGACAGAAGTTCCACAAAGAAAACAACAGAGGCCATAAATCTGGGCCCAGGGGGACCTAAGGAGAGTGATGCACCAACCAAGGATCATGTATGGTAAGGACCTAGGCCCCCTCATCAGATGTAGTTGATAAGCAACACAGTCTCCATATAAAATCCATAATATGGGGAGTAATGGCTACTTTTGCCATGGACTCTGGGGCCCACATGTTGATCATTTCCCCCTGGTGGAGTGGCCTTGCCAGGCCACAGAAGAAGAGGATGCAGGCAGTTTAGATGAAACTTGGTAGACGGCTAGACTGTGGTCAGATGGTAGGGGAGGATGGCTTCCCTTTTTAAAGAGCTAGAGGAAGGGGGAGGGAGAAAGAGAGAGGAAGGATGAGACCAGGAAGAGATGAGGAAGGGGGCTACAATAAGGATGTAAAGTGAGTACATTAAAAATAAACAAATTTATATTAAAAAGCAAACAGAATTCTAAGGAATAACAGTATAGTATAGTATAGTATAGTATAGTATACTATAATATACAAAAACAAAAAAAATTTGAATAGGAAAAAACAAACAATCGAACATAAAGAAAACAGCAGAAGAAAACAGATATAGATACAGATGCCATGAACTACTTGTTTGCAATTCAGAAATCCCATAAAAGCACAAGACCAAAACCCATAGTATCTATGCAAAACTTGTAGGGCAAATAAATAAATAAATAAAATTAGAAATTAATAAAATAAAAGTAAAATATAAATATGAAAAATTTAAAAACCTGATACATTATTTTAAGGTTTAATTTTCATGTGCTATTAATGTTTTAATTTCCAGGTTCTTTAATCATGCCTCTCATCCCATTTTTTTATTTTGAAATATCATCACAAGTTTTCTCTTTTTATGTTTCACATTTTTATAAAAAAATATACTTTTTCTTTCCATCTCTCACTGTTTTACAAAAATGAGGTCTCTTTGATGGTGAGGTGTGTTTCTTGGAGTGAGACCTGACTACCATTACTCTGGCCAATGATCATGTGCCTTACTGACTCCCAATCTTTACTTCATCAATCAGCACATCTGTTGACCATCAGCAGAGAGGCTTCCCTTTGCAGCACATGTGTTTGACACAGAGACCTACAACTAGTTAAGACGCAAAGAGTAAGGGACTGTAGATTGCGCAGCCTTCAGTGAAAGGCATCTTCATCACTCACCCCCTCCAAAAGCTCAGAGATAATTCTGGAAGAAGGACTGAGAACATTGCAAAAGCCAGAGATAGTGGGTGACTACACAAACGGTGGGAATTTGGACACTAGCATCTGAGAAAGTATGCACAATATATGCACAGGTTCAAGCCAGGCATAATTCCAGCATGGAGATGGAAATGGGCATAAAGTTCCCCCTCTAGCTAATGTGCTATTGATGAATCCTGGTGTAGGGAGTGTCAGCATTCTTTCAGTGTACAGTTCCTGTTGTGCTATCTCCAGTGAAGCCCACACATTCAAGAGTATATGAGGAAGACAAGTCAGACCTGATGGCTTTGAAACTATAAGAGGATATATTTGAGTGGTTCAGAAATAGGGTGGGCTTAGAAGCAGTCAGGCGAAGAGAGGGAATATTATGAAAATATAATGTACAGAATTATCTGAGAACTAATATAAATGTGAAAAAAGAAAAATCACAATTTTTGGATGCATTCCTTCACAATTTCATAATTTATATAATGTATTTAGTACATATTTGTTCCATATCACCTCTTCTTATAACCTTCCAAGTCCTTTGAATCCATTTCTTAGCCTAACAAGTGTCCCTCTTATTTCATGTCTTTTAAAACAATGACCCACTCTTTAATAGGGCTGCTTGTATAAACATAGGAGTAAAATTATTTACTGGATCATGAGTATTTGTTTTTCTAAAAATTAAAAATGGTAAATTTCAATTATTTGATTCATTTTATTTCACTTTTTCATTCAGACTAATTGATTCAAATATATTCTTTGGCTATGTAATTGCACATTTTATTCCAGAACCACATTTTAAAAAATCTATCTATCTATCTATCTTTCTATCTATCTATCTATCACCTATCTATAACATAATATATATATATATATATATATATATATATATATATATATATATATATTTAATATATCAAGCATGGTAGCGCAATCACTATTCTCTAGACATATTATACTTTGTCTTCTTTTTAGACATAATCTCTAATTTCAAATATCCTATGATGGTTTCATGGTTGGCTATTAGCTTCATTTCTATTTTTACCAATAGTCCAGGGTCATTATAGTTTTGTTAAAAATCTGCATTTTTTACTCTTTAGTTTGAAAATAATTAAAGCTTTACTTGAATTAATACAGCATTACTTTTAAAAGTACCATGTAGTTGATTACAAAAATGTTCCTGTTACCATTTTCAGAGACTACTGTTTGATACACTTAGCAGGGTACATTTTCTTTATATTATTCATGTTATCTGGGCCCTTTCCACTGTAGTTATAATTTATGTGAGGTAAACTCTTCAAAATGTGACTAAAACTATACTTGGGAGGATGGATGCTGCTTTGAAGGCAACATATTCTGGCAGATTGAAAAGGGGAGCACTTAATAATTTGTAAAAATAATGTGTGTCCTGAGGCAGGCATGACCCATATAATGATCTAGCTTAAGTACGTATGTGTATTTTGTATTAGAATTTCTCATTTCTCTTGTGATCCTGTATGCTTTGTTGAGGACAAAGCCTGAAATAGTCATCTCAGGAAGCCCACAGATTGGTAATAAGTCTTCTCCAGGGCATAGAAATAAAAAAGCTAGGCCACCCACTTCTAAGGACCCTGGTGCTTTCTGTCAGAGCAGGGCTCACTACAGATGGCCAATTCTGTCCTAGTTTCCTGGGACAACCGATCATTATGATCTTATTAAATGACCCTCACCCTGAACTTCTGAAGCAAGCCTTTGCACTGAAATCCCTGCAAAGAAAACCACATTCAAATAGAAGCTCACCACTCTTACCCCAGCATTTATTTATTTGTTTTTATTTGCTACAATACCAATAAAAATAGATGTTATACATGTGGTTTACACACAGCTCATTAAAGTTCTATGGCTTTTTGCAATAGAGATCATCTCTCTAGTTGCAGGAATGCAAGTACATTGACCACACAGACCGCTCATTTCTGCACATAGCAGCTTTCTGGGTCCTTTTGTGTATATGTAAGTCCCAAATCTTTTTAGAAACAGCCTGTGTGATCTTTCTTCGATAGAAGATTACAAAGCAGTGCTGAAATATGTGACATGGATCCAGAAATGACAGACATCAAGGACACTGGAGCTCCATGACCTTTTTTGATAAGACAATGATCTCTTCTCTCACGATGGCGCTCCATCCAAGGTACTTTTCAAATTAGAAAAACTCATTGATGAGGTCACAGAAAGGGACTGCGACTGAAGTTAATCATTTCTTTAAAATGCCATGAAACAAATTACAAATATACTATTTTTTGTCTTGGCAGTAACCTGTAGAATTGGCGTCATGTGTTGGTTATGCTGCATTACAGGGTGTTATAAAGTGCGAGTTCTGGAATGTTTCTGAGAAAAGTGTTCCTCACTGTGCTGTTGAGGCTAAGTCACCATTGCTTGCTGTTGAATGAGACAATGTGTAATTCTAGGCACATTAAAATGCACAGCCTTTAGTTGGAGAGCTGGCTTAGTGGCTATGACCACTTGCTTTTCTTGCACAGGACCTGAGTTTGGTCCTCTGCACTGACACTGGGTGGCTCATAACTTCTATAACTGCAGCTGTAGAGGATCTGATGTCTCTGGCCTCATTAGCGCACACACTCATATATACATCTCCATAGGCCCACTCACTACACACATGCACATAATAAAAAATAAAAGAAATCTTAAAAATTAAGCTCTCAGAGACTATCATCAAGTACTCTAGACACCCATGAAATGACACTGCTGCCTACACAGTTCACTGATGTGCTTTAAAGGATGCTAATATGGTTCTATTTGTAAATATACTTCTGAAAGGATAATTGGTAGACATAAACTGAAAATCATTAACTACATTTCAATGAATTCATGCTTCAAGAAAAGTTGTTAAGAGCCCTTGAAACCAGTGGAACCTCTTAGGAACCTCAGGATCTGTTAAAGAGAGGGGTTCTAAGTCTCTGGCCACTTCTGGTTATGTTGAGGGTTTTGAAATACAAACACTCTGAGATTCTTATTTATCTGAACTCTAAAGTCTAATTTATGTTACATTTGAAATTATCATCCTTCAAAAAGTTACATGTGAAACACTATGCCTGTGGATTTTTTAAAAATGAGGCCTGGAAGGTGCTCCAAAGGCTTAAAAAATAGGATGAATTACTCTTGAAAATTTGCAAAGTGACTGCTGTGCTGGATTGTCTTTGTGATGTATAGATTCGAGTTCTCTCCCCTTCTCACATAGGACAGATGGCATTGATGGGATCTGATGATTTCTGAGAATGGATCTGGGATGCTTCTGTCTGCTAGGCCTGTTCTAAGGTGGGACTCAAGACTTTATGTAGAAGTTTCAATATAACCCTCTTTTCTCTCTCTTTTTTTTTTTTTTGCATTGTGCGTGTGTGTGTGTGTGTGTGTGTGTGTGTGTGTGTGTGTGTGTGTGTGTGTGTGTGCTCATGCTCACGCATATATGTTAGTATAGGCCCAAGTATATGTCCCTGTGCTCACAGAGGTGTATGCATGTAGATGGTACAGGTTGACACCAGGAGACTTCCATCACTCACCAACAAACAAACCAAGAAACCCCAGAGCAAACAACAGGGGCTAGCATCACTAGTCAGCTCATTCTGGGAACCCTGTATCTTTGTCTTCCCAACAAAGCACTGGAATTTCAGGCAGGTTGCCATGCCCACCAGGAATTAACTTGAAACCTGAGGATCCTAAGTCCAGTCCTTAAGCTTGTGTGGTTTATCTGCTGAGCCATCTCCTCAGTCCTCTGACAAGAGCCTTTATTTACAGAAAGGAACAAGAACAAATCTCCCTATGTTATAACCACTGCAAGCTTAGTGACCTTTGAGCCTAGTGTATCCTGAGCTGCATGCAGAGTGTGGCTGAAAGGAGGGCTCTTGCACTGCAGCTGATGATAAGGGAGGGCACAGAACAGCCACACACTCCCTATGACTTTTGTGTTCTTTGTGATAGGCCAGCTCTGGTGACTGAAGGTTTCTTAGTGATGGTGATAGCTGTTGTACATTATATATAAAGGTTATCCAGAGAAACCAACCCCTAGTCCCTGGAAATTGAAAATTATTGAATTTGAAAAGAATGTATTTTGTTGCTGTTGTTGTTTGTTAGGATATAAAGAGCTTGAGGACTTCAAATCCAGGCGATTACCTAGAATTTCCCGGATCGACACTGATGCTGTCATAAAAATTATTCTTGTCAGTGGAAAAGGAAAAAGAAAGAACATGTAGAGAGGTCACATGATGATGAAAGAAAAAGTCGGAGCAATCAGTTTGCATGCCCAGAATTTCTGCACAGCCAACGAAATGGGCTGAGGTCAGACTTCAGCACTATGCAACCAGTGACCTCTGCTGTGTCTCACCACTAAGTTTGTAGTACCTTGTTACAGTGGATATTGGTGATAGCACTTTGTACATCTATTAAGTTCTAGCCTCACTGGACCTCAGGGGAGATTCTTCAACTTTCCTTATCTTATTCACGTATCTTTATAATATGGCCTTATGAACAGAATGACTCTATTTCTGTGTCCTGTGAATTTGAAAGAAAGGAACACATTCTACCTCTGAGCTTATGTTTTGCACCTTTCAAAAACTTCTCGTAGAACCAGTGTGTGCATGCAAACTGACTTCACAAAAAGAGATAGGTAGTGTTTGGGCTGGGGAGAGAGTTCACCAGGTAAAAGCACCAGGACCTGAGTTTCATCCCCAGAACCCACATTTACAAAACAACAGGGGTGATGCTGCACATTTGTAATCCTGGTGTTTGGGAACAGGGTCAGGCAGAGTTTTGTCAATACTAGGCCTTCAGCTTACCATATTTGGTATGTCCAGGGGCAGTAAGAGACCCTGTCTCAAGAATGAATAAAAGAATAAATAAATAAATAAATAATAATAGACAGTCACTGAGGAATAACACTTGAAATTGTCGTCTGGTCTCCACACACATAAACATTAATATCACCAGCATCTGCACAAACATATATATCCCCACACAGAGAGACAAGCAGACATCATGTCCATATGTGAACTGCACATGCTCATACACACACACACACACACACACACACACACACACACACACACACACACACACATATCTAGGAGAGGTCATCTCCAAATAGTCTGAACAATGACAGCATAATTAAAAACACATCACTTAGCACATTGAAGAACAAACCCCGTTTTTTTCCCAAGTAACAATAACCTTCATTTAATTGCTGTATTTCTAATGCATCCATCTTGTTCCCCAGCTGTGCAGTTCAGATTTGAGCATATCTGTGGTCCATGTAAATTTCCACATCAACCAGAGGAATAGTGTGGCCTTAGCGTTAAGCATATGCTCCGTGGCAGGCGTGGTGGTACATGTCATCGGTCCCAGCATTTGGCAGGCAGAAACAGGTAGAAGAGGTCAGTGATAGCCAGGTCTCCATAGCAAGTATCAAGTTAGCCAGGATTACACAGTGAGACCCTGTCTTAACAGGGACTGCTCTGTGACAATGACACCCTTTGTGAATTCGGTGTCTCCTGAACAACTCTGCCTTTGCAACCACTTGCTTCTACACCTGCATTGTTACTAGGTAAGTAGAAAGGGTACTCCAAAGCAAAAGAGTTATTTTTAAAAATGAAGATTCTCTGCATTGATGGAGAGGCGGGGTAGGCAAAAGTTAGACAAGTTCTTTAACAAGGTAAGGATTCCTTATTGCATTCTCAGGTGGCTGCCAACATCCTGCTTCTCTCATTGGCTCCCTAAAGATCTGTAAGCACATGAAAGACCTGCTGACCTCATAACTACTACTCAGAGACCATAGTCCTCGAGAGTTCTTTCCTCATTTAATCCCTGTGAAAATTACTCTTCCATCTTGAGAAGAGTCTGTAGAGGTGACAATTACTCCATGGAAGATTTATGCTAGAGAAAATTTAAGAATGTGACGTTTCTCTAGTTTTCCAGTTGGGAAACTGTGAGTTAACACAGTCAAGTTTATAGCCCCTTCCCCTAAAGTGTGTGGCTCAGCTGCAAAAATTAGGGCTCCTTTTTTTTTTTTTTTTTTTTTCTAAGAAAATGGCCTTGGTCTGCAGGCTCAAAAGGGTTACCTCTGAGAAGAATTATAACAGCAATTCTTTGGCTTACTCAGCCAAACACAAATCAATAAGTCTTTCTCCGAGTTAGAAGTGTCTTTCTCTAAATGCCCAGGTTAATATCTAATTGTCTCTACATGGTAAAAAGTGGCAAGGTTGCCATGACAACTAGGTGGAAAGTTTAGCTAGAATAATGTTTTCTTTTAAAAGAATGAGGCAATTTCAAGCTTTTTAGTGCTATCTGGCATTATAAAAATTGCTTTATATCCCCATTTTTAGATTGCAGGAGGTGATTGATCATTTTTATAAAAAAATGGCTTACAGGTTCCCTTAACACCATTTTTGAATCAGTGTATTTCTTCCCTTCTCTTTTCATCTTTTTTTTCTAGGATTTTATGCTCATGAGTGCAACACATGGACTTCTTGTTCATTAGTTCACTCGGCCTCCATAAAATGAAGATTTGACCACAATTCATTTGACTGTGTATTGTAGAACTATGTCAGAAACAAATCTCTAGCTACTGAACAGATAGATAAAAGACCTTTTCTTTCTAGTGTACAGGGCAGAAAATGAGATGCATACCTAAGATTTCCAGATGACGGCTTCTTAACAAGATGCTATGCCTCTGATGTTTAACAAAGAAGACAGAATTCTTTCTGCCTTATTAACCTCCCCTATCTTTAAAACTTAAAAAAAATATGATTTTGTTTTTTAGTTTGTTTTGTGGGCTCCCTTAATTATATTCTTCTACAATTTTATAGTTACCTCTAGAATGTTGCCTTCTGTCATTGTTTGGGCAAATTGGGTGATGTTTGTATAACTTTTAGTTGCAGTTACAGCTGAAAAAAGGGAGATGTGACTTGACACAGAGAACTGTTGGGAAATATTGCTTCCAAGTCTGGTATCACTGCATGCGTCTTGCCTAGATGAACACTTAGCAAGGGAAGGGTCAGCAAATGAGTGAAATGAAGGCACAAGGAAGGGAACACACATTTAGAACAAACTCATCAAAGAGACAGTGCAGGTGCTTCATAGCAGACGTAGAGAGGGTAGCTAAGTAATACAGCGAGGCTTTCGAGGAGTGTAAACTGCAGTGCAGGCATCCACAAAGGGGTACCAGTTGTAATAAGTTACCACAGCATCCAGCCCCTGTTTTTACTAAAAAACAAACAAACAAACAAACAAAAAGGCAAAAAGACATCAAAGGAATAGAGAAAAAGGAACTAACTAATGTAAGATTCGCTTCCAGGATATGGTCACTCCCTTGGTTTATATGCTAAGTCTAAAAATAATGTAGGACTCTTTTTTTTTTGTTTGTTTGTTTGTGGCTTTTTTTGTTTTGTTTTGTTTTGTTTTTCAATACAGGGTCTATATGTGTACCGTTGGCCATCCTGGACTCACTTTGTAGACCAGGCTGGCCTCGAACTCATAGCGATCCGCCTGCCTCTGCCTCCTGAGTGCTGGGATTAAAGGCGTGCGCCACCACGCCTGGCCTTAAGGACTCTTATTTACAATTAGAAGATGTTAGTTCTGACAGAAGCAAAGAAGTGCTGTGTGGAAAGAACGGAACGTAGAAGCTTGTACAAGCAAGAGTCTCTAGGCAAGTGGTTCTCAATCTTCCTACTGCTGTCACCCTTTAATACAGTTCCTCATGTTTTACTTACCCCAACCTAATATTACTGGTGTTGTTACTTCATAACTGTATTTTTGCTACTTTTATGAATCATAATGTAAATATGATTCATAATAATAAGGCATAACCAATAGCCTTAGTTGACCCCTGAGAAAGGATCTTTCAACTCCCAAAAGGTCCATTACCCACAGGTTGAGGACCACTTCTCTAGACCATCCCAAGTTAATTTAAGATGTCCATGAAGAAACTTGTAAAAGGGACATAAAACCTACTCATCCAATAGAAACTTTGCAAGAGGAGCATCCATGCTGTATGAGTTGCCTAACTATTTGACACCACAGCCTGAGTCTCTGGAGACAGTTTGATTCTCTGATCATTCCATGTGCTGGAAATCAAAGCATGGGAGTGACCAGGACTTCAGATTCTAAGGCAGGTATGTGAGACATGCTTTGAGCCTTTTTTTTTTTTTTCTTAGTTATATCTTGGGTCTGATTCCATATAGGGTTTTTGTTAAGAAAGTTCTTTTTGTTGACAGTTTCCCGCCAGACCACCAGGGATTTGTGGGGAGCAGTCTCCTACCTTTTAATCAAAACTAGTAAGACCATGCAAAGACCCAGACTCAAGAGTACCCTGAGTACCACAGCACCTTTGCCTATTCCTCATAATCAGCCAGAATGGCTTCTGCTTTCCCCTGGCTTATTTTTCTTCACATTATTCATTTTAAGTTTTTATTATTTACTATTTGTGGGGTGTGTGTGTGTGTGTGTGTGTGTGTGTGTGTGTGTGTGTGTGCGCGCGCACATATGCCGTGGAGAAATATGCGGGGTTTTTCTTTTCTCCATCTTTTAGATGAGTTTAAGGGACCAAACTTGGGTTACCAGGCCTATGCAACAAGTATCTTTACCCACCAAGCTGTTTTGTGATCTCACGTTTTCAATTCTTCATTGAGACCTATTTTCTTTGTCATCCGTGCAGCTCTTCACTTGACCAGCTGCTGCACTCCCCATCTTTAGAATATCTACAGCAGTAGTTCTAATTCTACTCATTTTTTCTCATTCACCTGCTCTCTCTGTACAATGATTGCAGTATTTTTTAAAGCTTAAGTCAAACCATTGATTTGCCCTATATTAATGCCCCTCGTTGCTTCTCACTGCACCTGGAATACAAAGTCTAACTCCATCATTCAATCTGTAATGCCCTGAATTATAGTTTTCATTTACAGAGCCTCCAAAGTCATCTTTAGTCTCCCTTAGTTACTCTTCTCTACAAACTGGGATGTTGCTGAGCAAGGAGAAGTCCAGTTTTACAAGACACAGAGAACTAAACGGGCAGGGAGTGAAGGAGAGCATGGCTACCGTCTGAACAGACGCGTGTGTTTCCATTTCCCTGTCCCTTTAGTTTACGCCTGTAAAATGATTATATCACACTGGCATTTGTTGCCATTAAAAGTCTATATGTAGAAAAGAAACCGAGAACTCCTTGCATTGTTGCCTCTTGCATCCCAATCTTGGCAGTACAAATCTCGAAGTAAAGCACTTTGAAAGACTAGCTCGGCATGAATGGACCAAAATGAAGACACTAGAGATTAAGACATGGAGGATGACAACTGGAGAAATAAGGAAAGAAAAGCAAATACTCTCTCTACCCTCACTCTGGTTCCAATGACAGAAGCCAAGGGGGTCCCATTCCCTGCAGCCACCATTTCTTTGAAGAAACTTAAGAGTACAGCAGAGCAATTAGAAGCAGCACATGGAACGCGTTGCCAAGTGCCCCCTCACTACCTTAATCAAAATATTTCCCTTTTACAAGGAGCTCATTTGGAGGAGACATAATGAGCTACTGTCACCTCGATTCTCCAGGGTTAGAGTTGTGTCATGTGAGCCTGCCAGCGCTCAGCGTTCCAGTTTCATCCTCCTTTCTCCTCTTTGCCTAGAGTAGACAAGGCTGTCACTTAGAAGATGAAATATATTTGCAAATTAATTAACTTTGTCCAGCAACTGGAGAATTGGATTTCTGTTATGGGTCTTGTCTGAGTGATGGATTCTCAAGACACTGAAAGAATTAAATATCAACTTTCCTGCCCCCCCCCTTCACTGTGAGATGGCATGACTACCTTTGTTCTACTTCTTTCACCTGTTTTCCATTGACTGCCAGAGCTCACCTACAAAGGCCCAGAATTTGCTTTGGAAGATGATGACTCTACAGCTCTTTATCAATGTGTTACAAAACCATGAGGGTACAGACAGGTAGGAGGCAGCTGCATTAGAACACCACTTTGTAAGAATTTTCTTTCCTTGAGTAGCTCTTTATTGTCGTTTTTAAATGGACAAGGAGGCAGCCAGCAGCTTGACAAATGGAAACAAGGGTTTGGAATGTTGAATATGTAACAGAATCCATGAAAGAAATTTTGCAATTAAAAATCTTCAGAGAAGAACAAGAAGTTTTACATTCTCTTCTGACGAGTATAAGAGGGGAAAAGGGGCCCCTGAAAGATGTGTTTGTCTTTAATATATTTGTGTATGCATTTATTTAACAATATCATTAACATGCTAATAAATACAGTCAAAGGAGAGTGATGCCCAAATGAAAGGGGAGAAAATTGGAAGACAAAGTACTACAAGGACATGTTTATTGAGATAAGAGTTGAAATTCTTGTTCTGCAAACATAGGAAGAGGGAATTGGTAAAAGAGATTTTCAGGCAAAACCTCAAAATCCCAGGAAACAAACCAAATAATAATAACAACAAAACCTAACACAAAAACAATACCATCAACAACAAATCAAAGGAAAACTCAAGTGGGATGACTCAAAGTACATTTTTTTGTACAGCAAAGGACCCAAGAGAACAAAGAGACAAATAATAAAATTAGAGAAAATATTTACAAGTTAAATATCTGACAATGGGTTAATATCTGCAGTATGCAAGAATAACAAACAATAACACCAACATCACCAACAACAGAAACAAAGCCAATTATCCTACTTTAAAAGAAACAACATGGCTGGGAGGATGGCTCAATGGGCACAGGTGCTTGCTGTGCAAGTATGCCAGTCCTAGTTGGATGCCCAAATATTACAGTAGAAAAACTCACTCCTAAGAATTGATCTCTGCCTTCCACATATGCACTGTGACACATACATGCCCATATACATGTACAGCCAAATAATAGTAACAACAACAACAGTAAAGTAACCATACTATACTAATAAATAATAATAATAATAACATTTAAAACTTGCAAAAGCCCTAAAACTTCACTTCTTAAAAGGAACAATTAAGTATATAGATTATGTTGATAAAGGAAAATAGACTGGGCACTCAAAGGAAAGACAAAATAAGCTGGCAATGACATAGCCCACCATTCTAGATAAAATAACTATTATATACAGACGAAAGTAACAAATAGATGGTGAAAAAGAGACTCTTCACACAGTTATTTAAAATGTTAATTAATATGTCAATTGTGAGAAATGATATGAAGTTTCTTTCCTAAAATAGAAATGAAATACATTATCCAGACCTCAATATGCTGAAGAGATACATGAACTTTATCAGTCTATTCATGACAGACAAAAATGGAAATGACTTCAGTGACCATCAACTGATGAACAGACAGAGAAACACATACACACACAGGAACACTGAATGTTAAGCAGAAGGAGCACAACTTTGTCATTTGAATCAATAGAGAAGAAATTGGTGGACACTCTGTTAAGTGAAATAAGCCAGGTCTTTTACGTGATATAAACCAGGGATGGGAACCAAATTCTGCATGATTTTACATAACAAAAGTGTTAGTTTTATAAATATTAATAATAGCATCAGTGGATACTAATGGGTAGCAGATTGAAGAGGAGGGCCTTCTGGGTAGAACTGGCAGGCAGGCATTAAGTTATAATGAGATAGAAGGAATAATTTCTGATGTAATATTGCTCAGCATGGTGACTAGAGATGGCGTAATGTATAATATGTATCAATAAAACTAAGAGAAAGGATTTAGATTCTTTTCTTTACAAATCAATGATGGTTAGGCACACACCTGTAATCCATACACTCAAGTATGTAGAGACAGAAGGATTTCAAATGTAGGCTAGCCTATGTTATGGAATATGGTCAAAGTTGGCTTAAGTTAAATATCAAACCCTGTCTCAAGAACTCAATTGTTGAGGGGAGGGGCTTTAGCCTATAAGCGGAGGGCTTGCCTTGAATATCCAGGGATCTGGTTTTGATGACTACCACTTGCAAATGACAAAGACATGATAATGTTTGAGGAGATAGATATGTTTATCTTCATCTGAAAATTATACAATATATACATGTATCAAAATATTCTCACAGGAATATATAATTTTAAATTGAAAGTTAATGTGATCACGATATGTTATATGTATGAAAAATGTTATAAAACCCGTTACTTTATATAGATTTTAGTTACATATGCTATTAATAAAACATTTAAATTCTAAAATACAGAATCTGAAATGTCATCCTTTTCCTTCCCCTTCAAATACACGGTAGTAGAAAAGTACCATGAGTCACAACTATGCCTACTATCATAAATTTTTAATAATTTCTTTTTACCCATGGAGATTGTATTACAACTGGTGAATTTGTGCGGGTGACTCCTTTAGGAGCACACCAGGACTTTCAGACATGCAGGGAGAAGGATATCAAACCGTAAAACCTTTTTTGGTTGCTGCTGTTTCTATGTGTGTTCATCTCAACTTCTTTCAGTAGTACAATCAAATATGTACAAGGTCATGTAACCCAATGACCTGCTAATAGCAATAACTGCGAAATGGAATGCTTCATCTTGCCGAGCTGTGCCTGGCAACTCAGTAGGTAGCAATTCTTTTGTCCTATCCACATATAATATCAAACGTAGATATTTTTAGTAGAATAATTCATATCAACCTGTTGGTAATCATGTTAATTATTTTAGAAAAATATTTAAACTGACTAGTACAAAGAGTTTCCTACCTAGTTAGTTTTTGGAGCTGGGGTGGGGATCAAACCCAGGGCTCCAGTGTTAGACTGACACTCCACCCGGACAATGAGTATCCAGCTGACCTGAGTTTAATGATTCTCAAAAGTCAAGACTTAGAGAGGCTTCCACTCTCTACTCAGCTGAATAAAAGAGGCTACTCTAGAAAGAGTAAGGTTTTTAAAAAACATTTATTTATTTTTATGCATATGTATGAGTGTTTCTGTGCATTTATGTGTGTCACATACATGTAGGTACCCACAGAGTCAGAAGAGGGTGATTACAGATGGTTGTAAGCAGCTATGTGGGTGCTAGGAATCAAATCAAACTGGGTCCTGGAAGAGCAGCCAGTGCTCTTAGCTGCTCAGCCATGTCTCCAGCTCCAGGAACGTAAAGTTTTAAAGGTGCAGACAATGGTCACTCAGGGAACTTTTTGTTCCTGTGTATGTGTAAAGGAATGTGTGTCAGTCTGTGAAAATGACACTGTTCTGAAGACACCTGCTCTAGGACTACATGTGATAACCCACTTCAGAAATTAGATCTTTATTGCTATAGGTTTTAAAATCTGTTCTTAGATATTTTTATTTAGCCAAAGATGATTTTGCCTCATTCAAAGCTATCAGAATTTTATTAGCTTGGTATTTCAAACATTACTCCTATAAAATTAATACACATTGTTTTCTAAATAACCCATTCTACCTCAGCATTTCAGCAGTCCCAGGAAAATATCAGACTTTACACCATGATAATTTGTGATGAGTATAAATATAGTGATTTATATAAATATAATAATTTATTTATATCCCTTGTTATACAGGGTCATGTTGAGATATCCTGTCTTGCTTTCGACACACCACTAGAGCTAAGCCATTAGCTATACTGTTTCTGGAAAATAGCGGTATAAGGCTGGGGGAAGTTCTTTTCAGAAATGAAAAGAAAATGGAGGGTTTGTCCTCTTAAGCTACCGAAGCATGAAAGACAGCAGAGCAGAGAGGTGGCTTTGACTTTCAAGTGTTGAAGAGAAATTACTGTTCCACACACCTTTACTTCCTTCCCCAGTTATTTTCCTGGGAACTAATACTCTAAAGGGGAAATGCAGTGTAGAGATGGTCCTGAGACAGACCTTCCTTTATTCTCGATGGCACTCAAGGAGTGGGGAACAGTTTTGTTGGCCTCAAAAGGGGTTGCCGGGAGGGTGGACCAATGACTGCAAGAAGAAGCCTAGGCTCAGAATGAAGACTCAGATGGCTAGAACTAAGCTAGTCATCACTGACCGCAGAATATCCCAAAAAGCCACTAGACCAGAGGACCACTGTGCTCACCAGTCCAAAGTCCTGACCAGGTGAATGAGCACAGAAGAGGATATTACTTATGACAGCATCTACCTTAATTCCATAAGTGTATGTAAAATATGCCCTGCTGTTACTGGGAGTCAGACTCTATGTTAAACTGGGGAAGATGTGGACAAGCCAAAGCGTTTATCTACCAGATGTCTAGTTGTGCAAAACAGACCTAAGACAGTGAGTGAACTGTGAACTTTAGACTTTGGGCATGCCAAAGACTAGGGGAGAGAACAAGTGCAGACAATTAGTGACATTTCTTTTCTTTTTTCAATTTATTTAATATTCTGCCTTAATTATCATATATTAAATGTAAAGAGAAGACTTTCATAATGACATTTGCATACATGTGTAATGTATTTTGATTGTATTCACCTCATCTTTTACCCTTCCCCTTCTCCCCATTTTCTTCTCAGAGCCCTAATGGCCTTGTGTTTACTTACATGCCACATGTGAGAGAGAACATGAAACATTTTAGCATTTCATTTTGCCATGCAAATAGTCATAAAAAAATTACTATGCCAACTGGAAACAATTTGCTACTGTCCCATTTAAGCATACTGTTATTTCTTTTTAAATTAATTAATTATTATATCAAATTAATTTATCATAGCCCCCTTCCTCCTCTCCTCCTGGTCCCATCCTCCCTCTCTCTTCTGCCTGTTCCTCCTCCCTTGCCCCTCTGAAAAGGGAAGACCCCCACCACCAAAATACCCTAGGACATCAAGTCACATCAGGACTGAGCACATCCTCTACTCTGGTGGCCTGGCAGCACAGCCTGACCAGGGTGAAGTTATCAAAAAGCATGCCACAGAGTTCATGTCAGAGAGTGCCCCTGCTCCCCTTACTAGGCTACCCACAGAAAAATCAAGCTGCCCATCAGGTATGTATGTGTAAGGAGGCCTAGGTCCAGTCTATACATGCTCCTTGGCTGGTGCTTCAGACTCTAAAAGCCCCCTAAGCCCAGGTTAGTTGGCTTTGTTGGTCTTCTTATGATGTTTCTGTCACTTCCAAATCCTTGTAGCCTCTCTCCCCTGTGCTCTGCCCAATGTTTGGTTGTGAGTCTCATCATCTATTTTGAGGCCATTGCTGGGTAAAACTTCTCAGAGAACAGCTATGATAGGCTGCTATCTAAGAGCATAACAGAGTGTCATTAATAGTGTCAGGGTTTGACTCTTTCCCTTTGTGTGGGTCTCAACTTGGGCCAGGAATTGATTGGATATTCCCTCAATCTCTGCTCTGTCTTTATCCCTGCACATCTTGTTGGCAAGGCCCAAGGGAGGATGTTTGAATCTCACTCAGAAGGGGGACATAGAATAGGCAGCAGAAGTGGTTGATGAAACGGAACAGGCTAGGAGAGGGAATGCTGAAGGAAATGAGTGTGGGATTCAGATGTGGGGAAATCTGGGATAGGAGGACAGAAGGATTACAGATGGAAGAGAAACCACTGCCAAGAATATCTCCGAGACAAATCTGGAGACCTATGACAGGGTTGGCGCCTGGAGGGATATGAAGGTGACTTTTAACTGAGACCCCTAGTAGCCAGCATCATAGGCAGAGAAGAGGCCATCCTCTAACCACACAGGACTCTTAATGGAGAGAGGGGAACACCAACCCACTCACAAAAACTGACACACCATCCTTTCAAATGCATTGTGTTTTGAGCTTTCTGTGTGCCCAGAAAAAGTTGTCAGCATTCCTTCATCATATTTCAGCAGAGAGGTGCTGTCATGCCATGTTCAGATAGCATAACCATTTCTCTTACTACTCCCATGCTTCTTCCTATTCTGGATAAAAGCACCAGCACACTGGGCATTCAGGATGGAAAAGGGTTTTGGGCCTCTGTAATTTCCCAGGAATCATATTGGTTTATCACGTGAGCTCCTGGTAATTTCTCCTCCTGTTTGTCTTTTTTTCTTTTTTTTTTTTTCTTTCTGTCTTGAATTTTGTTTCTCTCTCCTCTACCCACCTCAAGCATAAACCTTAATGATGAAATTTCATGCTCAGCCAGTTTTTGTAAGGCCACTTAAGAAGCATCAGTTGGGTTATATGCTTGCTCGTGGGAGCACTGCAGCCTGTGTCTCACTACATTGTTGGGAGCTGAAGGTAAAATGGTCAAGTATTACGCAGTGGATCCCTCCCACCCGTAGGTTTCTATTGCACACAAGTTCTTACACATCTCTACCTCCATCCCCTGAACAAAAATAAAAAAAAAAAAAAGTGACTTTGGAGCCTGTAGTTTTTTCATTCATTCATAATTTCTGTCAAATTATAATGTTGTTCAGTTCCTTAATCCTTTCTAAACACTATTCATTTTCCAAACATTTCATTTCCAACATGCTGACACTTTTAGCAGAAGTTATTTTTCTGTGTCTGAAACTTGCCTTCTAATATATTTCCAGACATGAACTATCGTTCTATCTCTGTTATTTTGTTTACTCATAAGTACATCTCTTTACATCTTAACCGAGTCCTTGAAAGTAATATATGCAGGAACCTCTGCATTCACATGAATAAACAACTGTCCCGTTCTCCAGCAGTACTTAACTACAGATTATGATCTTATACATTTCAATGTTTGCATTTTAAATTCCTTTTGCCTACATTAAATTCATCTATCAACCCTTGGAAGCTGCAATGTGTAGTTTCTTCTAATTGCACTATGTTGCTAGCCTCATTGTGGCTTTAAGTAGGAAAGGATGGGGATTATGTTAATTAACGGTGCGTGGTTATGAACACAACACTCAACTTCCTGCAGATGGCTTTTCTCTTGTAAACTGAAAAGGTCTAACTTTTACCAAAACTCCTTCACAGGACCATTGGATGGATCAAATGAAAACTGATGTAAGCTTTTTGAAACAACAACAAAAACAGTCTGTTAGGTAGAGTTACTTTCCTGTTTGATCACTTCAGCCTTTTGAGGAAGCAAGATGCCACAAATGCGAGATCACAGTGACTTTTATTTCCTGCATAATAGCAAGTTGTGAGTGTATGTTTGAGACTTTTGTTTTGGTTTGTTAGCAGATCTGGTACCTTGTTAACTGTTACCCCATTGTTTCCTTGCTTAAGTGAATCTCTGGATATAAGAAGAAAGAAGAAACTAGTTACATCAATGGAATAAATCAATTTGAAATTAAGTAACTAGTACTACACCCTGCTCTTAAAATATGCAACAGCAGCATAAAGCAAAAGCTCTCAACTTAAGAAGTCCACACTTTATTATCAGTTACAGGGAAGTACAATCTTAGGGAGACCCATGATGTCAAATGACTCGTTCACTCCTGAAATCCTTTCTAGAACGAACCTTAAGTCCTCTGTTCAACTAGCTTTTAAATTCTTCCTAGGACTGCCTTATATCCCATAAATCAATGATCTCCCTCATTTGTTGAGTATAAAGAGGATTTCTTTATAGTAACATTCCCGGTAGTAATCACCTTTACTCCTACTATTCTCAGCGAGGTGGCAGACTAAATGTTTGTGTTTTTCTTTCAAAGGCCATACTGAAGCCTAAATCCCTGGTGTGGTAGTATTTATTGTAAGACTGTTAAAGGGTAATTAAGTCATGAGTATAAAGATTCCATAAACAGAATAGATGTTCTTACACAGCGAGAAGAAGACCAGAATGCTTTCAGCCTTGCCCTTACCCGTACTCTTAAAGTTACACTGAGAAGATATTTGTAATGCAGGAAGAGGGCCCTCAGCAAGACTCATTTGTATTAGCATCATCTTTTTGGTCCACTGGGCTCTAGAAAAACAAGGCATAACTACCAATTAAGTCACCCTTATTGTGCCAGTAACATGGAAATTCTTCTTTCATTGTTCATAAATACGGACATGGATAGCTAATATTTTAGCTTAGGAAAGTATATATTTAGGCCTATGAACTCAATCATTTTAGGAAGGTGGCAGTAGGCCAAGCGTCTTGAACTGCAGGACTCTTGGAAGCAGTAGAAGAATGAGCCATGTCCTCCACAAGAATACACTTCCGGTGGGAATCGCTAAAACCCAGCATCAACTGTTGATTTTTTTTATTATAAAATCACAACAGCTCCATGACAAGAAAACTCAGGAATAATATACAAGGGTGAGGGAAATGTTTGTATTACTTTAAAAAAATTAAAAACAAAATGCTTATTAATTCAGGGTACAAAGAAGAGATTGCCTCAGGTAATAGAAGGCATGGCTTACATTTTTATTTCAGCCTATGTTCCAAGGACCAAAGTATTCTTGAGTTGTGTCTCCAACATTTTTCCCCCAATCATATCAGAGAAGATTTTTTTTTTTTTTTTTTATGTAAGTAGTTCTACCTCCTGGAGCATAAAAATCTGTGCTTTTAAAAGATATACAAAAATCTTATTAGATTCAGAAAACTATGAAAACGTAATCTTTCTGTCCAATATACATCCACTCCTAAGATAAATGGTGGGGAGTTAAATGCCACAGGTTAACAGTTTGGACAACCTGATAAAAATTGCATAGAATGGTTTACTGCACAAAGACAATTTTAGAAAAGGAATCATTCTCTGTAGCATTACTAGCCCAGTATTGACTGTGAAATTAATTAATATCCTGCTGTGATAAGGACTTTCAAATTCTCTGTTTGGTGAATTTTGATATATTTCAAAATGCAAAGATGTGAATACTAGAAACCAAACACAAAATCTTGCTGTTTGCTTCCACGTGTTTGCTATTCTCAGGATTCTGTCGCTGGCAAAACAGCACATCAAAACTACCTTCGTATTTAGATCTAAAAGAATACACCCACAATATTGGATGAATCAAATTGCTCAAGACTTCATTTGTGTTTGATAATGAGATTGGGTGTGTGGCTGTGGTATTAGATTGTAGGACAGTGGAAGTCAAAGTACCAGCCCTTCGTAAGGCCTGTTATCATTTCTCAAATGTTTACTATGTGCTAACACAGTGGAGCTTAAAGGCAAAGTCTCATCTAAACATCAAGCGAACCCGAACACACAGTTTTCATTCCGATTTGACAAAAGGTGAACCATGTCAAGAAGGAAACATAGGTGCTGAGATAAGCTAGTGATAGGAATCAGAGAGGCATCTGAGCTCCAGACACAGAGATCCATACCAGTCCTGTGTCTCTTTTGTAGCTACTGAGTTTTGTAACTTGCCTCCTGCATGGTTCTATTAATTATATTTTTTGCCTCTGTGTCCCACTTTCTAAGATGGGGATAAAAACTGTGCCCTATTCTATCTATAAAGCTGACAGTATATATATATATATATATATATTATATATACATACACACATATATATATATATATTTCACACACATATGAAAATGTTTTTATAATGACAGAACATATAGGACTGTTACAAAGCTGTCGTTCTGTCATTTCATTAAGGTAAAACAGAGTGGTCCTGCAAGGGCTAGGTCATTTTAGCTATGATTAACCTAAACTGTAGAACAATTCCCCTCCCATTCCTTGAATGTGCACTGCTAGCCACTCATAGTGCAGATATGTGTACACACAGAGAGAGAGATTACAGTGCTTCCTCTTTCAATGACCTTCTGATATCTGAAATATCACAGGGAAGATTAAGGAGAAGCTCAGGATGGCTTAGGGCAAATAGAAAAGTGGCCTCTAAAAGCAAATACCTTGGCTGGTATTCAACAGGAGGTATTTCTTCCATGTAAAAATACAGAAATATTTCTGTAACAGTTGACCAGAAACTGCTGCCCTGAGGCCACTGGTGTTCTGTGCACACTTGCTCCTCATCTTTGACCACAGGCCTGTCCCAAAGAGTCCTTTGACCCCATGACCCTCACTGTTCCCTCCAATAAAAGACACCATAGCACAGTTAGGACTCCCTAATGTCTTTAGGAACAGAAGAAGAACGAATCTCACCATTTGATCTTCAAGCTAATCAAGTTACTAAACTCCCGAAAAAATCCCCAATGATGATAGGCAATGTTTCGAATGTTATCCCTTAGAGATTTGCAGCACTTTATGAATAAGGCTTCACACGTCTTGTGATTTGCTTTCTGACTTGGGGGCTTTTTGTTTTATCATTTTCCATAGTTTCCCTCTTTTGCAGAGCAGATAGATATGCTTTGTGCATTCCTGCATACTTGTCCATATGCTTGTTGACAATGACTAGTAGATACTGGTTCTTCCTTAGTGCTTAAGGTAGAACTCAGTGAATGGTGACAGTGAGATAAAGCATTAATAATAAAGAATGGAGAGGCGAGTGGGTGGAAGCCCTTAATGAGGTAAATAGTAACAGGCTTTGGGGATTTCCTCAAGTGTGAGCTGGCTAACCTTGGTGCCATCCTGTTTGATTTTCTGAAAAGCTTCCGACATCCTGACCTTTCCACATGTTTCGGTTAATATAGATGCAATGACGTTCTTCTTTTACACCATGATTGGGAACCCCTCACAGTTTGCTTTACATGTACTGAAGATAGGATAAAACTCAAAATCAGTCACGCATGTGTTTAGATCTGTTCCATACGTTCATCGGAGATCTCTAATAGTAAAAGCTGCAATTCACGGAGATCAATTCCCTCATATCCTACTACCAGAGACAATAAGATTGATCACTTTATGAGAAATATCAATAAATGGAGATAAAACTCACAAAGCACCTTAAGTGTTGTCTGGTACTCAATGAATAACTTTCACTGTCCTTCCATGTGGCACTTTGAAGTTTGTAATGTATAAATGTGTAATCTTTATTATAATGTCAGGTTTTAGAGGAAGCATTTTAAATTCATAGTTTAATGAGACAAATATGAGACCTAGATATATAAAGTGATGGATGCAGGATAAGCAGCAGTAAGTAGTACCGGGGTTAGAGGAATGGTACCCTAAGCCTGCTGAATCAGCGGAATCTAAGAATCTAAATTCTGACTCAAAAGAGCTCTAAACTTCCAATTCATATATCCCCTTAAAGTCAGTGGCAGAACTGCTACATTGGACATTAAATTTGAGTCCCACAGGTAGTATATTCCTGTATGAAATGGTGTAACATGTACAGGATACAAAAGCAACAGCCAGAACAATGTTGCACTACTCTTTGCTTCTAGAAGAATAGCATCTCTTCTTTATTTTTGTTTTTATTATATCCTTACAAGGTCTAACTTGCATATGTCTAATATAATTTCTAAATTCAACAACCACCTACATGTCCTCTGAATCAACATAGTGATTCATATGACAAAGCTTATTCCTCAAAAGGCAAATATATCTTCTTTATGAGCATTCAGTTTCAAAGCAAACTTACAGACTTTGGAGGACTGTCACTCACACTGCTGGTTCTAATGGGCTGCATTAAAGTACATTATGAATTGCTTTTAATCTTTATAAAATAATTATCCCAAGAATATTATTGTGTACTCTTGACACTGGCAGTACTAATGTGATCTTGAGGGGACTCAGAGATGGCAAGTCTGCAACTGGTTATATGGGAGATAGGCCAGTTAGGCTATTCATCATCAAATTTTATGTTGTGTTTTTGTAGCTGCCAAACAGCTGTCATCTCTATCCTGGTGGCTGTATTCCAAGAGTAGGCAAGGAAGCTTCTAAGCACACTAAAAGCACTATGCAGTAATTGATAATTCGAGATAGCTGTATCCACTGAGATCAAATGCATTACATATATGGCATATGCTCTGATTTTGGAAGGAAAAAGGGAGCTTATAGAATAATTTCTAATTTCCATAGAATTGAACTCATTTTAGCAAAGCACCAGGCTTGATGTTGCAGAGGTAAATAAAATAAATAATAATTTTGTCTTTTATTTTAATAAAGTTACAAATGCACGGAGTTAACTTCTTCATAGGACCTAGATCACAAAAATGTGCCAAAACCATGTTTGACATGTGACACTGAACACAGTCCCTTGATGTATCTACCTGGGTATATGGAAACAATCACATTTTTCCATTTTATCTGACATTGTCACCACTCTAGCCTAAGTGTCTCTAACCTGACCTGGAAGCCATCAGTGGCTTATGAAAAACTTCAGTCACTGAACACCTGCATTCCCTGTCTTCTTTGAACATAGCAATATTCTTTTGTCACATGGAACAGAATGACAATACAATGAAGATCATGCAAGAGATTATAGAGAAAGGAAAGTTTGTGTTAGTGAATAAAGCTTTCTTACCATGTGGTAGAAAGTTCTGAAGAGTGTTCTGCATGGTCTCTCATATGTGGCCTAGCACAATGGAGTCCCCATTGTTCGTGGCACCCACACAATGGGTTGGCATGTTACTGCCTCATACCCAAATACTTACCTCAGAATTTCCTTTGAAAGGACCTAAATATGGCTCTACGTATAACTTGTTTTGAGAATTTGAGTTTATGTACTTTTAAAAATATACAATATATAAACAACTATATATAGTATACAATTTAGATACAATATACATACATATATATTTTTTTCTTTTTCCCAGTGCAAACATACCTTATTAGGTACTGACATTGGGTACTGTCACTCACTTTATGCATCACCTCTAATACTAATAGATTCTTCTCTGGCAGTTAATTATGATGCCCTTTCAAAAAATGATCCCCCATCATGCTAAACTGCTCATGCTCATAGATTGTTCCCTGGACGTGATCACGTGTTTGTTTTTATTTTAATTACCAAAAGTACACCTGCAACCACATTCCCCCTTTTCTCCCAGGACTCTTCTAATTCCATGGTGTTCTTGTGGCACCGACCTTTGCTTTTCAAGTCCACTTCTCTGCTAAATGATCAATTTGCCTTTCTGATTATTTCTAACTCTGCCCATGATTGGAAAGGCTCTAGCTTAAAACAGAACTGTCTCTAAATGTCTGTGCAGGAAAGCACATCAAAGGTCATTGTTATACTGTAGCCTTCCATTCCAGGCCTCTGCCATCATACAGGCTTGTTTAGCTCCACCATTTTTGGTTGTATTATAGAGAGAAATTATTCAGAGTGACTACAGAAAAGAAAAGGCTAAGCATGTGGTCCTTAAAGAATCACAATTTCTGAAAGATGTTTGTGAGAGTAGATTTAAAAAAAAAAAGTCACCGAGGGAGGGATGTGCTTAGTCAGGGATTAGTTAATAAGAACTTGAATTGCCTGCTGGATGAGAGACTTAGGACAGTCAGGTAGAAGAGAGGTCAGAGAGGCAGAGTAAAGGAGGGCAGGCCTCTCTGGGGAAAAAATAATGAAGTTCCCACTAAAGGACTGGCAGCTTTCAGAACTGCTATGGAGAAGGACATGAAATATCCCAAAGAGTATAATATACAGTGGAACACAATGCCATACCTACTCTTCACAACAACCTGTGATATATATGTACACGTTAGAATCTCCACTTTGCAGGCAGACACTCAGTTATCTTACTCTTCTGGTGTTCGCATGGAAAATGACAGTTGGATCTACATAACAATTTGACACTCTAGTCAGCCTCTTTCCCCAGTGTCACACTCTAATTTAACGAGAGTTCAAAAGTCCAGGAAGAAAGAAAAGACAAGTCACGGTCCCTCAGTTAGTGGTATGTGTCCGTCCTCCGAGGGTAAGTGTGCCAACAGAAGGAAGTTGGCAGCCGAGAGTCCAGAGGTGAAAAAAGCTGGTAGACCTGGCTGAAGAGATGCCAGTTGTTTTTAGGAGATAAAGTGAAGGTAAGGGCATGTTGTGATATCTCCTTTCAACAAAGTATAATCATATTTTTGCAACACCCAGCATGTGCACTGAGGCAAGTATTACTTACAGCATTAAAACAAATGAATTTAATGAGGCCATATGTAGTGAAATCTCCCTATTCTTATACAGTAAGCTCTAGTGAGTGAGGAAATGCTGAAACGACAAGAATAGCACTCGGGAAGGCTCCTGTGAGTCCGGGTAAGTGGGCATGAAACTGGCATATCAGCATATGAGCTTCATTCAGCATGAGCAAATGTAAGGTAATAAGTTAGGGGGGAAATAATCCAAAGTACAAGATTATGGGCTCCAAGCTATCATTAACAGTCTGGAAACCTATGAGTGCACTCATCACTAAAGGCAATGGCTGAAAATGGTACCCGAGGCAGGAGACGTGTGAAAGGCGTCTCTTCTTCATCCAGTTTTATGTATACAGATCTGAGACCAGTGCCCACCTGTGCACTGGGAACAAATGACACATAGCACGTTACAACTGCACCTAAGTGTACGAAGAGGATGAAGGCCTCTGGATGAGGTCCAGATACATTAGCAGCAAGGTCAGGATGAAGGGACTTCCCTTGAAAACGACGTGTATAACATCTGTCTACTGGATGGCATAACAGCTGACCAGGAGGATGATGGAAGGGAACTCTTTCCTTTCAATTATATTAAGCGATCGGAAGTGTATATGCTTAGAATCTGCAAATGTCACTCTTCTACAAGCATTTTAAGTTTAGAGTTATCCAAAGAGCACAGCTCAGCCTATAGGGTCCAGGCTCTGATCTTATAGCCACATTCTTAAAACCCTTCATATATCCTCGGCTGTGTTTGATCAGCTATAGTGATTATGTGTCAGTCATGATTTAGAGGTTGAGAATGATGTTTCCTACAGAAGCAGACAGGAGCTTCTTTCAGAGGTCTTAGCCTTCTTTAAGGACTAAAACAAGATGCCATAGTATCACAGTGAGCTGCTTTCCCTTAATTGCCATCTGTCTTCAAATCATGCATGTTTGAGAGAAATAAACCATGGTTTAAGTAGGAGATAGGGCCTAAAAAGATGTGGTGTGTGTGACACAGCCTTGCAAGTTTCCCTTTTTAATATTGCTGTTTTTCAACTGTACACAGATACCGTCTAAGTTAAACAATAAAAATATTGAATTGTGGTTTTAAGCAACACCAAAATGGTGCATTCACAGGCTCAAACCCACTATTAATATGGTGACTCTCTTTTCCTACATGCCACCTACATGTATAAATTCATATTTCACACGCATTTTCTGTCCTGCTCATCATAATAGATGACATTTATTTTTAAGTGCCTAGTGCATTTTTTCTGAGAGTAAAATACTAGGGGTATTTTAGAGATTTAGAGTGCTTAATTTATCAACTCTGACCTTGCATCACATGAAATTTTGAACGTAATAGCATATTGCATTTTTTACATGCATTTTATCAACATGAACACATTGTGCTTTGTTAACTTCAGCCAAACACAAATAGAAAATAATCCACTTAAATGGCTGTGATGCACACATCTTCTGAACTACATCTCCAAATCTAAGTTAAAAATCGTTCACAACAAAGATAAACTAAAGAAATTTCAAGACTGTTGTAATGTCTCTGGAATGCATACAATACAACAAAATGACGTTTTCAGAGGAATTTAGTTAGGGTTTCACAAAGCTGGTGTACAAATTGAATTCTATTGCTTGGTTCTTTAATCAATCACAAGCAAATCATAGTAAAAATGATACAAGATACAGTTATGGACTAACTTGTAATGTTTCTTATACCTCATCTGCCTTATTCTTATATTGTCAAATGAGAGGACAAATGTGTTTAAGAACCATCTCTAATTAATAGCACTGTGTAAAAAATTTCAAGAGAGATTTTTTTGGTGTTTTTAGGAGTTTTTATTTTATCATTTGTTGTCATTTAGAGAGCATACTCCAGATATGTGTTCTTCTGTCTTCACAGTGGGCTGTGATCCAAGACATCAAGTTGTTGCTTCCCTCCCGGGTTTGAAAACAGAACACCTCTCGATTTGATTCTAGAGTACCTATCTAATCTACACCAGCAGGCTCACCTTGCAACCTAATGTATTCCAGTCAGACCTGCTTTTAAAATGCATGCACCAGCACTCACTTGCTCTGAATTTTTCATCCTTTCATTTCTCAGAAGATTGTCGCTCTACAGTGTCAGACGCCTGAGTCGTTTGGGCTGAATATCTGCACTCAAAGGCACCCATGCTAAGTTTGATCCTGAAAGTGCAAAATCAAACCCTTCCCATTTTAGTCACATACCTGTCTGCTTCCTTCTGACAATAGAGACAGCAATTAGGAAAACATGGCTTCATTCTTTTCTAGTCAATTTGTAAGTTTGGTCATAAAATGACTTTCTTTTGTTTTGGTTCTGCTCTGCCCCTTTGTAGCCCCATGTTGGCCCCTATTTGTGTATCATCCTGTGTTGGCCTCTCCAGGGCAGGAGTTTCCATCCTTTGCTCCCACCACCCTCAGAGAAATGACATCCGTGCATTTTAAAAAGCCACCCACATTCAAATGATATGCTTATTTTAAAGATTTTACTGTTGTTGTGATTGGTGGTGGTGGTGATGATAATGATCATGATGAGTGTGTGTGTGTGTGTGTGTGTGTGTGTGTGTGTGTGTGTGTCAGTGGGCTCATAGCCAAACATGCATGTGTTTGTGTACATGTCAAGGAGTATAGAGGGAAGTCAGAGGACCCTGGTTTCTTTCCTTCTATGATGAGTTCCTGGGATTAAAGCCAAGCTGTCAGCAAAGGTGTTTACACACTGGGATTGGAATGGCTGACTGACAATTTCTCTGTTTCCTTGTAGGACTGAGGGTAGTTTTTCCGAATGAAAATATTTTAGGGTTCTCTTCCCAGAACTGTCTTCAGAGTCACCTCAGGAAAACACAGAGCGGTGTTCCTGGGTTGTCAGCAGACATGCCCTAGGATCTGGTCTCTTTTCACTTTCTGTGGTTTTTCTCTAGTTTTTCCTGTCTTTTCCCACTCAAACTGAGAGAATTCTGAGAACCTTCAAGGAAGTTCTGCCTTTTAAAGCAGAAATAAATGGGCCTGCAAATGTATGCATCAGATACTGCTAAAACTAGGGAGAGTTTTGACACCACACATCTTTTAAAATGCCAAATGTTGGAGAGGTAAGTGGAATATCAAGCCTTCCAAAACTGATAAAGGATTTAAATAAAAACTACTTAATACACGTAAGTAAGTTGTGCCTTTTTAATAAGGCTCATAGAATACATTTTGTTAGCATGTGTTAGACTACTCTAAAGTCTACTTTTACATATCCATAAATAAAATAAGCATGTATAATCGATGGTTAATGTGTCCCATTCTTGATTTATAATTCACCCATATGATGTAACTAGTTGAGTGAAAATAAACAGAGGTAATGTTACAAAGCACGGCCTACAGAGGATGAATTGATGCCTTCCTAACAAATAGCAGAAGTAACAGTCCAGGCTTGGCAAACAATTGCAGCTCCCTGTAATAGGGAGTTCTGAAAGTTTCTCTGACGAATTCTCAACAAGACCTGAAGAAGATGAAGGAAGAGTTTTGGAAAACAACCCGATGCATCTGATCCAAATGTCCAGCAAATATCTTCATTTGTGAGCAACACAATACCTGGAACAGAATATTCTGTGTGCTTCTTCAGTTAACACACAGGAAAATGTGTGCATGCATAGGTTCAGAGGGACTAGCAAGAATCTACTTGGACCTCTAAGAATTCGTGGGGGAAATTGTAGGAAAGTGCTATAATGAGTTTGTAATGAAAAGAAAGGACAACTTGAGATAGTTCCTATAGTTCTTTGTCTTTGAATTATTTCTATGAAACTATTCCAACATTACCTCATTAGAAAATGAATATATGGTGCTTTATACAGAGGCAGACACAGTAAGTATGCAGACTAGTTTGAAGTCACTTTGATACAAGCTAGTGTCATTTTGGAAAAAAGAACCACAATTGTGTTAATACCCCTACCAGACTGGCCCATGGTCAATTCTGTGACTAATTTTCTTGACTGATGTGAGAGAATCTAGCTCACTTTGGGCCATGCCACCTCCGGGTTGGTGGGCCTGAGCGTTATAAGAAGGTAGGCTCAGCAAGCTACTACAAACAAATGAATAAGCAGCACTCCTCCATACCGTCACATCATCTCCTGCCTTCAAGTTTCTGCCCTGTGTGAGTTGCTGCCCTAACTTCTTTCACCGATGGACTGTGATGTTGAACTGAAACCTGAAATGAACCCTTTCCTACCAAAGTTCTTTTTGTTCATGGTGTTTTATCTCAGCAATAGATACTCTAACTAAAAGAGAAATTTGGACTATGTCATGGGATGGGTATTGGTGTGACAGATCGGACCATGTTGGGTTTAGGATTATTTTGGTGGTATTTGAAACTTGAGATTTGAAAATCATTCAGTGTTCAGAGCTTAGTGAATATTATGAGAACTTAGAAGATAATGCTGAGAGCCGTGCAGATGGTGGAAGCCTGGCTTCTGAAGTTTCAGAGGGGAGTTTGTGAG
Organism: Acomys russatus; assembly: GCF_903995435.1. Taxonomy (NCBI): domain Eukaryota; kingdom Metazoa; phylum Chordata; class Mammalia; order Rodentia; family Muridae; genus Acomys; species Acomys russatus. Next base: position 24,570,788 of record NC_067144.1, on the reverse strand, counting down.
TCCCTTAAAGATTCTATCAGGACGGTTGATAGTTTGAATTAAGAACCACTAAAGTGAAATCTTTGCTCTACTGGGACAATCCACGCTGCTTAGCTGGAGCTGAGAAATTAGCCATGGTTACTAAGAAACTAGGATCACTGCAGTAAAATCTTCTCGGAGTGTTTCTTCAAGATAAGCACACACACACAAGCTATGGTCTACAGGCAGCCACAGCTGTACCTCATGCTGGAACCCAAACTTGCTAATGTGTAAGAGTCTCCCATGTAGCACTGGTTTTGAAGGCAGGAAGGAGTCATGGGAGCAAGAGGCTTGGTATGTGAGAGGCCAGGAGAGGACATTGGTGAAAGTTCCTCCTCATTTATAGATTAAAAAGGTGATGGGGAGGGGTTGAGTCTTGAGAGTCAGAGTTTCTGAAGAGAGTGCATGAGAGGCTACTGGTGCAAGTACAGTCAGTCCAATTGTAGCAGAGAACCAAGATGCTAATAGCATGGGATGACCATCAAGAATAAGAGGAGCTGCACAGTGGAGCTAGCCTGAGACAATTATAAGGCTGCAAGTATTATGATTTTCAAATCAAGAGAAATGTGACTCTCTAAATGCTTTGCAACCCAGAAGATCATGAATGGTTTTTAGACATTGGACACTGAGCTATTGATAGTGCCGGAGATTGATTTTGTTTTGATTGGGTTGTGGCTATGTCCTGGGTATTCCCTTTTGAAATAAGAAAGTATTTAATCAATGTTTCTGAGTGCACAGTTCAGAGACTTTTGAATTTTACAGAAATTCAGTAATTTTGGTGATTAGATATTTTAGAAATGCAATGGATATTTGGGAAATCCTAACTATAACAATAAATAAAGGTATATATAAACACACCAAAGGTATATATAAACACACCATGAAGTTAGCACCAAATAGCATGGAGTCTCAATACTATACATTTTAAATGACAGCCACCAATTAAAACGTTAATACTATTTTTTCCCAGTTCACTTGTCCACTTATAAATTACATTGATTGGGGGGGGGGGATTTGGCATGTTTTTAAGTTATTTATTTTATTTTAAAAATTAAAATATAATAACATTATATGTTTAAGAGAAATAGAGGATTAGTTATGAAGGTCACAAAAGCCTCATAATGCACTCTACTTATAATGTAGAAGTAGTCTATATTGGAAATGTAGACTTGAAAGTCTCAGCAATGGACTAGAAATAACCATAGCAATGAAATTTTAAAATGTATTTATTTATTCACATTACATCTCTGATGTAGACCCCTCTATCCTCTCCTCCCAGTCCCACTCTCCTTCACTCATCAGCCTCCCCTATTCCTCAGAAAAGAAGAGCCCCCCTACTCACTCACCTCAGCTTATCAAGTTGCATGAGGATTGAGTTTGTCCTCTTCCCCTGTGGCCTGGCAAGGCAGTCCCATCTGGGGCAAGAAAATGATTGAAAAACAAGCAACAGAATCCATGTCTGAGACAGCTTCCACTCCCCTTACTAGTGGACCCACATGAAGTCTGAGCTGCCCATCAGCTACATCTCTGTAGAGGACCTAGGTCCAGGCCAGTTGGTGCTTCAGACTGCACAGGCCCTTCTGGGCCCTGGTTAGTTAGCTCTGTTGTTCTTTTTGTGGAGGTTTTCTCTCCTCTAGGTCTTTTAAATTTTTCCCTTACATGAGAAAGTGTGAGTGGGGGGCATCTCTGTGATGATCTGGAGACCTTAGTCAGAGCATGAGGGGTGTTATACCTGAGACTTCTAGCATCAGGGGCCATGGACACTGACGAGGACACCCTCTAACTAGACAAGACTCTTAGTGACAGAGGAGAACACTGACCCACCCACCCACAGAAACTTCTATCTAAAACTTACCCTGCATACAAGATGTGCAGGGATAAAGAGAGAACAGATAGAACAGAAATTGAGGGACTGTCCAACCAATGCCTTCCCAATCTAAGACCCACCCTATGGAAGAGAGCCAACCCCTAACACTATTAATGATACTCTGCTATGCTTGCAGACAAGAGCCTATCAGAGTTGTCCTCTGAGAAGCTCCACACAGGAGCAGTTTGAAACAGATGCTGAGACTCACAGCCAAACATTGGATGAAGCATAGGGAGTCTAGTAGCAATGAAGTTTTAGGAATGATTTTTCTCATATAATGTTTCTTACAGAATCATGTATTAATGAAATGAAATTCAGTAAACCCAGTAAAAGATTGTAGTTTTAGTTTGATCCATTGTGAAATGATTATTTTTCTCTGTTGAGCCCTGAAGACCAACCAAAGATAGACAGTTTGAATTTAAAATCTGTGCAAATACCTGGGGAGGCTTATTCCTGCTTCCATGTCTGTGTGAGGTTGCCCAGGGTGTCCAGGCAGGGCTTTTGGGAATAGGACTGACTGATGCTATATAAAAACTAAAGAAGCAAACAAGGCAGTATCCTGGCCATTTTTTTCCCATCACCACCAGAAGAAATAACTGTATTTGCATATAAACCAAGTTTCCTATGCGCAGAATATTTACTTCTAAAATCTCCCTTCATCCGAATGCAGAATTGTTTAGAATAATTAGAGGGAAAGAAGATGAGAAATTGCTGAAATTTAGGTTTAATCACTGTTTTTAGAAAAGCATGTGATTAAGTTAATGCAATTGCACAAAAAAAAAAACACTTGTTCATATTTCTAAAGTCGTGCATTAAACACTGGACAGGGAGAGGGACTGAGGCAGATATTGTATATGCTATAAATATGTAAGCAGTGCCAAGAAGGCTTAAGGTGAGAATGAGCCCCAGGTTCATGAAATCGCCTAGAATCGATAAGAGAAAATGCTTCAATTTGCAAGTTTATTCAGAGAAGTTCGTGGCTTAGGGAAGATAGTGACTTAGCAACAACTGCAACCGGAAGACTGTTTTCAACTCCTGCACTTCACCTATCATCTGAAGCAGAAACTAAATCTACACAGAAGAAGGGGGGTGGATAAACACTGAACAACCAAATTAAAGTCTGGCAGGTGAGCTCATAGGAAATTATAACCTGAGTAGTGTAAATGTTTTCCCATTTCAGGGCCTATAAAGACCTTATTGCAAGAATGTAAGAGAAAGGGCATTAAATCATAGAGATTGGAATGGGACAAGACTACCAATTCTAAGACTTTGGAGAAAAGTATGGATCAATGAACTTAATGCTGGTCTAATAAAAATCTAGAATGAACAGAGAGCTCAATTATGGGAGTTTATGAATAAAAGGTTCATTTATAATTATGGAAATGAGCTTCTATCATTTTTACTTATAAAGTGGTAAATCAAAAGTCTTTAGTTCTTACTTATGTTTATGGGGCAAACACACATAAAAAATCATAGAAACATCATGGGAAAGTATAGTTTGGCTAACTAGTTAACTGTAACTGTGATTGACTTGTTGCATTTTTTAACACATTTTTATTGAAAAATAAAATAATTCATATTACATCTCATTTTCTATCCCATCCTATGCATCCTCCCATTCCTCCCTCCCTCCTACTTTCACTCCAAATCCCCTTCCCTATGACTATGACCAAGGGGGACCTCCTCCCCCTGAATATGGTGCTAGGGTATCAAGTCTCTTCTTGGTAGTCCGCTATCCTTCCTCCGAGTGCCATTGGGCCTCCCCAACAAAGGGACATGGCCAAATATGGGGCACCAGAGATCCTGTGAAAGTCAGTCCCCAGTCTCCACTTAACTGTGGAGAATGTTCTGTCCCTTGGCTATATCTGGGTAGGGGTTTGATGATGACTGCACATTTTGTCCTTGGTTGGTGCCTTAGATCAAGCAGAACCCCTGGGCTCAGATCCACCCGTCATAATGTTCCTCTTGTAGGTTTCTAGGACCCTCTGGATCCATCTACTTCCCTATCCCCTATATTTTTCTCACCTAGAGTTTCAATAGGATGTTCTCACCTCTATCCCACTTTCCTGGTAGGTGCAGACTTTCATGGGACCTATCCCTTGGGCTAGTGTCCAGTTATAAGTGAGTATATACTATTTGAGTCTACTTCTGGGTTAGCTCACTCATTATGAACATTTCTAGTTCAATCCATTTGTCCACAAATTTTGGGAATTTGATTCCTCAAGACCCAGCTATTCCACTCCTTGCAATATACCCAGAAGATGCTCCAGCACACAACAAGAAAATTTGCTCAACCATGTTCATAGCAGCCTTATTCATAATTGCCAGAACATGGAAACAACCTAAGTGTCCCTCAGTAGAAGAATGGATAAAGAAACTGTGGTACATTTACACTATGGAATACTACTCAGCTATTAAAAACAAGGAATTCCCGTGATTAACTTATAAATGAACATCTGTCTTCCTGCACGTAACATTGCATAATGGCAAAGTGTGACCACTAAAGGCATGTTTCCCAGCATGAGTAAGAGGGTGTCTAAATCCTACCTGTCTGCGCCTTTATTTGTATCCATTGCTATGCATGCCCATGGCTTGGATACTAGCAGAGAAAGAAAAAAGCCTTTGAAATTTGTGGATAATATCATAGATGACAGAATTTGAGTTCAAAGTGTCTCCAAAGTATACATGTGTCAAATATATACTAGAACTGTCAATATGAGAGACCCTCATGTACCATTCACATTTATAATGATAGCATGTAAATGCATACATGGAGATGGACTGTGCCTATGACTCAAGATGCTTCAAGTGAAGAGATGTGAACAGGAAATAAGATAAAACATATGTGGCAATGTGGATGTCACAGAGGAGAAAAGACACGCCTAGTTTCCCAGAGGAGATTTGCCACTCTGCCTAGAGTGGATGATGAAAACATACAATTGAGGATGCTTGCTTGGAGCCAAGTGGTGTTAAGAACCAGAAACCTGAAATGAGGGAGGCTCAGATAAACAAGCATTAGTAGGCAAACGTGAATGTTTTACGACAAAGGCAACAACTTATTTTGCAGTCTAGAACTCTAAAACCATTCTATTAATGTAAGAATTTTAACAAAATATTTTGCTTGGATTACATTTCTTTAGTTCTTGCTTTGGCATTAGGGAGACCTTGTTTTGGTGTAAGGTCTTTTCTGACGCAAACTCTGTAGAAAAACAGTGGGCCACAACAACGTAATTTTCTCTTCTCTTCTCTCTCTCTCTCTCTCTCTCTCTCTCTCTCTGTGTGTGTGTTTGTGTGTGTTGTGTGTGTGTGTGTGTTTTATGTTGGAGCAGAGGAAAATAGCTGAATGTTCTGTCTCATCTTCCCACTCACCCCAAAAGAGTGGAATTGTTTGTAATAAAATTTCATCCACAAAAGTATGTGCTATTAGACATGCCTTCGAAAATATTTCTGTGGTAAAATATAAGCAACAGGCTTTATTTTGCTTTTAAGTCATTTTTATTTCTTTCTCTAACATCTTCCTTTCTGGTTCTTCACTTACATGAGCACAACACTCATTAGTGGAAGAAAGTCCTCTTTACTAAAGCAAACCAAGCGTGCTTTTGAAATTCTGCAGTAATTAAAATATGTAAAAACTGAAACAATTATGTTGGGCTAATATCCACTTATAACTGAGTATACACTATGAGTGTCTTTCTGGGTCTAGGTTATCTCACTCAGAATGATCATTTCTAGCTCCACCCATTTCCCTCAACTTTCAAAGTTTCCTTATTTTTAATAGCTGAGTAGTATTCCTTAGTGTAAATATACCACATTCTCTTTATCCATTAAGTGGTATGGAAGAATGGGGGTGACAGAAGTACCCAGAAGGTCCAGGAGCCCCACAAAAAGCCCATCAAGTAGGCCTGCCCAAACTCTTGCACCAAGCAAGGACAATGCATGCAGTAAACGTAGAACCCTTGTTCAGGTCTAGCCAATAGACAGCTCATTCTCCACTGTTGTGGGGAGAACAGGGACTGCCTCTGATATGAACTCTGTTGCCCATAATTTGAGCACTTCCCCTTGGTGGGGAGGCTTGGTGGCACCAAAAGGAAGAAAGGGGAAGCAGGCTATCTGGATGAGACCTGATATGGTGTGGTCATGTGATGGAGGAGGAAGTCCCCTTCTGTCAGAGGTCTAGGCAAGGGGAATACGATGAAAGAGGGAAGGAGGAGGGACTTTGAAGATACAGATGATGGTATAACAGTCAGGATGTAATCTTAATAAATTATAATAAAAAATCAAACATAAAGCCCCACCCCCCCAAACTGAAACAAAATATATCCTAAGTAAAAGAATTGTATTTCTCAATAAGTAAAAATGTGTCTTAATCAATAAAGAGAAGATTAAAGTTATTTAGAAATCATAGCATATGGATAATATACGTTATTCAGGCACGTGTGTGTGTGTGTGTGTGTGTGTGTGTGTGTGTGTGTGTGTGTGTACAGTCATACCAGGTTACAAACAATGGCTTTTTCAAGACAATCTCAAAGGTATAATTCTATTCGGATGGAGTCTCCTTGATTTTTAAAAATTCTCTCTCAGTCTCTCTTTTTCATTTCATTTCTTTGAAAGCAGAGTATACCAAGTTGCCTAGGCAACATAATGGCTATAATAACAACACATACGTTCAGGATCTATCTATGCTTCAGGTAAGATGGTGAGGAAGTCAGGAATGTTGCAGCATTTCCTCAGGCAGCAATCACTTCCTGGAGAGAGTAATCTTTGGTCCTGTAAAATCAACTGCTGAGTCAGCCCATGTGAACGTCTTGGCATAGAAACAGCCCAGGCTGTGTAAATATATCCATGTCTGCCAAATTTGTGTAAAACAGAAGCAAACCAGAATCATATTAAGCTCAAGTAAATGGCTGTAGGTGACTGAAATATTTATATCTATATCTAATATTTACTACTAGGCTTTATTATTCATCTCTCAAGCAGATAAAAGCTCCACAGATAATTAAATAAGGCCAGAGAAGAAATGGGGGCTTTCTCTCCCTATTCTGTGGTAGACATTAAAATTAATGTTAATGAAGGGCCCCATACACAATGACCCACTGTACTTGACGATGCTGTCAACTTGATCAAATTTATGGAAATGTAAAGGACAAATTTGCTGGAAAATAGCTGATAATGACTTTAGCTTGCATCGATATCTATTTCTTCCTTTTGATTTTTATATTAAAAAATAGAAGTATACAGGAGGTAGAAGCTAAGCTGATCAGTTGTGTTGGCTGACCAGGGCCTTGCATGAGGTTTGTGTGTATTTAGAACTTGTAGCAGAATGGACCCAACTCATTAGTGCAAAGGCCCGAGGGACTGAATGTCTGAGGAGTGTACGCTGTGATTCATTTGCTTGAAGCAGAAAGGTTAATACAACGATGCCTTGTATGTTTTACGGTTGCTTCGGCCAGGAGAGTGGTTACTAAGAGGCAGTCTGGCAACATCAGCAATTATTTAACTGAGGGAGACCTACTTACCCAGTTTCTCTCTGTAGCCGTGCTCACACACTTCATTAAGAAGACCCATGTATAATTACAAAGTCTCTTTTTTTCTTCATATATAAACTTCAAATACATGCTATATAGATGTTTAATTAGAGTACCAACAGATATCCTGACACCTGGTGACAGGTGACAGGGCAATACCAGGGATGAGAAGATTTACATGAATTGCAATTTCATGGTACTTAAAACTTAGGAAGGCAGATTAAACCAGTGCCCATGAGAATGATGAACACCGTGAAAAATGGAACAAGGCCTTTCTGATATAAGCAAGTAAGCCCATCAATTCTGGCATAGGCAATGAATGGCATGCTTGCTTATGCTGCTATTGAAGTTAACAGGGTTGATTGGAGAGGATCAGGACAAGGAAACAACAGATTCCAACACAAGAAATGACTCAAACATTTGTCACGAAAGAATCAGGAGAACAAGAGCAAGGTAGATGAGAGAGGTCATGTGAAATCTTAAAAGGCCATATAATGCTTGAAACGTAAGGGCAGTGGAACACAGAGGATTTGAAACAAAGTACCACTGTCTTTGTTCATTGTTATCATGTCAATAAATGCTCACACTTTGTGAACATTTGTGTGTGCATCTATCTGTTTTAACCAAGACCATCCCCTCTCTACCAGTATGGACACTGAAAATCAAAGAAACTAAACCAGAAGCTAGAGGGCACATAGTAGGGCCAATGATATTTGGACTCAAATCTGGTGCTTGTCCATAGAAAAGATGACATGTTTTCATTAGCAAGACCCTCCAGTTTGGAGTTTCCTTGCCAGCATTAGGTCTTAGAGAAAATACACAAGATAAAGGGGGAAGTCTAGAGGCCTCCAAGTAGATCTATTCTTTTCTGATACACACCATGAGCACTTGAGGACATTCAAGAAAGAGGCGCTTTGAGAAAGGAGATTCTGTGACTTTAACCATTCCATTGACAAGATGAAGAAGTGACTGGCGTACCACTAAGGCTTTTCCCCAGTTTTAAAATGGAATTCCTGTTAAGATCAGGTCATAGGTACTGGTAGAGTGTTGGTTCTAAGGAAGCTACTTAGAGTGAAAAAAAAAAAAAAAGAGATCAATAGTCTCTGGATATTTGGATATTTTCACCTCTGGACAAAAGGCTAAAAGCAGAAAAAGCAGCTGGCAACATGGGATGAAGGAATCCCCCAGAGTAACAGATGGGTACATATGTGCCAGTATTCTGAATTCCTGATGACTGGTTAAAGGGAGAAATATGTCTCAGATGAGTAATAAATATTAGTTAAGCCTCATCAGTTTCATTATTCTATATCAAAATGGCAGCCACCTCCCAGAAATCAGGATTTTACTGCCCATTGCCTCAGTTTCCTCATGAATAAGTGGGACTGGTGTAGCTATTTCATTAATATTTGTGACTATGGAGCCAATGAATTTGAAGAGAATGACACATAATTAGAATTATGGCCATATATTTAAAGGTGACCTCACTCTGTTAATTATATTGCTCTGGCTATAAAAGTAGAAAGCCACTGTCCCACCTGTTTTTGGCTTGGGTTGGTGAATAGGACATTACTACCAAGAAGGGTCATTGGAAGCAAAGACATCACACAGATATGTACTGTTACAGAAAATCCAACAATCATATTTAATGACATCTTCAAGTACAAAAACAATGAAAAACCATAGAGGAGAAGGCAAGATGTTACAAAAAGCACTTTCTTTCATTTCCTTCTGCTAGCTTTATTACATTTCATTAGTGCATATTTAATATGAATATTACTAATGTGCAAGTACTTAGAGTCTGATTGCCTGAGCTCAACTTGTAGCTAGCTATGCATTTTCTGGCTCCGTGACCCATCCCCCCAACAGCAAGTTAATTAACTCTGCATACTTCAACTTTCTGATCAATAAAAAGGAAATAATAGATTTATTTCATGGGCTTGTCCTTAGGACTTGAGGTATAAAAACCTGTGAAGGATGTAAAGCAGCTTCTAGTCCCCAGTAAAGTTTCAATAGAGGTGGATCAATTGTTGCTAGCATCACCCCCGTTCCTTCCTTCCAGATTTCTTTTCCTTGCTGTCCTTTCTTTTCCCATGAATACTTCTAATCGTCTGGAAAAGGAGTAGAATATGTCATGGAGAATACAGAACATGAGTGACCCTTAAGATTGGATTCTCTTAATCTTATTTCGATAGAAATTAGCAGCAAATGGTAGAAAAATAATCCACCACTACATGCACTGAACTCACACACGTAACCTCTTAGTGTAAAAATGAAAACTAATGGGGTTGGGAGAGAAAAGAGCATGGCTTTATCTTCAAATATCATTTAGGGAATTGAGGAATAATACATTTAAATAGTAATATTTTACATGAACAAATTTTCCCTCTTTTGAGAAGAGCTTAATGCATTTAATTTGGCTTTCATTTATATTAATCATTTCTTATCTCTATTATTAAAGCACTTATCACATTGCTTTGCAATTTATCTATTTATACGTCTACTTCTCCTACCAGACCATGAAATCTGTGAAGACATAGGCTCATTATTATTCATCTTTCTGGCCTCAAGTCTAATACAGAGCCCTCAGGAAAAAATCACAGGTTCTCAATTAATGCTTGATGAATAAACAAATAAATGAATGAAATCCTCTATCATGGTGTCAGTTGAGTTGATTTCCATTTCAGGGCATCCAAATTAAAAATGCTTTAAATAAGCCTATGAGAAAAGAATAATTTGTAACTTAAGCAATATACCTTGGGGGATTCTATACACAAAAAATATTTGCTTTTTAGAGTCATGTTATAAGCGGTTTCACTCTGGGCGTGGCAGCATGTGCCATTAATCCCATCACTCCAGAGGCAGATGCAGGCTGAGCTCTGTGAGTTCGAGGCTAGTCTAGTCTATAAAGCGAGTTCCAGGAAATCCAGGGTTTTTATACAGAGAAACCTGGTCTCAAAAAATCAAATCAAACAAATACACTGTTTCAAAAGTAAATATCTCCAATGTCCGAATTTTAGTTTCTGAGACTGTTTTGTGAAATATTAGTCACAGCATTCAGAGCCAAGTCCCCTCCCCCATCTTTAGGAGGATGCACATAGGAGAGCAAGATTTTGCCCCTACTTATTTTATTTTTGCAGGAATTCCCCAGGTTTAGTGCCCATGCCCTTTCCCTAGCAGCATGGACCTTATGCCTGGGTAGATTCTGAGAAAGAGTTCTAGGATTAGTAAAGAGAGCCTAACAACAGGCTCAGTTTACTGTTGTTGTTGTTGCTGTTGTTGTGTAGGAAATATAAAAAAAGAAGATATAATCTCTTCATCAAAAGGTTAAGATTCACTGTGTAACATAGGCTATGCTTACAATTCTCCCCTGTCTCCCCCTCTAGAGAGCTGGGAATAGAGGGTCAGGTTAGACCTTTTAGTCTTAGATGAAAATTTCTACCTGCAGTTTGATCTCTTTCTACCTTAACACTCAAGGGATCTCCCCCACCCTCCTTTGGCATCTCTTTCTCTACCACCCTATCCTGCCCTTCTGGACTTTCATCTTCCAGAGAATGGCCTGGACCCTCTATGTTAATAAGGTTGTTAATCCTGGAACAGGATACCAGAGAAAAGCAAGTTAAAGGAAACAGAGCTTGTTTTGGCTTCTTGCTTCATAAATACTGTCCATGGTCACTTGGCTCTGGTCTTCTGGACTTAGGGTGATCCAGAACACCATGTCAGGAATTATTTTGCTATCAAAGAATATCAAAGATAGGAAATATGCAGTAAAATGGGCAAGCCGGGGACCAGACATGCCCTAGGTCATTCCATAGTTTCCCGTGGGCATTAAGTACTCTAGTTTCCAATCTCTGATTTGAAAATTTTCTCAAAATTTCCCCCCCTTGAGTGAATCTGCCTTGAAGCACTGATATTCTAGAGCTAGCTTCCCTTGGTTATTTTTATAATAGATTCATACTGTATCTTGAGTAACCTCTTGCCAACTGAGTTTCCCAAACCAACTATGGGTCAAATTAGTTCACTACAAAATCAAGTGAAAGTGAGTGTCATATTTTTAAACAATAATATAGAAGAAAAATATACCACATAACCAAGGATACATACTGTCTTGTGGCACATAAACATGTACATAAAATATATATCTAAATATGCATATATGTTCTATTAATTAGTATATTAATTTAGGCATTGATCAAAAGATACAGGAAAGCCATTGACAAAGAAAGATTTAGTCTCTTTTTAATGATAGACTGTAATGCCAACATTGTATTTTTCTTAAAAATTGCTCAATGATTTTCATCTTCACCTGTTAAGAATTTCATGTTTTTAAAAACAAGGAGACTGCAGATGGGCTAATGATTTGTATTTCAGCTATGGGTTACAAAGAAAGTGAGTGCAGTACATTTTTTTTAGTGCCATTCCAGTAAACAGTGCCCTAAATCAATCTTTGAAGATATAATTTATATGCAGATATCTTCGACCACAAGGGAGAAGCAGCAGCACGCCTTCCTTCACCTGTTGTAGCCGACGCCTGCAGATCAGCCTAATCCTATCTCTCCCCAAGGCTTTCCTGTTTGCATACTGTTCTGTATGTACTCTTTTATTGAATCAAAATCTCATGCTACTTGACTAGTGTCTTTGTAGAATACAATGACTGTGGACATGTGCTTGCGGTGCTCATTAGCTTTGAAGAGAAGAGGAGCAAAAGTGGTCAAGAGACCAAATTCTATATGATGTCTTCACGGTTGTGAAAGGAAAAATGAAGGCAGAAGGAAAATACAAAGAATAGGCTGTTGTTCTTGGGCCAAAGATCTGAACATCCGAAAGCAAAGCATCGTTTGGCAATCACGTGTGTTTATCCATCTTTGTATGTTTCATTTTTTGCTATGGAAAGAAAAAGCAGCCATGAAGAACATACAGCTAAAAACAACGAACAGGGATGGCCTTTCTTTTAGATTGAGGCAAAAATAAATGCAGACATAAGGAAAGGTCTGACAAGAAGGAGACGCTTGTAAATCAGAAAAGTTCTGTCGCCCTCATGGGCTCTCGTCTCTTACTTTTGCTTCTGGCACCAGGCCAATAGTGGATTTCAAAATATCTTCCTCTTGTGTTCCCAATTTGTGTTATTTTTGAAGTTTGAATGACAAGTGTCTCTTTTCATTGGTTGCTAAAACAAAACTTCATGAAGTATAATATGAAAAAAAGATATCTTAGGAAGCAAATGGAAAACAGGTGGACGATCAGATAAACAACAGTCAACTTCCTTCTTCCAACAATCAAATGCTGATCTGATTCCTATTCTAAGTAAGGAAGATGGGCCACTGTCTTTTTTTTTTTTTTTTTTTTTCATTCCTTAGCTACAATGGATAAAGAATCACAGACTATATATAGGTAAAATACCCTAAACATCTTGATTAACTTCTTTATTTGGTACAAATAAATGAATGGAGTTATATGTGCTTGGGTATTGAAAAAAATATTTTCATGAATGGAAGTTAATTAAAAGTGATTTTCCCATACTCCAAAGTTCACATGCCTGTGAACTGGATCCAAGTGAATGGCAAATTGTGTAGCAGCTGTGCTGTGTGAGGTTTTTCCATACAACGATGTCATGAAAGTTGCTGTAACCTTGAATTTAAAATCAGCGGTTACAGTTTATATTGGACAAGATCTAGAATCCTCTTGGCAACAAATACCAGTTTTGGAGGGGACCTCCAGACTGAGCTAATTAAGGTGGCAAGATCTGCCTAAAATGTGAGCAGCAGCATCCTGTTGGCTATGGTGCATCCTGGACCATATAGAAGGGAGAAAGTGAGTTGGGTACAACCATATCCCACAGTCTGCTTCCTAACAGCAGATGCAATGTGATCAGATGCCTCATGTTTCTGCTGCTATGACTCCCCATCCTCTATAAGCCAAAAAAAAAAAAAAAAAAAAAAAAAAAAAAAAAAAAAAAAAAAACCAAACAAACAAAAAAAAAACCAAAAAAACAAAAAACACCCTTTGTTCCCCGAGTTACCTCTTTCTTCTTATCTTTCTTTCCCTTAATAACCCCCTGCCTTTCTTATTTCCATAGATTCTCGTACATCTCAATAAATGACTTCAGTTTAAAACACTACATGTTTACTCTGGACAGTGTCTGTTATTCTTTTCCAAAACAAAGCAGAAAAATAAGGCCCAGTGAAAAGAAAAAGTAAAATAAGCCTCACAGTTAGACTGCGATTCCCATCATTAGTCTCATTGGGACAATTTCTCTTATCAAGGCTACTGTCCTTTGGCCACAGAACAAGGGCTTTTTATTCTACCTAGCAGGCTACTTCGCAAGTTATTATTTCTAACTCTTATGGTCCTCATCTTTAAGTCAGTGAGATGAAAGTGTTCCGCTTTAGGAAAAAAATATCATAATGTGGCGCCATCACCATAGAAACCAGAAATGAGAGGTTTTTAAGATTTTAAAAAAATGAGGGAGAAGTGTTATTATTTATTTTGCATTAAATAAAAATATATGCAAGTTTAACAGTTGAAATAGCCTTGAACATTAAAAAAAAAAACTAATGATAATAGCATATCCTACCTCCACTCCACCTGTCTACTTACTCTGTTTTGCATTATTGTGAGCAAAATTAGAATCATTTGTAGAAGAATTCCACTTCCATTCAAGAGGATTATGAAATGCTACCAATTATTTTGAGTCATTTATTATTAAAAGTCCTTTAGGATGAATTTGGAAAATAAATGGATATATGCTCCCACACTTTAACAAAGCAGGAATCAATGATGAGAACATGAAACTCAGCCCAGGCCCTACAATTCCTGTTCTGAATCTTTGTTAAATCAAGTACTGCTCAGCATGGAGGTCTCCGATGGCCATCTTGTTTGGGAGTTAAGAAAGGACTTGAATTTACAGGATGGTTGACTCTGAGACATTTCAGAGAGTGGAAGCATTAAGCCCAGACATCTCATTGACTGGGTTTTCACCCTACTAAGGTGCACATCTCTATATTTAATATAATTCCATTTTCAGATTCAAATTTAACATAAAAATAGTTTAAATAACAGCTGTATTTTAAATAGACACTGAAATTTAATGGGTCCAACAGTTCAACAGTGCTTTTATTTATTTATTTATTTTCTGAGACAGTGTCTCACTCCACACTGGCCTGAAACTCACTAAATAGTCCAAGCACACCTTGGTACCTTAAATTCATGATGGTGGTGCTGCTGTCACAGCTCGTGATGGGATTGCTAGCAGGAGACACAATGCCCAGCTGAGAGCATATGTGTTGCAATTCTGCGGCTGTATGTCACTACTTAGCCCTCTATTACAAACTCTTAGAAGGGGAAAAAAGGCTCAATCTTTATATTCTTTCGCATGTCATTGTTTTTTGTTTGTTTGTTTTATGGTTGTTGTTGTTGTCCTAGAGAAAGTAAAAGTAAACCTCAAAATACCCGTGAGAAAATTACAGACTTGCTTTCACTCTGAGGTGGAGTGGAGAGTCTCGCTCTGAGGGAGACAAGCCCCTGCTATCAGAGGGACAGAGTGAACGGTGAGGAGACGAGAACTCATTTCCCCTTATTTGCTCCTTGATATGCTCTCGATACTTCTTTCTGATACCATGAACATCTCTAAATGAGACTGTGAGGCTAACTTCCCAGGGATTATCTGTCTACCAGCTGGTGTGGAGAACGGAATCTTCTTGGCTTGAAATAAAGGGCTCAGAAGGAAACCAACGGATAACTCAAAAGTCCCTGTGTTTTATTTTGTCGGAGTGAAGACACCTCGGTATTTCCAAAGCAAAGTTTTCAGCTGAAACACGCCTCACCGGGAAGAACAATGCACTTTGCTGTAATGGCCTTAACTAGCTAATTCAGCACGGACTATAGCGCTTTCAGGGATGTAATCACTGCCAGGAAGACTAACTGGGAGCAGCAATAAAAGCTGGCAAATGTTTGGCCAAACTAGGCCAGAAACTTGACTGCCATGGATCCCACTGGCTCTCTGCCAGTGGTCCAGTGGTAATGACTTGAGACTCGCCAGCATAAAGAAGGGCATGGGAAATGCTGAAGGATGCCATCACTAGAAAGAGAGGCGTGAGAGAAACCAGGAAGTAGCTTCTCTTTCCCGCTCTTCTGTCCTTTTCTCTGCAATTGCAGAGCAGAGATTTTCAGAGCAAACATCATGTTGGGACCTCCTGGCTTTCCTGGTTTCTCGTGTTTTTCTCATTCCAGCTTTCTTCCCTTCTTTCCTTTATGCTGTCTTTCATATCTCTTTTATTTTTTGCTTCCTGACCTTTCTTTTTCACTCTCTTGTTTCTCCTTTCCTTTCTTTCCTCCCTCTTTTATTTTCTTTACTCTTTCTTGGTTATTCTCAAAATCTATTGGAAATTAATTTTGCAACAGACAATTTTGGGAGATGCCTGTGTCCCAAACCTAAACAACACTCAGAGTCTTTGGTATGGTTGTGACTCTCCTCTGGTAATTTGATGACTACAATAGTTTTTGACGGGATAATCCTTTTAATTGAAAACCTTGAAAGACCATTTTGCTAGGAACATTCTGTAAAATGATTAAGAAACTGGCCTACTAGCTGAGATGAAATTCTCAGTCTTGTTAGTAACCAATGACATTGAGAGGAGAGGAACTCTACTCTGATCAAAGCCAAGGAAGCACATCTTCTAGAGTCTAAAATTAGTTGTGAAACTTCCTAATGCTCTGAGTCTTTAATCTAGTTCCTCATGCTGTAGTGATCCCCATCCATACAATTATTTCATTGAATCTCCATAACAGTAATTTTGCTGCTCCATATTTGAACACATCCCCTTGGTGGGAAGGCCTGATGGCACTCAAAGAAAGAATAAGCAGGCTACCAAGATGAGATTTGATAGCTTATGACCATATAGTGGGAAAAGAGGTCCCCCTAAGTCTTAGACCTTGGCGAGGGGAATAGGGTGGAATCAGGAGGGAGGGAGGAATGGGAAGATACAAATGATGGGATAATAATTGAGTTGTAATCTGAATAAATTAATAAAATTAAAATGAAAAAATATCCAAAAAACAGTAATTTTGTTACTGTTATCAATTTTATTGTAATTATCTGATATACAGGATACATCATATATGACCCATGTAGGGTCGTGACCCACAGGTTGAGAAACCCTGTACTAGATCATGATGTTATTCTGCACTCTATTTTAAATTGTAAAATAAGGTCCATGAAAAATTTCCATCTTCTCAGCAAGGCTCTCTCACGATATTAATAAATAATAGGTATATGAGGAAAGTCTCAAGACTCTTGATGAAATACGTGGTTTTATTGCTTATATTTATTATATATGTTAGTAAAACTATACAGTTTTAAGCCATTTACATCTGATCAGAAACCGCTGTAGCTCCCTCAACAGGAATTTATTCAGACATCAGTAGAGCAGTCAAGGGTCTACGAAGTAGCATCAGCATGCCTAAAAACTCTTCTGAAAAATAATTTAACTATTTTCTTAAATGCATTTCCTATACCGGTGGTCTAGTGAATGTTTTTCACTTTTATGAGAGTTGTACATAAATAGAAAACAATTGAGAACAGCAGGACTGGAACATTGCAATGTGAGGGAAACCTCTGTGACATTTGTTGGGCTAGCATTACTGTCTTTTATTTTCCTGAAGTAATAAAATCAAATGGCAATATAAACCCAAGCCATGATGCCCCCTTCCATCTCCTCATCTTCCAACAGGGTGTTGCTATGTAGCTCTGGCTGGCCTAGGGCTGCTATGCAAGTCAAATAGACACATCCAGAACATGGAAAGATCTCTCTACTTCTGCCTCCCAATTGTTGGGATTAAGATTCTGCACAACCACACCCAGATAATTCCTTCTTTCATAGGAATTTATCCAATGTGAAAACGACAAAAACAGGATATACTCATAAATGTCTGCATATGAATATTCATGTAAATTTCATTTATAATAAACAGAACTGGAAACAAGGTAAATTTGTTAATAGACAAATGGTAAATAGTATGTGCTATAGCCCCATAATTAAAATATCCCAGAATTCCAAAGAATTGTTCTTGATACCTGCCATAATATGTATGGGTCTCAGAATAAGTGAGCAAAAGAAACATGACCAATACAAACAATAGTGAAACAGACTACTCCCTGTAAGATCTCAGAAAATGAAATTATACAAAGTTCATATTAATCTACACTGATGGAAAACATGCCAGGAGATTTCTAAAATTGTAGACAGAAGAAGGAAGGAGAAAGGAAATTACAAAGTGATGAGAAAACCTTTTCAGGTGATAGTGACATTTATTAACTTGATTTTCATATGATTTACCAGTGTGAAAATAATTAAATTTAATACAGTTGCTCATTTTAAAAGTGTGCAGTTTGTTTTAGGCTAATTTTATTTTAATAAAACTGCTTCAAGAAATAGGTCTAAAGGAAATAAACTCCTTTTGCTACATCTAAGAAACTCCTTGGGTTAAAAGAACGATGGACTTCTGGGTATTATAAAACTCCTCTTCCCCAGCAGAGACTGCCCACACAATTTCAGTGATGGATACACACTTGAGCCTTTGAGAAAATCGCGAAGCCATAGGAACCTCTTTATTCTCCACTATGGTAGAGGACGCAGTGTCTATAGAATAGAACTGTTGATTTTGTTTATAAATGGTAGCACTACGAATTGCCACAGTGTGTGTGTACAAAGGCACCTCTCTAAGCAATTAGTTTTCTGATGCTCTCAGTTCTAACCTTCGTCCTGTGAAATTTCACTGCTGCTCAAATGCTTTAGAGCTGCTTTGTCCAAGAGCAGTTTTCCAATAGCATCCAAATATAAAAGGGCTTCCAGTGCTCAAAGGATTAGCTCAGAAATACATATTCTGTTAAATGGCATAAGTACTGAGAAGCATTGGATTTTTGCAATTCCATTGAAATGTTCCCCCCACGCCCTAGCTCTATGACTATTTACATGATACTGTCAGTGTGGGAGCACTCACAAGACATGTGCTTTATATTGGTGAATGGACAACACATTTTATTTGTAGTATGTTTTAAGTGAAACAAATGTTCCTAATAAAGCAGTTTTAAGATCATGCATAAGGATACACTTTATCAATCTTCATGTTAGGTGGCACAGTATAAAGAAAGTAGGCTTGGAGAGAAATCTTATCATTCACCTACACTCTTAAAGGCAAACTGCTAAGGAACAAAGAGCAAAGTTCAGAAACCAAATAGAAATAAAAAGAGGAAAGAATTATGGGGCGGGGTAGGGCTAATAGTAACAGTAACAGTAATAATTTCGCAATTACTAATTGAAGATTAGTTGTCTTCGTGAGGGGCATATATTAATTGCCTGGTGTATAAAGGGTTGTAATGAGTGCGTCAAGATTTCCTTCCAGTCCAGGTACATTGCTTGTGGCATAAATTGGACAAGAAGAAACATTACACTACACTTAAATTTTCTTTAACTACGCCACTGCATCAAAATGCAAGTTATTTTCCTGAAGCATGTAGTACAATAAGAGTATTATTTCCAGCTTGTTTATGAATGGTATGGGATGCTGTTTTGTATCATGCAGGCAAGTACTTCTTTACATATTCACAAACACAAATGTCTGTTAGCAATACTCTGTGGCTACCAACTACAGTGCCTGATTCTTCCCATTGGCTGTCATTGAGCTAATTCAGGACAGGTATCTTAGGTAGGACTTCCATTGCTATGATGAAACACCATAACCAAAGCAACTTGGGGAGGAGAGGGATTATCTGTCTTATGTATCACAGTCCTTTGATGGAAGCTAAGGAAGGAGTTCAAACAATGCAGAGACCCAGAGACAGAGTCTATGGAGGAGTGGTATTTACTGGCTTGCTTAAGCTGCCTTATACAATTCAGGACCACCAGCCCAGGAGTGCCTCCACCCACAATTTATACTGGCTGTCCCTCATTTACTAACTAAGAAAATGCCCTTGTCTCAGCCTGATACTAGGTAGGTATTTTTTCCTCAACTCAGGCTTCCTCCTCTCATGGTTCTAGCTTGTGTCAAGTTGACATAAACCTATCCAGCACACCAACCAACACAAGTGTCTGAAATGCATTGACAAAATGGAACTTAATTGGGAAATAGTAAAATAAACACAAGAAAAAACTATTAAACAACAACAGCTCAGCAGATATTTTAATTAGATAGTTTCAGGTTTGAAATAATACCATCACTTGGTAATTAGGGAACACTGGATGACAATGCAATGCCTGAAGCCTAGAATTAAATTTTGTGTTCGGTTTGTGGTATTTAGATGTCCGTGCACTTTGCAGGATGTAAAAGATTTATACAGCCCCATCTAATTTTATTTCTACAGCCTATTAGAAAATAAAACCTCTCTTTTTTCAATGACATAGTGCCTAGTTGCTGGTGATCTTGTGACAGACAAAAGTGTTCTTCTCAATGAAATTATAAAACCATTTATTTTCTGAGCACAGTGAGTGACATGGAACTACAGAAAGTGCTAGAAAAGTGATCATATATTGTCCTTAAAAAACATCAAGCAAACACTAATGAGAAGAATTTTTATAGTATCTAGTAGGCATACAGAGGGTGATAAAAGAATTTTGTGAGCCTTCTCACAATGTTTTTTCCTTCTAAGAATTCTACGGTCTGAGTCATCAAGATGCCCCTTTGGATGTGTATGTATCTTGTCTGAAATCTGATTTTCACATTCTGTCTCATTCTTCTCTCCAACTGTTTTTAATTTGGCTACCAAGATTTGATTCTAGGCTTACCTTCTTTAATTATTTTTTCTCCTATGCATTTATTTTATATTCTTTGGGTGGGTGGCATACCTGTACACATGTGTGCCATCGTGCCCACGGAGGTCAAAGGGCAATTTGCAGCCCCTATTTCTCCTTTCCTCTGTTTACTAAGCAGTTCTCAGGGGTGGCAGCAAGTATGCCTACCCACTGAGCCATCTTCCTGGCCCTCGATGATTCTATTTTCAAGATCTAAGTCTCATCCAAAATCCATCACAAACTCCAGATAGTGAAGATATGCGAGTCTTCTACTTTTCCCTCTTGCACATATGAAAGTCAGAGCTCTTGTTTTTCTGAATTGCAATGCTCTGTGTCCACATATCTAAATAATGATTTCCTTCATGAGTGAAACTGTTATCTTCTCATTTCCAGATATAGGCAGCCCTTAACAGAGAGCCACATAACTTTTTGGACAACAAATAAATAAATGAATGCCCTGAGTGATTGCATTTAGTTTTAATCTAAAATAAAGAACTCTAATGGACCTAGAAGAGGAGCTTAGATCCCCTCATCTATTATATTTAACACATCAGTAACTAATCTTTACTTGTTGGTATTAGTTGGTAAGAGTCATACTATGATCCAACTTTTTTCATCTGCAAAATATTATATAATCCTGACAGCACAGAAACCTAATATGGTATTGTTATTTGTATCTTCATTTACCCTTGAAAATGTGAGGCATAGAAAAGTTGAAAAACCTGTGAGCCCTTTGACACAAGAAAGTCTAGGAAGAAAGCCTGTGTCCTTAAGTAATGTGGCACACAAACTCCCTAGATGACCACCACAAAGGAATCAGCTCCCACATCTGACAAAACAAGCTATCCCAAATCATGAACTTACTTATCTGCCTGTCTGAGGATAGTTTTTTCTGATTGCCCTAAAAGGTAGAGTCAAATGAAATGCAGTGGCCTTTGCTGTGCACAGAAACATAAAACAAAACAGAAACAAAAAACAAAACCCAAAACAAACAAACAAAACCTAAATCCTAAAACATGTAGCACTACCTCCACAAACTGGGATCAGCTAGCTCTGAAGTTACTCATGTGCATAAATGCTTACGTGAACACTGAGCTAGCTCTTGTGGACAATCTGAGAGACAGATGATTACTCCTCAAGCCAGAAGCTGCATAGAACACTCTGGCTGACCGTACACCGAGGTAGAGTTCTTCATGGAAAGCACACTGAACAAAGTGATAAGAAATTCAGCACCTTGGTTGCATCATTTAGATTTTCATTGCTTCCATTTCACTCAGTTATGAGTGAAAGTAATGATAGATTCCCTGCATTATGTAGATATCAAACAAGGTATTTGAAAGTGGAAAAATGTGGTATGAAATATAATCATTAAACTGACATAAAAGATATATAATGTTATGAGACAATCATCAAACTATGTCAGATATTTTTATATGTATCCTGATGGGACTCACCTAATTTTGAGAATGGCTTGAATATTTGTATAATGAAAAGATACCTATTTGAGTGATAAGAACACACAGGTTTATCTCACATAAACCATAACCTCTACTTGAATACTATTCTTTGTGCCTGAGTCACTATGCCCAAAGCACACTACTTATGCATCACTGATCATGGAAAATTCTGAAGTTTATGAGGTCATGGATGCATTAGGGATTTTAAGATCATAAGTATAATTTTCCTACATATTATCATCCTGCTTAGTACATCATCAGCTAAGCATGTACAGAAACAACATCAATCCTGTTGATGTTATCTTTATCAATGGAATTTAGGTTTCATCGAGCACTTGGTATAAATGGTAAAGGATGGAGTAGAATAACCAAGAGGAAAAGAATTATGGGCAAAAGGAGGAGGTAAGAAAGCTCCACAGGAAAAGGCAGAGCAGCAAAGTCAATAAAACACAACTACAAACAAACAAACAAACAAAAGTGAGTAAGATCAAATGAGTATTAGAGGGAAGAAATTCTCACAAGTGAAGAGACCAATTCTTTAGTAGTATTGTTGTGGACAGTCAAGGGGGTTCCCCAAACGCCCAGTGTCCCTAAGATGAATTATCAAATTAATACAAGCAGAGTATGAATTTGCTGACTGTGTTGGCATGGAGTCACCTTGGACCTCATCAGCATTGCTAAACATCGCCCGTAACCTTTCCATTATCACTGAGGGTCTGCCCAGCACCAGCCCCAACTGCTCCAATAATTTCAATTACTTTCCCTGACAAATTTTATGTTTCATGTATTTTAGTGGCCTGATAATTATGATTTCTCTCATTTCTCGCTATCAAGCTTAATGGGTTCCAGCATGAGTGTGCAGTTTCAGAAATGAAGTTCCACTTGAATTCACAAGTTATTATCTACTTTCATTAATGGAATTGGAAGAGAGAGAATGGAGAAGAAATAAAGAATGTGGAAGAAGGAAGAGATGAATGAGCAGAAGGAGGAAAAAGAAAACAAATTGTTAGGACTGAGACAAAACCTGGAATAAAAGGCCAGACTAAATACAAATTAAAGGGAGAGTAGAAACTATTTGGGTAGGCTTTTCAAATAGATATAGACCAAGTACGTGACTTTTATTATTAGGTGTATAAGTGGTGGAAATGTATGATGGATTGGAAAACTCAGGCTCAGCAGGTAGGGCACACTAGGATACCTGCCTCCTCTGCTTCCCATGCTTGCTACTTGTTCTCACTAGATTCATCTTTTTTCTCCATGAGAATAAATGCTGACTTTTCTCCTTGACTCCTTGACTATATCTCACTTCATCCTTCCATGTATACACGTTACGCAGGTGAGCAGATGAGAAGGATGAAAATATATCTTTGGAGTGACAGTCTTTGCCCAAGCCGTTGTTCAGGTATATGGAGATGAGGCCTCTTGGTAAGTACATAGCAAGAACTACACAGCATAGATTTCTGAGCCTCTACTTGACTTGACCCCCTATGTAAGGAGATGACTACATTCCACAGGTTGCATACTAAATGTTGCCATGTAGTTTTGAAAGAATTCAAGTCAATGAAGTCCTTATAAAGAGACCATTTGCATTAATTCTATGTGATTATTATCATTGCATTGATTCTATGGTTATTATCAAACCCCCCAAAAGTCAAAATACTGTGATGTAGCAAGATATTCATGAGACCAGGTTCATCTAAACCTTATGGCCTCAGTATAAGCTAGAACTTTGTCACTTGTTAGATATGCTGCAACTGGTCCAGGATTTTGGGCTAAGAAATGAGAAATACGACCCAATAGAATTTTACATGTCATTGATCACGATCAGCTATTTTTCCAACTGAAAGAAGTATATAGAATTACTAAGACATAGATGATAAAGGAAGAGCTCTTGCCTTCAAGACACTAACAATAGGGATTTAGGAGAAATATACAAATAAATCAAAAAGAAAACGGTAAGTTCAATGAGTGACATATGCCATCTGGCAAATTAGAGTAATGGCAAATAATTTGAAATAAAACATGCCCTGAAAGTATTACTTTAACCATTAGAATAATATCTTTAAATAATTTTTGTGTCTTGCTGTCATGTTCAACATTTAATAGATATTTTAAACAAGAAATGTGCTATTTCTTTTGAGCCTCTTTTAATAAGAGCTGAAGTCTTAAGCCAGAGGAACAAATTTCCCATTTTGCCATTTCACGCATCAATGTTACTTGAAAAAAAAAATAGAGGGAGGATTATGGAGCCCTTTCCTATGACTAAGAAATATATCATATAGATGGCATAGTATACTAATCCATGAACTGCAGGCACTTAAGGTGATAAAATGATAAAGCTTTACAAAGAAGGAGAAACACCCAAATAACATTGGAATCAATAATTTAAAATGCAGGCAAGCACAGCACTAGAGAAAATATAATAAATATATTCTTTGTAGACGTAACAGAACTGATGCTTACTTTAAATGACTGTACCACAGTTTCTGCAACTTAAAGACATTTAATTTTTGCAGATGACCTTAAAGAACATCATGGATAGCTCAGTGTACTTTTTTAAAGTCATATGTTATAGTTACTATTGACTACGTAAAAAATAACACAAACTGAACAATGTGTTCCTTCCCTGGGAAGCAAAGATTAAAGGCCGGTCAGATTGTAAAATTGTCTTTGTAGGAATATATTGTGAAAGACAATTTTCCAGGAGAAATTTGGTTAGTTTATCAATTAATTGATACAGCCACTGGTAAAAAAGCAGTCCTGTGCTTCAACCCTGCATCTTCCTCAGGTGGTCTGTGATTCTCAGTGATGTTCAGACATTGAAACCACGATTTCAATTCATTTTAAACAAGCAAGGGCTTGTAAAGCTCGGGTAGGAGGCAGAATGAAAACTGGAAGTCACTTGATATGGAGGCAAATCATTGTTTAGAAGGATCAGTGCTTTCAAATATTGTAATAGTTCTATTAGCTTTGGTTTTCCAGGTAGGGGATCTCCAATTTAAATATTAGGCAATTATCCATTCTACTCTGAGCAGGTTTAGCAGTGCATGGGATAAATGACAAGCCCCACCCCACATACCCTCCCAAAAATCCCACACTTGAACTCCTCAATCAATTTGGAGAAACAAATAGGCATGCAGCCCATTATAGTCCCTGAAAGAGAGCATCAATAGAAAGTGCAGCAATCGCTGGCGTAATGATAACTATGTAGACAAGTGTCAGGCTTCAAAACTGGATCATATTTATCTGAGTCTTTAGTAAGGACAAGAAAAAACTTCAAGCACCAGGAAGGTTCTACACAAACTGCTGGCCTTAAAATCCATTATTCAGGGAGACACTGGCATCAGTGTCCACTGTCCACTAGTAGTGCAGATCCAGTCTCACAACTTACTTCCTAGATATCTCCAAGTCACTACATGGCTAAGGTAATGTTAATGGACCATCAGAGTCTTTGCTGGTTGTTTAAAATAACGTAGGATATTGTGGCTCAGGAGCTCTCCCGTAGGAGGTTCAATTGAATTGGACTTCTCTTTGTCCCGTGTGTGTTGTGTCCTTAAAGGATCGTATTTAGTGTCAAATGAAGAAATTTTACATTGTTGACCTCTTCTCACTAGGTTATGAAATGACCTATTTTTCTCAGTTATGAGGATAAGAAGATGTTTGAATGGCAGAACATATACAGTTTTGTTATTAAAAAAAAAAAAAGAGGGTACATGAGTTTCATGTCTTTAAAATCATCTTCACATTGAATGGTATGTACAGCCTGAAGCTCTGTGAGCACCCAGGAATCAAGACCCTCAGCAGGAACGCTGGAGCTTTTTTGGGGGGCCATTCAGGAGTCCTGCCTTATTTTTTGATCTAAAAATCATCTGAAAAAAAAAAAAAGATAGAGAAATCTTGAACAGTAGAACACTTGATTGAATAAAGAATAATTTGTTCTGGCCAGATAAAGGGTTCCTAATACAGTTAGGCATAAGAATGTTCTGGTATTTCCAGAATGAATAGGCTGTCCTTCTCCCCTTTACTCATGATTGTTATTCTCCATTTCTTGAGCTACAGCCATATTGGCTTTGATGACTGTCACCTCATTCTCATGTCTCAGTATGGTGGATGTGAAAATGTGAAGATGATTTTAAGGACAGGAAACCCATGTGCCCTCTTTTTCTACAAAGTCATTGTGTATGTTCTGGCATTCAGGCACCTTTTCCTCGTCAACTGAGAAAAGGTAGGTCATTTTATAACCTAGGGAGACTAAATCGAATCATACAATTTCTTAATTTGAGACAAAATATTATCCTTCAAGGACATAAGACACATATGACAAACAGAAGCCAAATTCAACTGGGTCTCATATGTGAAAGACCTTGAGCTACAATGTTCTTCCCATACTGGCTGAGTTTTGTATTTTTTTTTTTTTAACTTAAGACTATTTGCTTCCTCTACTTATTTTTAAATACAACATGGATCAAAAGTGTTATTTTAACCTTTACAGTTATATCTTTAAAATATTACTATGTCTCACTAGCATGTTCAACATTTAGTAAATATTTTAATGAGCATCTATTGAAAGCAAGACTCATGGTAATAGACAAATGAAAATAAGGATGATGGAATTGAGGTGCAAAAAGTGCAGACAGTGTTTTATTAAAGGTTGGTGGAGTTTACAACTCCTTAGTATCTGCTTCTGCCTTTCGGTCCCAGTCTCCATAGTCCCAGTACATTAATTAGCACTATACAATAATAACTGTCATGTAAAATATTATGTGTCCATTCATTAAAGACTCATTATATGCCAAGCACTTTACATAATTTAAGTCTAAGTCTCACCAACACTTATTTATTACTGAGAAAACAAACTAGGAAACCTCAGACCATTTGCCTAGAGTTATAGGTGCAAGTCACTGTGAAGAAAGAAAGAAAAAAATGCATAAAAGAAAAAAAAAAGCCCAGACATATGTATAATCTTCCCATTGCCATGTGCCTGTGCTGCTAACTTCATGCAATCACAGTGGGGACTGACAAAGGCAAGGTGGGAGGAGGGCAGATGGCTTGAAAAGGATGAGGTACCAAAGCTCTCCTACAACCCACAGCCTGGAAGGTGTTAATGAAGGCAGGAACCGGGCCCCGGCAGCTGTTTGTACCAGACAGTTGTTATTCTAGGTACATTTCACCTGCTGTGATGGCCCTGATGTTAAAGATAAAAGGCGAAGAAGATGTAGACTGAGAAATAAGCTGAAGAAATTCTTGAAAACAGGGTTGACTGAGAATGAGATGGTTTGCCCAATGATCTGATCTTGAGATTTCAGACAATGTAATAGATTTTTATCTGACTTCCAGAATGCCAGAATATCTCTTGGCACATGTTTTAGGTAAACAATTATCATACTCCAAACTACACATGAAATGCTAAAAACACATGTTCTGGACATGGAGGAAGTTTACTCACACAGTGTAGCAGGAAGAATCTCTATCATGATAAAGACCGCCTGCCCCCATGAGGTCAACTTTTATGATATTGTAGAAGGACAGCAAAAGGCCATCAGGAAGTTTCCATAAAAATTTAGTTTCATGAAAAGTGAAAAATGAAGAAAATCGTGTTACTTTCAGCTAAAAATCATCTCTGAAAGGAAAGAGAAACCAAAGAAGCTCATAAAACTCTAAGAGCTTAAAAGATGGACTCATAACGCATTTTCACTTCTTTTTGTCAAAAATTTAATACAATGCATTTTGATTATATTATTTTCTCTCCCTCAACTCTTCCAAGGCCTCACACTGAGTTTCATGTTCCTTCACTCTTTTAAAAACAAAAACAAAAGTGTGTGTGTGTGTGCTCCATTTGAAAGTTTAGAAGTGTATGCCTGATAATACACACACACACACACACACACACACACACACACACACACACACACACACACACACACTGCAAGAAAACAAACAAACCTATAGCGTCCATCAGTGTTGGCCAGATATTCCTGAGGATCATGCTTTCCCTGGAATGTGGTTTATATACCTATATTACCCCCCAGAAGAAAAGTAATTTCCCCATTCACACCAGGTATCAGTTGCAAACAGCTTCTCACTTAGGGGTGGGGATTTGTGGCCACTTACCTTTCTCTGTGCTGGGATTTTGCCTGGCATGAGCTTCTGCACATCTTGTGTATGTTGCAGAGTCTCTATGGGTTCATAAGTACATCGGTGCTGTTATGTCTAGAAACTCCTCTGTCCTTGGATTATTCTATGCCTTCTGGCTCTTAAAATGTTCCTGCTTTTTCTTTTACATAGATCCCCGGACCCTGAGAGGCAGGGTGTGTAAACAAGTTCTCAGTTAGGGCTCAGTGTTTCAAAGTCTCTCACTCTCTGCATGCTGGACATTGGTGAGTCTCTGTGTTAATTACCACCCATTGCATGACGTTTCTCTGAGGAGAACTGAAAAACCCACTGACCACAGATTATGCCTAGATGTTGGATAAGTGTATCCCATTCTTACTTTTATTTGGATAAAATTTTACATTTAATTGTTTAATTCTTATGATTATAAAAGACTTAAATGGTAGACTATATCCATTTATCTATTGTAAAAAATCCTTTTTGTTTTGCTTTCAAATGTTTTGTCTTTTTATTAGTATGTCTATTTATTATTAACAGATGTCTTTATAAAAATTTCATGTATGTATAAAATGCATTCTGTTCATATTAATGCTTCTACCTATTGCTCCCTTATCCCTCTGTGTGTATTATTCTTTTACAGTGTCATGAATATCTATGATGAGTTTCAGCTATTTTCAACCTTGCAAGTCGTATTTCTGCTTCCATTGAAATTCTCCCCAGTAAGTTGATCTTCCATTGGAATGTTGCTTTTGTCCTCACAACTTTTCTACTTCGAAGCAAACTCCACCCTAGTGTGTGTGAGGAACAATATGCATTTTCCTTTCCCTATCCTAGGTTTATGATTGAGACTCTTAAAAGGTATAAGAGAAACACATGTAAGGCTGTTTAATGTAAGTTTTATATGAAACAGAAACCTTCATAAGAAATTGCAGAATCAGATAAGCTGTTACACATGTAAATTTTTATGCTGTTTAATAAAAAGTGGATGGTCTTGGCAAAATATACTTCAGGCAGAATTATGATGAAATGTCAATGAACCAGAGAGAGTGTGCAAAGTGTGTCTGTTTAGATTCTGCTGTGGCATTTCTGTTTTAGAGGTCAGGTTGTTCATTTCTTCCAGAATCAGGGAGACATCTTTCACATGAGACTTTCATGACCTGAACTAGGGAAGCTCAGAGATTCTGAAGGTTTGTGATTGCTTAGGATGGAAGTGTGGTTAGTGTGTGTGTGTGTGTGTGTGTGTGTGCGTGTGTGTGTGTGTGTGTGCGCACGCACGCGCGTGCGTGCATGTGCACTTCATCTTGTATATTCCGTTTCTTAAAGTTACCCAATTTAAACTACTTAGCATATAAAGTCCCATCATGGCACAGCATGTCCTTAACCCTGTTAGCATGGCAAACGCTACCAGATGACCTCTTGGGAGCACCACTAAATTTTCTAGCCATCTTTGTGGGTAGGTGTAGATACATGGCAATGTTGACCAATGGCCTGCAGAACTGTTATCTGTACCTAACATTCGTGAATCTTCTTGATTTGCCGTGCCAGAGTGACATTCGGATTGAAGATTAAGGACTCAAGCGGTGGAAAGTGGCACAAGAGACCCATGGAGTACACTGATTGTGGGCTTGAGCTAACAACAGTAAACTTAAGTTGTACCAAGGACAGGTACACAATTATTGTAAGCAAAGTGCATGCTATGCTCTAATAATCTAATTTGAAACATAAAAAATGTATCTCATGAAGAGTCATTTAGTTTATAGAGGAATATATTCATCTCAGGTGTTTTACTGATGCTAAAAGATTAAATCTGATGATAATACCAAATAACTTAATCTCTCTCTCTCTCTCTCTCTCTCTCTCTCTCTCTCTCTCTCTCTCTTATTTCTTATTTCTAGGAAATATATACTTATCTATCTCATATACTTACTTATAAGAAAATATAAAAATGGTGCCTAGTGGTAAAGAAATTGTCCCCAATAAGTCTGAGGCGAGAGGGTGAAGGAAACATTACAAGCATGACTTGGGTGCTGTGGTGAGGAGGTATCCTGCCCAGTTTACGGCTCCGGGAATCAGACTCAGAGGTACAACTCCCAATCCTGGACTCTTGCTTGGAGGCTGGACATTATCTAGGAAAGTAAGAAGCTAAAGAAACAGAAAAAAAAAAAATTCCAGGATATGCGGGGATTCTGTTTGAAATATCAAAAAGAAGAAAGAAATCTGCATGGGATCTTGCTTCCTTTGACCTGGTACTTCTAAAGCAGACAGATATTATTACACATCATCTGTGTACACATGTATACGATTCCCAGCTACCCAAAGATTTGAGTCTTCTTTGTCCTTTGAAGCTTCAACCTTTCAAAATAAGAGCTGTATTGTTTTTCACTCTTGGATCTGTCTCCCCTGCTTCAGGCCTCCTGCCCAGACACACTCTCTCAGCTCTGGCTCTGGCTTCTCTGAGCTGTCTGCTTCCCTCTGCTGCATGCTGTGATTTAAGGTACACTGTGTTTTCCTTCCCTTACCAGCGAGCCTTTGATTCACGTACAGAGGGATATATTATTGATCACATTTTGGCTGCTGCTCTTAGCTTGCTGGTTCTGCACTACTAACTAATAAGCTTGTAAGAGAAGAGTGAAGAGTCTGTCTCCTTTAAAAAGCCAGTGGATGACAATTCTGCTGCCTCCACTCAAGAAGCTTTAAGAAATGGTCCTGGTTTTCTTGCTAGAAGCCCATTTGTTCTAACACCAGCCACGTTACTCTGCAGACACCAGGTATTCTGAACCCCAGGGTGTGAAACCCTTGTGGTGTGAAGACAATGACATTCTCCTGTAGGGAGGATTATTCTCCATGGTACAAGAGAAGACAGAGTTTTTTGCAGACATTTCATAGAAGTGCAGAAGCAGCCACATTGTTTTTGAACCCAAGGCTTGTCCATACTACACAACTGCCCTCCGATTGAACTACATCACAAGTGCAAGCAGATAGTATAAACTAGATTAATATTTTACAACTTTTATTTTATTTTTGTTCAATGTGTAAAATGAGGCATATTTATGTGGGCATAATATGTTAGAATATGGGTTTATAATGCTCTCACTATATACATATGCATAAAAATCTACTGGCTAATCTATTTTTTGACACAATAGATGCTTGTTAACTATAGCCACCTGATTGCACAATAGAAAACCCACACTTTCTCCTTCCACGGAAACTCTGTAAAGACCCAACAGTTTTTTCTTGTTAAACCAAATTCTAACCTATGATGTACATGTGTTATTTTCACTCTGCATGAGAATCTGTGGGTTGAAAATCTCATGCACCTGATACTAGAAAACTTTATCATTTTTCCGTATTGAAATCAGTCAAGTTAGCAGCCCAGCTAAAAATCATAGACATAGTAGAGGTGAGATGGAAGTTTCAGTTCTCCAGCTCTGAGCAGTAAGAGAGGATTCTCTCCCCACTGCCCACCTCATACCTTGCCTTACTCCTCTCAGAGGGACTGGGGACTTCAGTAAGTCATTTATGCATCTAACCACAAATTACTTCTCTCCTTACATTCAAATGCCTTATTCAAAGTAGCTATTAAAATGACAAATACTTAATTTTCTCAGTCCAGCCACAGCACCAGTAAAGGTTCCTTTATGCTTGTTATGTGTATTTGTATACAAATGTATGTACACAAGCTTGATTACACTAACTAATAATAGCAAGTTCTAGAAAATCGTAATAGACTGTTTACATCCTTTGCATAAATTATTATAAATGCACAGACAGTATACAGTTAATTATTTTTTCAAAATAAGCCAGGCATATAGTTGATGACTTTAAAAGAGCTCTGTTACATTGTTAAATAGACATTTATATTAGCTGGATGCTTGTCCAAATCTATAGCTATCGTCGACTTACCTTCCCACACTGACCTATATACATATTCTTGATATCTATT
Source organism: Acomys russatus (assembly GCF_903995435.1). Lineage (NCBI taxonomy): Eukaryota > Metazoa > Chordata > Mammalia > Rodentia > Muridae > Acomys > Acomys russatus. Next base: position 24,539,082 of record NC_067144.1, on the reverse strand, counting down.
ATGTTTTATGTATAACATACTGTTTTAGTATATAGATAAAACCTAATAACAGAAACACCCTCTGGCAACCATGACCAAGAGAAATGGAGCATTACCCTTAGTAGTTTATCTTTTATTTTCATTTGAAATTTTAGTGTAATACAAATATTTCAGGTTTAAAGAAGGAAGTTGGTATGGCTTATATTTCTAAAGAAAAATTCTCTATTGATTTCTATGCTTCAAAAACTGGCTAAGCCTGGAGGCACTCAGAGGAAGGATAGCAGGCTACAAAGAAGAGACTTGATACCCTATGAGCATATACAGGGGGAGGAAGTCCCCCTCAGTTACAGTCACAGGGGAGAGGAGTAAGGGGAAAATGGGAGGGAGGGAGGAGTGAGAGGATAGAAGGGATGGGATAATAATTGAGATATAATATGAATAAATTAATAAAAAATACTTTTAAAAAAGTAGCTAGGCGGGTTAACACATGTCTGTCTTCCAAGGGCTAGGGAGGCAGAGACAGAGGATCCTAAATTGGAGGTCAACCTGTGCCAGAGAGCAAGTTCCCCTCTAACTGAAACATTGTAGAAAGATCCTGTCACAAACAAAACATCGAAAACAAACAAACAGAATCCTTTATGAGTCTTGTCTGGAACATGTTTTAGTATTATTACTTGGCAGTTGCATATAGTCATAGTACAAATAGTTTTTCCAAAAACAAGTCTTTAAAGATGAAGACAGATTTATGACTTGATCAAACCTTAATGGTTTATAGAGACCGAGGACAGTATGATAAAGCATTTTGAAGGGAGAGTTTGAGGTCTATTCCTTCTCCATGTTGGACAGAGTGGTCCTGAGGGAAATTGGAGTCTACCCTACCCTGCCTTTTCCTGGCCTCCTGTGAATGCTGCTTAACCTCTTCTAACTCAGGTTACTCATTCATAAAATAAGGGAAATTTATCGGATGATATCGAAGGTGCCCTCAAGCACAGAAGCCTATAAAATTCTATGAAGCACCATTCTTTTTCCCACATGTAATTGACAGGATGAAGGGATGAGCTGAGGCCCATGATCTCATTCTTCCTCAGTGAGCACTTGCTCTCTCCTGCAGTAGAAGTTATTGGCAAGGCTTGTTTTCCCCCTCTTTTCACTCAATTGTAAGTGAGAACAAATTTCCTATATTCAACCTCAGGGAGCCTTTTATCTGCTAGGTAAAAACTAAGCTGGAGAGAACACAGCTTTAGTCAGAACCAGCAAAGGCAAGCACAACAGACAAAGCATTGGTAAGAAAGGGCAGGTAAATTTAAAACAAACAGACAAACGAACAAACAAACAAGAAACTGAGGCCAAAAGCAACAGCTCATTTGGTGATTTGGGATTTTGTATTTTATCTTCAATATGATTCATCCCCCTGATATTCTTAGAGCATCTTGTCACCTCTAATGTATTCTCTTCCAAACTGGCAGAGATGAAGGAAACTTAAGTGGTTGAAAACATTTCTGCAGACTGGTAAAAGACTTGGTCTTCCAAAGCGTTTTGCATAGGTATACAAAGAAATGTAGGAAAGGGCCAGAGGACCACAGTTAAACACAAGGCCCCTGGGAGCCCTGTGCAATCTGAAACATCTTTCATGAACATCTGCCATGAATCAGGCCATGCTAAGCACTAAATACTCCATGATCAAACCCTGCCTTGGAGAATATAGGCTTCTATATCCCATTTGTTATAACAGTACATCTCATGCAAAGAGGATGGATCAAATACATGGAAGAACTTAAGAGATCCTCACCAACTCCAGCAAACAAACATGCAAAAAACAAAACATCTTTTCTGCTGGGCCTTAAAGCCAAGTAACACACAACTAGAGTGCTCTTTTGCCGATAGACTGCTATCTGTCACAAATAAAATACTCTCTTCTCCCTAACCCTCACAACATTCCTCAAAGTGTGTGTGGAGAAGAAGCAATCTCTCTGCAAACCGTGGGATAAGAAGTTGTGGCAAGAGCAGACCTTTGGCAAACAGGTACATAAAGGCAGCCCCGGGGCAGGAGAAGGAGGGCAGAGGCAGGGGTGGTGGGGTATGAGTCTGGCTCAGGGCAAATGTTGAAGATGTACTGTGCCTCTTAGATATTGTGGATTCCATTCCCAAATGATCTTGTTTGTTTTATCTCTTCACAGTCTGAGGTGCACTGGGCAACTCCTAGGCTGCTATCAGAAATGAACTCCTGTCCTTTTTGGGCCCTCCTCTCCTGAAAACTGTAAGGAATGCTGCAAGTTTATCCTGAAGTGTTGGATAAGTGAAACAAACTTAGCAACACTAGTAAAGTGTAGATGCCCTGCTGGGGTGAAGATGAATGGAAACACAACTAAGAAATATATCGCAGCAAAGTGTGAATAGATGGGGGAAAAAAGAAAATATTTCTATCATAGAGTGACTTAGTCTAAGACCCATACTTCAGTGTAGAAACTAGCTGGAAGCCATGTGTAAAAATAGAAACACTTTTTTTAAAAAAAAGCAATGTGTTAGCTTAAATTAAGCTAACAAATAGCTTTAAAGTCCCATTGTTCCCCACCTTCTTCCATTTCCTCAGCTTGCGTTTCTTCTAGTAGTGTCACACTCGGAATTGTTGAGCTTCTTCAGTCAGGGAGATGGGTTGGTCTTAATGAGCCACTCATGATCATTTGTTTCAAGAATAAGCTAAGTGTCTCTGTTACAGGGCCTTCCACGAGCCAGCAATTTCAATGGCCAGAGCTTTTATGGAACATAGAGACATAAGGTTTCCACAAAGCTTCCATTGCAAATGAGAATTAATAGTGCAAAATCCAATGCTATTAGCCAATCGACAATCTACCAGGCACTTAGTGAAGCCACCACGTAGAAGGAACTGTTTTGCCTTGTGACTATGGAGAACAGTTCAAGGTGAGAAAATATTCTATTGTGATATCTAATAAGTACTTGTAAAGGTGTCAGTGGTAGATTATTATCTAATTATTACCATCTAATTTTATTTCAAATATTATCTTAGGGGGTCTCAGAAATATTTACCAAGCAATGAGTGATGTCCAAACTGCAGGTAGTTATAAGAAATCTTGCAAAATGTGAACTTGTGTTTTCAGAACTAAGAGTGTAGGTCCATTCCCCCTGCTTTCAGGTTCTTAATTTACATGGCTATATTAAACCACAGGGTGCCTGGACCCCAGATAACTATGACTCCCCTCAGGACATTGCTAGGGATTCATTATTTACACAGAACTAAGGACATCACACATATTATTTAATTCATTCGGCAAAGCACAAAATGGAACATTCAAACTCTTATTCATGGCTTTCCACAGCGTTACCATTATGGTGACACACAAAAATAATGAGGCTCTGAGTTTGATGTTTTCTGGCAGTCTTGCTGTTTCTAAGACACCTAAGAACTCCAAAAAGCTCCTCATCATAAAATTCACTATCTTCAGAAAAATACATAAGTTTTAAAGACTATCTGAATGGCAAGTCCATATCTTCGCCCCGGCTTCCCTCAGATTTTGAAGTTGTCACAGGACACTCTATGATTTCATATTGAGTGTGATCCATACTTTGACAACCAACCTAAGAACACCAGGGGCAGGATTGTGTTCTGTCCTGATGGCAATTCTGGAAATAAAACCAACTCAACAAATAAATGAGAATCTAGTATTAAACTTCATACTGCTGCTCTCTGGAGAGACAAATACGATACTTAATCAGTAAGCATGTATTTATTTCTTTTTTTAAATATATGGAACCTTAAATCCACTTATATTTTTACTATGAACAAAACTCACCAGGCGTCTAGACATGGTATACAGCCAGCCACTTCCCAAGCTTAACATCCACTGCCTGTCCACATCCCCGAGAGCTGGCAGGATCAACTTTAGACATTTTAAGCACCTCCCATGTAGGGATGCTAAAGATGAGGCCTTAGCTCTGCCTAGTTTCTATAGACAACCTGCAAATAGATGGCTTAGCAGAAAGTTGGGTTCCCAGTCACCACATTATGGCTTATAATCATCTGTAAGCCCAGTTGGAGAACGTTCTATGCTGGTTTCTGCCCTCTGAGGGCATGAAACACACACTTGGTGTACATACATATATGAAAAAAAAAGCAATAATGCACACTAAATAGAATAAATAGTTATAAAACAGCCAACAAGAAACTACAGAAGGTAGAATGGAATCTAGTCTCAAGATGCTCATGACATTATCTTAATGAAGCATGTCCTTCTCTCTAATGTACTAAACAGAAAAGGATTATTTTTTTTTACCATATCTCAGAATCCCTTGATAATTTTGATTGATATGGAAAATAGTTTGTGCTGTTTTGTTGCTGCCCAGAATAAAATGTGTATTTTGAACATGACACAAGATAACTCTAGGAACTGCCTTTACTGAAACAAATCCAGGCACTTTATATGCACTGTCATTAGTAAGTGCCCCATATATCCAAACACCACTGGCTTAAGGATGTAGTTAAGTCTTAACAGATCAATCTGGTTAGACTTACAGAGTATAAAGGACATGGAGGAGAAAAGAAAAGAGATGGAACCTAAACTTAGAACTAGGTTACTACTTTTAGCGGAGAAAGGTCATTTACGTTAAAGGGGGAGTTTGGAGGCAGTGATTAGTCTTTATGAGATAATCTGAGATCCAAGGCCAATTGCCAGGTTATCTGTGGATGCTATGTCAGTAAATGTATCCATATCTATGTATTCTACTAAACCTGATAGCATGGTATTCCTGGGTGACTGGGAAAGATATTCTAAAACAAGGCAGCAAACCTCTTGCTAGGCACTTCTTGTTATTTCTCATATTCTTGGTTTTGAGAGATGTTTATCACTGATACTCAGTTATTATTACTTACAAAAGTGCTGGTTATAAAACCATAACAATGAAATGTTTATTTTGCACCAAAGAAATAGTCCAGGCATTGAAATAGTCTCCATGGAAAAACAGCTAAATACAACTTGATTACTCTCCTGACGTTTCCTAAGAGTTTATATAAGATAAAGGTGTATCACTAAAACTTGCCCCTGTCATTTGCTAAGGACAAAGAAAGAAGTGTGCACACAGTTTGAATGAGAGGACAGAGAGAGAGAAAATTGTCCACTTCATCCAAGTAAATAATAACTAGTGGACTAAATGCAACAGGCCAAACTGAATCGTGAGGGAAGGACAAAGATTCTGGAAAAATTTACCTGTCTAGTAGTCATTTTTTTTTTTTTTTACTTTATTTGTATTGTTTATATAACCTCAGCTAACGGATTCTTTCTAACCTTCCAGTGGTAGAGAAGAGAATTAGAAGCAAAGCTGTAAGTGGGGTGCTTCAATCACATCTTGGTGGTCTACATAACACACACACACACACACATTTAGTAAGTGATCTTCATATGAATTACTCTTATCTTGAGTTTGTGGTTATCAGTATCTTTAACCTAAAAGTATGAGAAGAGCAATGGTAGTGCTGCTAATGCAGCCACTAGAATAAATCTGTAGAGATCTTCAGAAGATTTGATTTTCACATCTATGTTAGTAAAAGTAAACATTATAAACCAGAAAGAGGATGACCTCCTGAAGAGAAAGAAATGCTGAACCATCACAATACATCAGACTCTGTCTTTCTGAAGAACTTCTAAGGCTATATATCTGTTATGTTGGCATATCAATCTTCATTCTAAAATGTCTCTCCCTAATTAGCATATTAGTGAAGAACGAGTTTGTGTTGAATAAATTTACATTTATTTCCCTATGGGGTCTTTGTCCGGGAGCTGTGATGGAAAGGCCTTTACTCTGCCAAAAATGATCATCCTTGCTGTGGATGAGTAAGTGGTCCTGAGGCTGGGAGGCTCATGCATTAGTTCCATCTGTGCTTGGTTGTAACAGACCAGATGTGTTAAAATTTCCAGATATTCTTAGATCCCTGAACATAATGTATTAAAGTTCAAATTTCCCATACTAATTTCTAGATGGAAAACATTCAGTGTTTTGTTGATGTTTCAGGTGTTAATTCTCTAAAATACCATCCTAAAGAATAAATCAGATACCGAAAAATAAATCAATGCATTCTTTAGGATTGCACTGACTGCTCTTATGTGGATAATTATATAATACTGAACTATGTTAGCTGCCTACCCCAAGATCTGGTCCTTTTTTAGTGAAAAACAAGAATATTTTCAGAAAGAGCAGTAAATAAGGTAAGCATAATAAATGCATCACTGCCTACTGAAGCCCAGATAAAACTGCATCATATCCAGCCTCAGGCCATGCTAAATGCTCAGCTTTACTGGGTTCCCTTGATGGCTGCACATCACAGGAGGAGTGTTCATTTGCACATGCTGATGCTCCTTTATGAAGGCCTCCTTATACAGCGCTCTGTGAAATGTGAATGCAGCCTTAGCCTTACGGTGCTCCTGAATTGAAAAACAAACATGAATGGGGTTTTAGTCTGTCAAGCTTTCATCCGAGTTAGTGATTTTTTAATAGCTGTTTTTAAAGAGAGAGGTCAGAAGGGTAAATCATGAAACTAACTTTAACAACAGCTAAGGGCTCTGATTCATAATGCTAGAATACTTCTTTTTTGGTATACACAGAAAACTGAAATATACATTTTCATATATTAAAATCCATGGCATATAATCACAAAATATCATGAGAAAAGATAATGCTCTTTTATCAAGGGCACACTTTTTCTTTTCTTTTTGAGATTGTAATAAAATTACATCATGTTTCTCTTTCCTCCAAATCCTTCCATACACCCCTCTTTGCTCTCTTTTAAATACATGGCCTCTTTCTAATATAATCATTGTTATATGCAGATATACATGTGTATATACAGATATATTCAAAAATACAAAATTTCCAGTCTGTATAATGGTACTTATATGTATATTTTCACAGCTGACCATTTGCTGTTGAAGAACCAATGGTGTGCTCTTCCCTGTAGAGGACTATGTCTCCTACTTTTGGCATTGGTTGGATGCCTGTTTTTATGCAGAGAAAAAATATTCTATATGGAGAGGTAAATCTCTTCTTCCTAGTATGGCTAGGAGTCTAGGGAAAGGAAAGCTCTAGGGTTATGCCATCTCCAGTCAACACCTACTCACTCATATTGAGGGACCATTTTAATGTATTGATTATGTTTGTTCAGATCCTTCCCTCTTTCCCAACCACTGAGATCTAATGCTGTGATCTTTTTATTTATTTATTTCCAGAAATTGTTTTGTGTTGAGAGAAAAAAAAGATCAGAAACATAGAAGTTCATATTCCAGTTTCTTTCTTTTAAGTTAATAAATTAAACTCTGAATCTGTCATACAATATATCATACAAATAATTTATCGTACAAATAATATACATACATGCACATGGATGTATACTCTCATAAATATTTCTCTTTGTATATATATGTATATATATATGCAATCACTAATTTAACTATATATGTGCTCATTATATGTAATGAAGGACAATTTTTGTAGTGTATGCATGTGTATGCACATACACACTCATATGGGTGCACACATACTCCCTTTGCGCATATATATATATATATATATATATATATATATATATATATATATATGGGTGGAAATCAGGCAGAAACTTGATACAGAAAATATGGAAGAATAAAGACTGGTGGTTCACGGGCAGTCTTTATTGAACCACCCAGGAAGACTTGCCTAGGGAATGATGCTGCCCACAGTGGCCTTGCCCTCCTACATCAATTAACAATCAAGAAAATTGCCCACAAAGATGCCCACAGGAATGATCTGGAAAACCTCTCACTTGATATAGTTCCTTCTTAGAGGATTCTAGATTATTCAAGCTTGAGTATTAAAGCAAACTAGGACAACATCTTTTTTTTGACATTTTTTAAAATTAATTTATTCATATTACATCTCGATTGTTAGCCTTTCCCCTGTTTCCTCCCATTCCTCCCTCTCTCCCACTTCCCCCCTTCTCCCCTTCCCTATGTCTGTGATTGAGGGAGACCTCCTCCCCCTATATATGCTCTTAGAATATCGAGTCTCTTCTTGGTAACTTGCTATCCTTTCTCTGAGTGCCGCCAGGCCTCCCCATCCAGGGGACGTGGTCAGAAAAGGGGCACCAGAGTTCGTGTGAGAGTCAGATCTCACTCTCCACTCAACGGTGGAGAATATCATGTTGGTCGGCTAGGTCTTGGTAGGGGTTCGAAGTTTACTGCCTATATTCTCCTTGGCTGGTGTCTTAGTATGAGGAGGACCCCAGGACCCAGATCTGCCTGTCATAAAGTTCTTCTTGTAGGTTTTTAGGACCCTGTGGATCCTACTATTTCCCCATTCTTCCATGCTACTCTCTCCTAAAGTCTCAATAGGATGTAGGACAACATCTTTAAAGGCAACTATTATGATCCTGTGATAACAGGATTTTCAAAAACATAAATGGATTATCTTATCACTCTCTTATTGATTGCTCACTCCTGCTGCTGACTTGCTTTGAAATTGCTTTTGTGTTTTCTTACTTTTTATTGCTATTTCACTATTTAAGTCCAAACGTATGTTCGGTATGTGTTAGTCTAATGATTGTAATGGTGTCTACTATTTCCTTGATTGGGTTCTTCTTGTTTTAAAGCAAATTGTTAAATTCTTATTGGATTAAATCCCAAGTCCTTTCATGTTTCTTTTTTTCACTTCTCCAATGTCATCAGGATATGATCTCAGCTTTCATAAAATTACACATATCACCTGAACCTTCCTTGTCAATGATTCCCTTATGAGTTTCTGTCATCACAAGTTCCTAGTAACCCACAAACAGCAATAAAAAGAAAAAGATAATAACAAGAAAAGAAAAAGAATTGGAATAAGACATTGTCCAGAGAATGAAAAAACAGCCAGTTTTCTCCAAATTTTTGATCAAGAACTAATTGGGGCCTCAATATTTAACCATTACCAACTATACTCTGGTCATGCACCTTAGGCCATACCCACACCTAAAACAAATCTCAGAACTCACTCCAGATTTTGATTCATCTAGAAGAGGAAGCAAACCCAAGTGCTAAGCTCATGCTCCATGCATTGCCATACCACTTAAACCTTATATGTAATCTGGCAAAGTTGGGCCATGAATCCTGTTTTATGAGTTAGGTAGCTGAGTTTCTCTGAGAACTGTTAAAAGAAGTACTTCACATTTTCTTCTATTTTCCTGTAACACTGGTATTCATGCAATCTTTGTTCTTTTATTAACTGATTTATTCACTTTAACATTTACCGAGCTCTCGTGTCATGTGGATGTTCCCAGGGCTGTGGCTAGCTTTATCCAAGCTGTTTGGAGGCATAATCTGCCTTTGTTGACTAGTGCTTCTGGCCCATGTTCTGATGGGATTGCCTATGCAGATTTTCTTAAGACAGATCTAAAAAGTCCCCCGTTTGGAAGATGTTGTCCTTTTCTCATCAGAGATACAGTGTGCAAACTGTATTTACACACACACACACGCACACACACACACACACACACACACACAGAGAGAGAGAGAGAGAGAGAGAGAAAGAGAGAGAGAGAGAGACAGACAGAGAGAGACAGACAGAGACAGAGACAGAGACAGAGAGACAGATGCCAGACAGACAGACAGACAGACACTGACAGACAGAGGGAAAGTTTGATTTTGTTTTTATATTTGTTTCTTTTTCTCTGGGAAGAGAGATAGTTTGAAATGAGAATCAGTCTGTATGACAAATAATTAGTCAATTGGCAAACATCTCAGCGCCATAGCCATAGTTGCATACCATAGATCTGGTTTTCCTAACAGTGAATCTAAATAACTGAGTGTTATATAAGAGAGAAAAGGAGAAATGTGGTTCACAGTAGCTATTGTTCTAAAGAGGCCTTTATGAAATTACATTCATTCCTCCCATCTTTTCTGAGTCCTTTTATCAAGAGTTCTGACACCAGATGGAAAGCAATTGGAGGCTTGACACAAGTGGTGACTATATCCAGGTTGAGGGCTTTGAACAGAGGGAGGTATGTAGAGTGTATGGAAAGGTTCCAGCTGCTGGGACAGTTACAAAGGGAAACAGGGACCAAAAGGACAGAAGCCATAAGCTCAAGTCAAAACCAGATTTCAAAACAGCCTTTGCTGCCAACTCCAGCATGGAGATGAAGAGCTGCAACTCCTCCTTGCATCCTATGAGAAGGTAGAGACACAGGTGACGCATGCACATCCAGTGATGAAGTTGCCTGCATTCGTGGAGGCCAGTAGATGAAGCATAAGCATTTACTTATAACTTGCCTCTTTGACTATAGCCATCAAGCTTCCAATGAATGTTGCTCTCTTCTTTCTGAGCCACCCTTCCTCCCTTCAGCAAAAAAAAGAAGATGGTTTTCTGTAGCGATTCTTTTGTATACATATGCCAGGAGCTGAGTTTCCCATCAAGTTTAACAACAGCTATTATAAAGACACAGGAGAGGGATACAATGGGGAACATTACCACCCACTTCTTCCTGTTCGATGACTTAACTGCCACACTCCCATATCCCTTTAGGTTCTTACTCTAGACTGTGGACTGGGTTCTCTAGGTCCTTATCTTCCAAATGGTCTGGGGACCCTCTGTAAAGCAAATACTGCAATCGTTTTTCTGTCTGGCTAACAGATAACATGTTATTCCCACAGAGGCTGAATTTAGAAGAGGACAACACAAATTCTATGCACTGTCTAATTACAGGCCTTTCTGTATTTTCCTACTCATGAAAATTCATCTTAACATAAAGGAATGAAACTATCTTTATTTTACAAATTACTTTAAATTTATTCTATGAGCCTGTCCTAATTTATGAAATGTTTTGGCAGCTTTCACAAATTTATTTTGGGCTATATTATTTGTAAACGTCTTACATCTGATTTTGACACTTGCTAAAGTTTAATACGGATGAACAATAACTTACAGTATCATATGTATTTAGAAGGCCATTCTGCAAGTTCATGTTACTAGATGTCTAAAAACCCCCTGCCTGTCAGTGTTTAACTTGCCCTCACGTTGGACAACTCTTCCTAGCCTTATTTTCTAACAACTTAGTTTCATGGAATACCAATAATGAAATGTAGAAAAGCTTACTTAATCAGGCTAATATCAAGATATCAATGGCTTTCTGTCAATAACAATACCAAGCAATAAAACTTCGAAAGGCAGTGTTGGTAAATAGTCATTCATAAAAGTTAGTTGGTCATCATGAAAAACTCTTCCCACTTTCCTCAAGTATTACCTTGCAAGTGTTTGTGAAAGTATGGATTTGAGATGTGATAATAACTTTAAATGAATTTCCCCATAAATTAGTGGTCTTTGAAGGGAACATGGAGCATAATTCTTCCATGGATTTGAAACTCTAATTGGCTTCCATTAGTCTGAAAACAGTGAGTTACTGAGACAGTTGGATACTATCGCTAATGGAGGAATGAATGCGATCTCTCTGTACTTACAGAATTTCCTCTTGGGCTATTCTCTGTCACTACATGCAAAGAAGAACTAACTGTGCTCATGCAAACCATCCATGGATCTTCCCACCCTTTGGCATTTTCTGTATATATTATGTGCAGTGCTGATCTGCTATTATCAATTTGTGGTGTTAACTACTGTGCAGACGATGATGGGAAGTGAAAATTAAAAGTAGCACATAGCCTTACCAAATTAGAACCTTAATGAGAGAAGATCTCTTCCTCATTAAATTTTTTCCTGTCCCTTCTTAGGCCATTTTTGTGCCTCCTACTGTTACGCCCATTTGATTCTTGAAACCATGCTTTAAGAAAGAATTTCCACCTTTGATTAAGGAGGGTCAATTATTTCACTAATGAAATAATTAATTATGTCAAAACCTACATAATATCCCTGTACTTCCCCCCTTGAAAGTAGATTGCATTGTCATAGTTTTTCCCTGAAGGTAGATAGTAATTGAAGTAATGTTTCTATCTATAATGTCAGGTAAGCCTTGTTGAAAATTAAAGATTTATGATTCTGCACCAACTGAAGATTCGAGGAAATACAGGATGAAATTATTTTTAATACAAAAGAATAAGCAAAGTTCTTTGGTTTATTACAACGCCCTGCATCAGAATTCAAGGTGTGATTCTCTGCTTTGTTGAACATTGAAAACCATCTCATAGTTAGACAAGATTTACCCTTAATCAACAACAAATAGGTGGGTTTAACAATTATCAGTAACTACCATCAAACTGATAACTCTCAAGCAGTCTGGTATAGAATTGATAAGTAATCCAGGTGAGATAATATCCCATGATTCTAGAGTTTCTTTACTGGTCTTGAAATAGAGTTCAATAGATTTTTGCAATAGTAGTGATAGTAGTGACGGGGTCAGTTTGGAGAGAAAAAATGCTTAATTCAAATTTTCTTTCTTCTCCATCAGTTGGGATAATTATCACATTAACCTTGTAGCGATGGTGTTAAGATTAAAAGATAATATGCCTAAAACATTGGATGGCTTAAAAATTTAAAAAGGAATAATAAAACAATAGCAACCAAAGAAATTGGTTCACAATGTTATGTGAACTTAGAAGGATAATTATTTGGGGGAAATTAGACATGCATTATCTGTTCACATTAAGTGTTTATTCTTTTTTCAAATGACAAAATTTATTCATTTCTTTGGTTATAGGATTTGTGCATTTTAAGGTAATGATGTGTTCTTGAGGATCACAGATGTAGTCAATAAATACCTTACTCTCTGGTGTGAGTGAAGACATAAGGAAAATATCAAGAGACAGGGCAGGTGTCTAAGAGAGAGTTCAAGATTAAGTCTCCTTGGTAAGAACAGACACTGAGTGGTGGAAAAACTGAGTCACAATACAGGATGCCACTAATAGAAGGAGCTAGAGAATGCAGGTCCAGGGATGCATGTGTGTATGCGAACCTGTGATGAGTTTTTCACTGTCATCTCAGTGATATGCCTTCCTTAGCAAACTGGCTTGGCAATATTTCCCATGAAATTGCTCGCTCCCAGTGTTTAACAAATGGCTGGCTATTTCATAGCCCGAGGCAGAGCCAGGGAAGGTGAACATACTGACAAAATGGATATTAACTATGATAACAACTGTTTTCATGGGGGGTTATTGTTATTATGAACCTTCTTAACATTATAGTGCTAGCAATAATTTTTCTTTTCTCCCACTTTTAAATTATGTCAGGTTCAAGAATATCAATAACACAGAAGCCTGAAAACTCTAAGTATTAGAGTTTTAATGGAATTTTCCTGTTTCTCTTGTAACAAAATAAAAGTAATTGATATATGGTAAGCTGCATTATTTAAATTAGATGAAGACAATAAAGAGAGCTAAAAGTTTATTAAGGCCTATTATAATGAAAACACATCTGCCTTCCCCAAGTCCTATGGAAGAGGTTCAGTGTGATTGGCCTTGATGTCTGTTGTTGGTGCAAATACTCTGGTCTGGACAATAAAAGACAGACTGTGTCCACATAGAAAATGTCTTCCAGCTCTACAATGATTGATTGGAAAAGAATGAACCCAATGACCCGGTCTCTGCTGGGAGAATCTAATCTAAAGAACCAACAACTGAAGGCATAAGGTGCCAAGAGACAATAGCAAGAGCCAGAGGACTGGGCAGAGTGGAATCTTTATGGTGACCTGTGGGAAGAAGTGTGATAAAAGTTCTCAATAACACCAGTGTATGTCAAAGTGGGGGACCTACATAATGATCAGATAACAGTGGCCTTCAACAAAAGCAGAAGCCTATCTGATTTCTAAAAAAAACACGCTAGGCACGTTTCTAGCATGGATTGTGCTAAGGTTCGGCAGAAGTCTCTGCATATTAATTTGCTTACATATTGTATGATACGAAACTATGCAAGGAAAACAGAGCAGGGCTTTTCAGAAGCAAGCCTTGGTTATAACTCATGATGGATGTAGTCATGGGAAGCGGTGTCATTAGCAGAGAACACAAATGATTATCATAGTGGCATATTAAAGATGACTGGCCAACCTGATGAAAATGACACATTTCTCTGGAAATATTCACTTATGAAGTATAAGATTGGCCATTCAGGCAAGTGCTGCATCTTCCAGGAAGAGGGGATGAGAACACAGAGACTTCTAATGGATGACCAGTGTCAGGAAGGACATACTCTGGGAGGGGTCTGATCCTGAGCTGTGAATGGTCTGTTCTAAAGAGGAGAGGTCGGCAAAGCATGCCACATGGGAACTCAGATTGGTTTAAAACTTGCAAATAAACCAGCCTGAGCCCAGGCACACATGGTTCCCCAACGAGACCTGGGCAGGAAGTAGATGCATTGTTGACTGCACCCATAGGCTGTAATTTTCTTTCTGCTATTAAGCGAGACTGTACTTGGCCATCTCATCATTTTTCCATTCACAGGCTTCCATTGTTTCCTCCAGAGTTGCTTTCTTATCTCTGCTGGCCTCTACTTCTACCTTTAAGTCTTCCCCTTTCTATGTGTCTTTGGCTAATTGCATTGCCTCTGTTTTAGCAACCCACTCTGCCCAGTTGGAGACACACCTATTCACAATACAAAAGGGAACTTTCAGATTCATTTTCTGTTTCACCATTCATGCCATCACTTGTCCATGCCAGCTGGTAACAGCTCTGTTGATTGAAGCAAGGCCTTATCACTGGCCACCAAAACCTTGGAAAGGGGCCATGAGCCCTTTCTTTAACTTAGTCTTTCTCTGTGTGGTCCACCTTATTTCTTTAGCTTCAGTTCACAAGAAGCAAGTCCCATGGATATACTAACATGCATAATACTGAATTAAGTCTACTTCATTGTAGGCTGTTTCTAAATTGAAGACATATCACAATTTATTTAAGCTTATTGTTAATACTTATATCATTAGGAAACTGGCTTTTTTTGGAATAAGGCTGACAGGTGGCCAGGAAGTCTTTTCTTGACTGTTACACAAAACTTGCTTTCTAATACTGGCACCTATAGTCACTCATTCTGCTTTGTAAAGAAAAACTAATATCTATCCACATTGGGATCAGCTCATCCTATTTAATGATCTATCCATACTGATTCATCTCTGAGCTAAATACCTATTTCTTATTCTACATTTAAGTATGAGAAAAGTCTTGTGGAAGTTTGACTATGCCCTTCTGAATTAAAAGCATTGGTCACTATGTTGACTCTTCCAAGACATTTAGAAATACCCTAAAAATTCCAGTGTGGAGTCTTCACATGGGGCTTATTTAAATGAGTAGTTTAAAAAAGTACTCTTTCATATGTTCTAGTCATTAATTATCTCCTCATGTTTGCTTATGTGGGAAATCAGTAAAATGGGGAAACAATAAGACCATTTTGTTTTACAATTGTAGCCATCTATGAACATTATTGTGTTTTAAGGTCAATCACAGTCAAGACCTCTGATCCTTACTCTATATACAAACCACATGCATTAGAATAAATACACATTGTATACTTACCATTTCATTAAAAACAAAGCAACCCAAGCCACTTCTGGACAGTATTTGCAGGGCCCTTGGGGTAGAGTGGTCTGAATCTAGGACTGACAATCACTGTCATTCATAAATTTATATTACAAAAATTTTTAAAAGGTTATATTAGACCAAGATGTTTGTATACTATAGCTGTTCCTATTAAAATATTTGCTTTCTCTAGAATGCTACAAGAATATTAGCTGATCATCTTCCAAGGTTTAAAGATGCACAGCATGAAACAGTATTCCTAGCATGCAATGCTGGGCTTTGGAACAGCCAGTGAGGCTTTTTTTTTCCTCCCCATTTGCCATGCTTATGACCTTTAAATTCTGCTGTCTGATCATGTTCAATGAAAGGCTGTTTGATTGTGTCTGAAAAATTTGGAGACTATGACAACAGCAAACAGTTGCTATTCTTCCAGGAAACATTGTTCCTTTAATCGTTTGTAGCATCTTTAAGCTGGGATGTGCTTGGGATCATGGTTCATTGTATGTCTGTTAATAGTAAAAACAAGATTTTTCTTTAGAAAGGGTAGTATGGCTTTATTAAACCTGAAAGGGTGCTGTAAATCTGTCCAGTCGTCAGATGGGAGGATTACCTCATGTTAACTCTGTCCAATTCTGAGAGAGTATCATGCCAGAGGCAACATATAGGTTTACAATATGTCAGAGACTAGAAATTGGAGATGACAAATCAGCCCAGACTCATGCTTTTAATCAATGTCAAGTTCATTGGAACACAGCCTTTGAGGAAATGCAGCAGTTTTATGTGCATCTTAGTTTGAGACAGGTTGCCGAACATAGGTAAATTTGTAGTAGAGAAATTACTTGGCACACTACTAGTTTTTCAAGTATGATGGCTGGGTGAGCATTTGCACAATATCTAGATATCCAAGGTGGAAAAATACTCACATATTGGTCAAGCTGTCAGTTCTATGACTACACTTTCCTGTGTTCTTTTATACTGAGCCAGAGCTGTTTCTGGTTCTGTGTTATGTTCTCTGAGAAGACCTTTGCATTGCAGGCTTATGCCCCTGACCCAAAGGTCTTCTCCTTGTCCCTAGTCCCTTAAGTACTCTGCCTCCCATCAGCCCCACTTCCATGCCTAGCTATTAGATGGCAAGTAGGATTCATCTTTCATGTCAATAGAAATTGATTAGTAGTAGCTGCCTGGAACACTGTTTTTAGAAAGATCATGAGGCTCTGTCTGAACTCACTGTGATTGATTAAAAATGCCTGCCATAGGTACACAATGGTGACACGGTAGTATGTGTCCTATCCTCTGATAATTCCTCATGCAATGCTCTAAGACAAATTGACAACAAATACATATCCTGACATGTTATTTTTGTACGGGAACCATTTTATCCCCATAGGTTGCCTAATAAATAACAGAAGGCTAATACAACTGCCATTGATTGAGCAAGAACAATGTACCAGCCACTGTGTTTGGTGGCTTCTCTGCATTATCCCAAATCTTTCCAACAACTCAACAGAGGAGGTAATTGCTCTGCACAGTTCACAGACATAAAGATGGGAGTCAATATATCTCAACAGCCTGTCCAGGTCATGTGAATTGCTGAGTGTCTGAGGAAGAATTCACATACTCCCCATTCCAAACCTAACACAAAAATGAGCCATAAAAGGAACATAAGTATCATAGACTCCCTGGAGTCTTCCTGTAAGCCAGTGTGAGGGACACATGAAGGCACTTGACCTCTGTCTAAAATGTGACCTCAGATCCAATACAGTTGAATGGCATATATAAACCATTACATTAACCTTAAACTAAGAGTCCTCAAAAGATAACATTATAGTCCTAACTAATGATACAAGATATTATGTACAGCTAAGCATTACACCTTTCCAGTTTAATCTTGTAATCGCAGAACTTGAGGATACTTTGCCCATGACCATTGCTGCTAGGCAATAAATCTCTGAGACCAAGAGGCCATTTGCTCAATTTTTCTCCCCTCGTGACAGTTAAGGGTAAACATAATTTCACAAAGTTCCCCACACATTTTTTTTTTTGCCATTGTATGAATGTCTGCTTATGGACTGGAGAGATGAGTCAGTGGGTAAAGAGGCTTGCTGTCAATCTTCAAGACCCACAAGACAAAAGGACATAAGTGACACCTAAAAGATGTCCTGCGGATTCCAAACACATTTTACAGAATGTATGAATTTCCACCCACCCAGTCACATATTAATTAATTTTATATTGATTCATCTTTAAAAGTATGCAAATACAGAGGAAAGAAAAAGTAAAGAGATAGAAAGTTTATTATTCTAAATTTTTAGAAAAATGTAGAACAGTGTAGATAATTTATACCCAAGATTACAAAACAAAGAAAAACAAAAAAGCTAGTTGTCCAATTCCCTCCACCATGCCCCCATGCCAACTATTAAAGAATTTACTCCTACTGATGGGTCCCTATGCCATGACACACACGAGTTTTAAGAGTTTGTATTACAGTATGAAAGTGCACAGGCTAGCAGTACTAAGCCAAAGCACAGAAAGAATGCCAAGAGCTTATATTCTATGTAATACTCAGGAGATGGAAATAGAGAAAGTATGTTAAGCAAACCAGGGAGAAAGAGTGACGTTATCCTCCATGTTGAGGGCACAGTATCACACAGTAGAATGCTGCACCATCTCATTTTAGTGGCTGAACTAATTATTTATGTTAAATAACCACAGAGAGATTATTGTCCATATAATGATTGAGGTTTATGGTGCAACGAAGAAGGCCAAGCTTGTTATATAAATGGTAAACCTTAATAGTTCAATTTCTTTAATAACAGTTCGAGATTTAATCAACACAGTGTAATTGTATTAAATCTGAATTAAGTTCATACCAGACAAAGGATAATACCAAGCACAAAGACCCATGATCCTGTGAATCGATACAGTTCAGTTCAAGTTCACTGCAGGGGCAGTTTTCTCCTAGAGACCGTGGGCAGCATAACCTCAGCAACACTGACATATGTTTATCAACAACACAAAGCCATATCTTAAGCAATTACCAGGAATATATTGTACCAAGCATTTTAATAAAAGCTCATTAAATTCATTTCTAGGATGGACAGCCATTCATTTTGTATTCTGCAACACTGCATCTCAAATTTTATCATTGAACAATATCTGTGACGTAAGAGAAATCTTTCAGTCATCTGCATCCAGATGTGCAACTCACCAAAACTGAAATTTCACCCCAAATTTGCATTCTATCTTTAAAAGTATGAGGCTCTTATATCCCTTTCTAGGACACACATAACTTTTAGTATGCAGAATCTACAAGGCTATGCACATTCCAAGAATAACACCGAACCTCTGTGTTTCCTAACCTCCATTTTGAAAGGATCCACCTACAACATTTCATCTATCTCCCTCCGGATATTCCTTTCTATGTATTCTCCCAGCCTTATGTCTTTTTTTTTTTTTTTTAAACTATGCATTACTGCCCTCTGAGTCCCATTGGTTCTGCCCGTGTACTAGGTGTGATGCCATACAATTCAGCCTTTCAAGAGCCACACCCATACAGAAAACTGACTCTTCATACAACAGACACTAATGGTCCATCCGAGTCCTCAGCTAGGCCTGGGAGCTTATGCACTCCTCTCCCATCCAAGTGGACTGTTGACCGGTTTTATCTTGTGTAGACAACCACAGCTTCTATGCAGGCATGAGTACAGTGGTTGGGCCATGTCCACATGTTTCACACCAGGCCTTCCCAACCTTTGGCTCTTACAGTCTTTCGGTCACCCCTTCTGAAATGTCACCTGACCCTTGGAGTAGAGTGGGGTGATACAGGTGCCCCACGTGTATGTGAGAATTCCATGGGCGTGATTCTCTACATTTTGGCCAAGTTGCGAGTATCACTTTACTGAAATTTTTAAACATGTTGCAGCAGTGTGATTTTAACACTGAATGGTAAAAGAGGGAGGGAAAGGAGAACTAGAGAGTTCATTACACTTGAATTGAATAAAACCTTAAAAATCTCCAAAGAAAACAGATAATAATGTAAAACGAGAACCTGAAGAAAGTAGCATATAAGTTAGCAGAGAGTAATGGTACATTCTGAAATAAATGACCCATAAAATTCTATATGGGTAGGACATGGTTGAAGTAAACAGAGGAGGCAGAAGCCTGGGCTAGTTGATCATTAACTCTCACATTTAAGAAAGAACAGAATAGCACAATGGTTTCTAGCAGTCCTAGGAATTTACATGAATTTATAGGAGACATCTAAATACCCAACTACAATAGCACCTCCCCCAATTTCATATATATTCTGTCTAATAAAAACCAAATAGAAGGAATTGGAGATTAATAAATAGCTACAAAGTAAAATGAATTTCCTAGAAATTATTCACCCAAACTGAGATGTTTTAAATGAAGCACCTTTATTGGGGATACCGCTAAAGAGGCAAGGATGGGCACACAACTCAGAAACTTGGGCAAGATTTGTCTACATAGGTGTTTTCTGAGGTTAATGGTTCCATCACAGCTGTTTGTTGTGCTTTTTGAGTGCCCAACATATAATATTAATGTGTTAAACAGTCATTATTGGAGAAAATGATGGTAGGGACCTTGGTTCTCTTTGTAATGTGTTCCATACCCAAACCGATCTGCCTCATAGTTTTGTTAAAATGATTCATGACATACTTAGCTTCCTTGGAAGATGAAAGATGCCATAATACAGGTGATAATGCAAAGGGAAGGTGTGAGCTGCATAGAGATTGAAACGTGGAAACCGCCTGTGGGTTAGGAAACAGAGGGGCAGAGTTCTAAAAGATAGAGGAAAGGGGAAAACCAGTTACAGACAGCAACATAAAGTGGGTGGAACAAAGAATGATAGAAGTCAGACGGCAGCATGTTGTTCAAGTGCACATAACAATCACCAAAACAATGGATTATGTGTGTCTCCTTGTTCAAAATAATTTACCTTGTTTTTTTTTTTTTTTTTTTTTACATGCATGATCTTAATAAGGCTCGCATCATCCTATGCTTAAATATCACTATGTTACTCTTCTGTTCAAAGAATCTGGCACTTTCCTCTTCCAGAAGAAGCTAGAGCCCTTTAAAAAAGCTCTGGGGGCACACCCCACCCACACCGCCATTCCTGTATCACCCAGTCTCCCCTTTGCCCAAGGTATGGTCCATGTGAATCTTCACATATATTACACCATAGGTGCGTGGGCCTTCCTGTTTTACTTGCTAAACATCTACATGGCTTATTCTCTAACTGATTTTTAAGATTTCTGCATAGCTATCACTGTTTCATAGGACTATCTAATTTATACTCAGAATAAATAAATTTTTTCTCATGTTTTGTTACATCTATGTCCTTTCATTTTTTTTTTGTGCTTTTTAAGAACCAATGTTTTAGAAAATGAATCTAAATAATGAATAAAATAAGCAAATCAAACTGCAGAACGTTTTAAGAGTGATACATTCAGCTCTAGGACACTTTCTCAATTAGTGATCAATAGGGGAGGGCCCAGTGTATTTGGTGCCATTCTTGGGCTGGTGGTCCTGCATTCTATAAGAAGGTAGAATGAAAAAGGCAGGGGAAGCAAGCCAGTAAGCAGTATCCCTCCATGGCCTCTACATTAGCTCCTGCATCCAGCCCTGCTTAAGTCCCTGTCTTGACTTCTTATAAAAAAATAATGAAGTATGATCTGGAATTATAAGCCAAATAAACCCTTTCCTCGCTGTTTGGTCATGGTGTTTTCATAGCAGCAATAGAAACCCTAACTAAGATGTGTACACATATGCATATTTGTATACAAGAAAATAAGGCTTCCCACCTGGGAATTTAAATATTCAAGGATGCACAGAAGTAAGAAATAAAATGTTTATAATTGATATTGATGAATCATCTTTAGACAAATCTGCTGACTATGATATGTATTCTGTTCTCGCTATACAAAAACGAATAGGGTAAAAACCATAAAGACATTCCCCTATTAGTCATCGTGTATAAACCTTCACATTTGACTTCATCTCAGTTCTATATCCTCTCTTGTTCCATTTGCTTTTTTGTTATGAATCTAGTATTTATAGCTGAGGCAGGGCTGAGTGAGGTGCAGTGATTATGGCTGATTTTATCACAGCTGTATTACTTAGCTGCAAGGTGAAGCGTTGTGGTAAAATGGATCATGAATTCCTGAAATTGACTATCCGTCACCTTTATAATCCTGATGGAGAGCTAGGTCAGATCAAGCCTGACAACTTCTCATGCAAACCAGAGCACCAAGCAATGTTCCTGACAGGATTTGCCTGGAAAAGTAACTACTGAACAGTAGCATAGAGACCGCGTGAAGCCACAAGTGAGGAGACAGGAGCTTTAGGCAGATCTTTACCCCAGTACACAGATGAATTGGAAATCCCCCTCGTTGTAAAAATGGAGATGCTTCTGTTATTTAAAACACATAAACTTAGGGTCACTTTAGTCATTACTGACTAATTCTTGCATTGGCAATCCTTAACCTAAACTCAAAAGTATTACAGACCTTTTAGTGTTGAATATGCTTCTGATATTTCTAGCTCAACATCCCTTGACACATGAGTGGGAGTTCAATAAATACTTATAACATAAATGCATGAGAGAATAAATCAATGGAATGATTTTAAACAGTGATTTGGCCTTTGTTTTGTCCTTATAGTAATAAAAGGCTTGCTGCTTCATAAGAAATTCCATTTAATTACTTGATAGCATTTTAATGTTCAGTATATTTTTTCTTATTATGAACCAATATTTCCACTATAACTTCTATTAGAAATTGTCATGGTTGAGGCAATAGTTTTGATTTGATTATCACTTTCCCTCTGTACACAAGCATACTGAATTCTTAACTCTGGAATTATTATGCAGGTTTTAAATTCTTTCTTTCTTTACTTTACATGATACTTACTTCCAAGTTTAGGAGAATTCACCAAGATAATGCAAAGTCTTTGCCTACAGGCTAAAATGGGTTTTACTATGTACTCCAAATCTTCAGCTATAAATAGCTATAAAAAGTTCTCACACTTCAACAGAGAAACTTCTCTTCACAACAAATGGAGACGATAACAGAAAAATTACAACTGATCAAGATGCAGGTGATGCCCAGTCACAAGTGATCCAAATACAACATGACTGACTCCTGCACCTACGGCTCAGGGCACATTAAGAAATATTTGACCACGTCCCCTGGATGGGGAGGCCTGGCGGCACTCAGAGGAAGGATAACAGGCTACCAAGAAGAGACTTGGTACCCTATGAGCATATATGGGGGAGAAGGTCCCCCTAAGTCACAGTCATAGGGGAGGGGAGTAGGGGGAAAGCAGGAGGGAGGGAGCAATGGGAGGATACAAGGGATGGGATAACTATTGAGATGTAAAATGAATGAATTAATAAAAACTTTTTAAAAATTAAAAAGAAAAGAAATATGGGCAAGAATTGTGGTCAGATCCAGAATAACAGGGTGTCAGCTTTGAGAGTAATCTCCCAAAAATATACGGGAAACTATACGCATCAAGTCTTGTCAACATGGCTGTCTAAACAAGACTGCAGCGAAGACAATGCCAAGAGCCATGCTAAGGAGGGAATCTCATGGGCTCCGCATCTAGAGAAGGAAGCACAGGTAAACAAGGAATACTGAGAAAAAAAAAAGTCTTCTCTAAGAAACACCGCTCCATGTAGTTATTTAATACCAAGTGATCATTCCTGAAATTATATACATACGACTAACGTTATATGGACTGCACATACTGTATTTATGTATTAAGGGATTGTGTGTGTATGTGTGTCTGTGCGTAATAACTATTAAAGACAAATAAAGATAACGAGGGCAGAGGACATAAATTTACTAGAAAGCAAGATGGGGGATATGGAGTGGTTGAAGGGAAGAAGAGAAAAAGAAAATAAAATTAAATACTGCTTTAAAAAATAAGACTATTTATGTACCTAATATGAGAAAATTCCTATGTTCTTTTTCAGTTGAATGGTACCGGATTCTTCCCCTTTAGCAGAGATGCATATATTATGTAAATGTTCTCCTTGACATTATCTGGGCACTTAGTTGAGCATCCAGTTGCACACATGGATCTTAACATGGATTACACAATACACTGTTCTTTCAAGAGCTTCCATCATTATTCCACAGTCTTTCTTTTCCCTGTCTGTTATCTTAGAACTTTTACATAGATTCACATTCATAAACCAATCTCTGTACTTCTCTGTTTTTTCAAATTCAAGAAAAACAATGCAGGGTTCAGTCTCATCAAAACAATGGCAAACTAAAAATTGGTTCTATCTCTTCACAAGTAAATTTTATTATGAGATAGGACCCCAGCTATAAATTAGAGAACATAATTTATTCAAATAATGATGCAAAAAGAAAGTCTCATTATTGAAAACCTTCTTTTCATTAAAAAAGAGTCCCTCTTCAAGAGGGGATGGCTTAGTTGTGCACTATTCTCTCTCTCTCTCTCTCTCTCTCTCTCTCTCTCTCTCTCTCTCTCTGTCTCTCTCTCTCTCTCTCTCTCTCTCTCTCTATATATATATATATATATATATATATATATATATATATATATGATAATAAAAATATATATATTTGTGCCTGTGCATGTGCATGTATACGTGTGTACCCATGTGGGCATTCATTTCTTTCCTGACAATGCATTGGTAAGAAAACAGAAAAATTAAAAAGGTAAATACACTTCCCCAGAAACAATTTGTTCCTTATGACATATATATATTTTTTTAAGCACCATCTGAGGGATTTTCCACAGAGAAAGGAAGAAGGCTACACATACAATTAGCTGAGTCAAAAGGAGATGGTAATTATCATCACGATGCAGTCAGATGGATATTGAGACAGGCATGCCTGAGAGCTAGGAAGGAAATGGAGCATTGCAGTCAGGGATGGTCACAGGAAAAGTGATATATGAGGACACATATAGGGGCTGATTGCCAGGAAAGTCATTATACTAATTCAATTAAAGATCATAAGGGCAGCTGTCCCTTCTGACCTTCACTGCCAACTGTCGTAAGGTCAAAGCAATTGCTGCAAAACATGCTGTGGGAAAAATAATTGCCTTGAACATATTTTTGAGAAGCTATTTTAACTGAATTACTACTATAAATAAAACACTGAAATGATAATATTAACATGAAAATACATAGAAGGAATGAACTTAGTGAAATAGTTTAGGTATGATTAAAATAATTTAATTCCTCAATCTGTCAATGTGAAGAGAATACCAACTCTCAAGTGCATCTTTCGCATTACCTATTTAAGTACAACAGCAATTTCCACTGTGCTCTGTCCTTGCTTCTAGATACCTCTCTAATAAATGATTTGTGGTCTGTTTGGAGAATTGTGCAGACACTTAAACTGCATACAGCCTCAGCATTGAAATATACATAAAAAGAATGCAATTATTGCTGTGGTGTATATTATTTAAATTTCTTAAGTCTATGGTTTCTATTCCATAGCTTAAATTCATTTTTTTTGAAGTGTCATACATACATGTGCCCATATACATGGGTATAGTTCTTTCACAATTGCACAGTGACGAATTCAGAGAAGAATGCTATGTGTTTGCTCACCCAAAGTGCTTCTAGTCATCTGAGCAATTTGGTCCCAACTTAGAAGGCAACAAGCGTGCATCAGACTACACAAAACAAAGGGAGTCTCAGTGGTTTAACTTTTGTTCGTGCAGCTGAATTCATATTTTTGTTGACTTTTGGTTCACCCTTTTTGAGGGTTGTATTTAAAAATACTTTCATGTACCCCATTGGCCCATTTAAATTGAACATGGCATATGTGGAATGGACTCAGAACAATTCTAACATTTTGCCTCCTTTCCGACATCATATTCACTATCTTCTGAAATTGCTTCCTCTTAAAGCAATGGAGTGCTGACAATTCCTGCTAATAAATATTTGAGAAACCCAAAAAAAAAATGCAGTGCTAGCTTGTAGATTAATAAAAAAAAAAGGTTGAACAATATGTTTCTCCTATGGGAAAGATTTTCTTTTTTAATTATCCTTCTTTTATAGTTTTCTCTGATTTTACAAACCAGTCCAACATGTTTATACACGTCCGCCACTAACACTTATTATCAGGACATATGAGCATAGAAGAGAGGAATTTTAACCTACTCTATAGCAAAAGTGTCCGGCAATGATTGAAGCTTTGATGGCAATGTTTCCTGTTGATGTTTTGGTTTACCATAGTCATTAGAGTTCTGCTAAACTAGCAAGGTCATTTCGTTGAACATAAACCATACACAATTTTAGGAGTGAACACTGTTAACAAGAATTTAATATACAACCATTGCTCCTCAAATATCACTTCAATAACCTAGTGCAGAGATGCATAATTTCTGAGGCAACATGGAGTTAAATATTTTCTTTTTTAACAAGGTAAAACCATGGTCTATAAGAAGAAATCAATGGTTCACATTTCTGCAACAGAATGCATTTTGCTAACCATACCAAGAAATACTTCAATGCCTCATTTTTATGAAAATGGCTTAAAGAATTTGAAATCAGAAAGCACAGTTTCCATTCTAATCATAGCCTGCTAAAACCACTTAATATTTTCCTAAGAATTTTGTGCAAAAATTAAATTCTTTGAATATGGGTTTTTCTTACAATATCTTGTATCATAAACACCTTTTAGATTTGATTCATTTTTGTCCAGTGGTTTGGAACCATTGAAATCAAATTTTTAACTTTTTTGATTTTTTTACATATACATTTATATTGTACAATAAACTACATATGGCAAGATGAACCATGAAACAATCAGGAATTACATTAGTGCTATATTCATAGTGTTTTAGATATTAGGAATTTGGCAACCTTAAAGAAAACAACTTTTTTATCTTGGTGAGTGTAAATTTCTGCCTGTAAATCAATATCTATCAACTTAAAACATCTATCTAGACCTAAAAACATCTTAACCTCTAAACAACTAAACTTAATTGTAAAATTAAACTGTCTGGTCTTCAACCCCATCAGAGACTTGTGCATGAATAAAAATTGATCACCTGAGTAAACCAGAAGTGCAAGTTAGAAGCTTACAAAATGAAAAAAAAAAATATGACAGAGACAGTTTTCTATCTGAACAGTCACCCAAAACTCCCTATAACATTGGAGCATCATCTTCAGCCTTCTGGCTCAACATATCTGACAGACATATTTGTGAGGCAGGAATTATTGGGAATTTGCTTACCCTGTATTTTTGTTCAATGATTGGAACGATGGAAGTCAAAATTTTGACATAAGGTAAGAATAAGCTACTTTTAAAAGGAAAAGCCTAAAACTTGCACGCTTGTTAATGTTTCAATGACAGTGCTAAGTGGGAAAAGATGCTAGACAGGTCTGTCCTTAGCATCACATCCTTACATACCTCTGTGACTGGATGCCTTGTCCTTAGTTTCCTATTTTTATCTGCCTGGTAGACACTAGGTTGTAGGAAGGATCATGCTTTTCTAGTGAGAAGAAGTTGGAGGAACATGGAGAAACACCAGAGTAACCAAAGTCTCTAGGACAATATGGGACACAGTCATTTCCACTGATACTCCCATACTGAGCATAGTAGTGTCAAATGAGACATCATGTCCCCAGTACTTTTCCATTATATGTAGGTGACGGAGAATTCATCTTATGGCCAGACAGCCACCTCAAATAGCCTTGCCGGCATAGTTAAATCATTGATTGAATTCAGCTGTTTAGCCAGAGGACAAGGTGGTTGGGAATCTGTATTATATTGACTAGACATGAGAAAGAAAATTAAGATACAAACTAACTGAACTGATTTTTTTTTCTACTGCCTTAACACATTATTGACCCTGGACATGAAAAAGGTTAGAAGTACAAGCAGGTAATTTTGAATGAAAATACATCCATATCCTGGCTGGATTACCTCATAGTCAACACTGGTCATTTGGATTCTCAAACCATTTGTAAAGGTTAGGAGGGATGTGTTTTATGAATCTCAAAATATAGCATTACAAAACTTAATAACAGAGCAACCATCAGAATGCTATTAAAATAATTAAAAATTCACTTGGTCCCCATTTAAGTGACAATGGCTGCCTAACTTCACATAAAGAGAGGAGGCTTCAGAGGTGAAACAAGGCATTAACAGGTATCACAGTATCACAAAGGTGATTTCCCATTAGTTACATGGTAAATGTTCTGGAAACAGCAGCAGAGATGCTGTAACTCACAATGCCACCTATGCACCAAGCCGTTATGTTAAATGAAGTTATTATTTTGGTTAAATAAATTCCAAGCCATTATTATAAATGTATTAATTAAAGTTGATGGTGTAATGAAACAGGTTGGCGGTTAACTTCATCCATGTAGCATAAATGGAATCTGGAACAATGAAACCCTAATGGATGCTTCACAATGAAACTCTGAATTCTAAAGGGCATTGCATATGTGATACAAATGCATTAGTGCATTTTCTGTTTGGCCATGGCGATGTCCAGATGTGAAATTAGTAAACTTTGGCCAAAATAACCTGGTACAGCAATTAAAAGAGCACAGACTTTG
Source organism: Acomys russatus (assembly GCF_903995435.1). NCBI lineage: Eukaryota > Metazoa > Chordata > Mammalia > Rodentia > Muridae > Acomys > Acomys russatus. The sequence goes on along the minus strand of NC_067144.1, from coordinate 24,511,065 downwards.
AGATAGCTTTGTTCCTTTTATATTATCATTATGAGCACAGCTACGTATTTCTGTATGACCTTGAGCTACATTGGCTCTTGAAACCTTAGCATCAACATTAAAAAAAAACACACACACAAAAAAAACAAGGGCATTAATTGTTGCTTCCTTATGTGATTGTTGCCAGAATTAAATTAGAATTCCTTTGCAAAGCACTCTGCAAGGTGTCTGTTACAGTAAAGTACTCAATAAATGTTACCACTTAGCATTATTACTATCCTCAAAATGTGTGTATTGCCTGCCCATTCATATTTTTAATTGGACCTTATGTTTGAAACAAAAGAATCACTATATTATAATGTAAAATTCACAAGGATAATAAATATTTTTATTCCAAAAGGAAACACTCAGATTTTAGCCACTGGATACTAGAAAGGATGCCCAAATTACCTTGAGAAGGAATTTTATAATAGAGAGTATAACTTGAGAATTTGCACTGGAGAAAAACAGAAGGAAGACTCTACAAACTAATAGAGCATAGTTCCAATAATGTAGCCATAAGTCCTCTCTTCTAAGTGAGAGCCAAGAAAATGAATGTCAAACTACAACTGAATCAGAAGTCTGGCGAATAATTTTCTGTGCATATCAAGAGGTGTAAGTGACAGACAGGGAGAAGAGCATTTGGATCATGCATGTATAACATGTTTGAAGAAACTGACATTGCAAAATGACTTCAAGAAATGACCTCACTGAAAACTTAAATGAATAAATAAAAGTCATCGGGACTGTTAAAAAATATATATATTTCGCCTCTGGGTTTGCTATAAAAGGATCTCAGGGGTTATTACCATCTTATCAAATATTCCATTAAGACTAACAGCCCTAAAAGAGAACTGTCATTTGCCAAAATTTCCTCTGAGCTCTAGGAATCCTTTCTGTCAGTGTCATGCCTCGAACAGGGTTCAATACAGAGAAGAATGAAGTCAGAACCTGGTTAATATATAATTAGCAATAAAAGGAGTTGGGCATTTGAATAATACATCACATGGTGAGATAAGAGGAATACCAAGAAAGTGGAGAGAACATGAGCTAAGACAAATCAGAGTCAAGGAGCAAGAAAAGAAATGGATGATAAATCTGCATAAGAGGAAAAGTCTAAAAGCAACAAAGACTCTATTTGCATCTCTCTTTCCCAACAGTGGGCCTCTTTAGGACTTTCATCATCTTTGATAGAACCTGAAAGAAGCACCACACCCTTACTTCTGAAATTAAAATACTTAGGGATAATGAGTCACCACTAACTGACAAAGGTTTCTCATAGGGCTTGGCTGAGAATCATCTGTATCTGGTGTACAATAGTCATTAAGACACCATTTCTGCATAATGTCCATAATCACTAAAGGCTAGCATGCATCACCTTGCTCTTCCATATACCATAACCTTGTGATCACTGATGATCGAATTTCCTTGTATACTAGAAGTTCTTTTCTTACCAAGAAATAGAGTAAGTGTTGCTCCAAATTTTTGCTGGTAGGATCTCAGGGAGAGCATCCTTATATTATTATTATTATTATTATTATTATTATTATTATTATTATTATTATTATTATTATTATAATTATTATTATTATCTGGGGCTGTTTAGCTTTAACTGCATTGTCATCTTGACACAACTTAGAAGCACCCGGTAAGATAATCTCAATTTAGCAATTTTCCTTACCGAGTTTATTTTGAATGTTAATTGGTGTAGGAAGACTAAGCCATTAGTGACAGCACCATTCCCTAGGCAAGGTATTCTGAACAATACAGGACAGGAGAAATGTAGATGAATGAAACAAAGCATACAGGTGCTTGCATTCCTCTGTGCTTTTGAATGTGGGTGTCGTTTGACAAGCTGTTTGGGTTCCTACTTTGACTTCTCCTCAATGATGGCCTGAAATCTGGAATTGTAAGCTGAGTAAGCTCTTCGTACCCTCAAGTTGTTTTGATCGGGGTATTTTATCATGGCCATAGAAGTAAAATCAGAATAAGGAGTTTCTTTTATACTTCCTTTGATTAGTCATCTGCAGTCAACATTTCATCAAGGTGTTCAAGTGATCCCAAATTCCAAACCACTCAGGCCAGCAAGCCTTCCTTTGGGTGTTCTGTATAAAGTGCCTCGACTCACATATCTTTCATTTTCCTTTGAGTACATATCAGGCTGGTAAATATCATCTTTGTATTTCTCCGAAGAACTGATGGTGGCTCAGCAATCACCCTGAGGCTGAGGCTGTCATATCAGGACTTCACAACCACGTACCCATCAATTCTTAGAAGTGTCTGATCTTATGTAATTTTTTTTTTCACACTCCACTGTGATTTGTGTCTTCAAGATTCTCCTTGTGGCACAGTCATGGAAAGATAGGCTATGAGGGAAAACTCACAACACTGGCTTGGCCAACCTACCTTCTGCACATAAAATAAATCTTGTAAGCTTTTTCTTTTGTATAAGCAAAACAAGTTAAAATGGAGCTTTATCACTATGGTTTGAGTGTTGTCCATAGGCTCATGTGTTTGAACACCTTGTCTCATGTGGTGTTGATGTTTGGGAAGACCATAGAATTTTCAAGTGGTGCATTCACTTTGGTGGAAATGAATGACAGAAGGTGGGTCTTGAGTGTTTTAATTAATTAGTTAACAAATAATCTTCTATGTGTGTTTTGCTTGAATGTTGTACGGACAGCACAAGAGTGCCTGGTGCCTGTAGAGGATACGGAGGGCATCGGACCTGTTAGAATTGGAATCGAAGGCCATTCTGAACTGGCATGCATGTGCTGGGAACTGAATCTGGGTCCTGTGCAAGAACAAAATGTGAACTTAGCCAGTGAGCAATCTCTCCAGGATCCTCCCTGAAGTTTTTAGATCTACCTCACTTCCTTCTCACTCTCTAAGTCCCATATGTAGATGGGATGTGTTTGGCCAACCCTCTTCTCCTGCCACCATGATGCCTTCCCTGATTGCGGGAACATCCACCTCCATGCTGGACCACATCCTCCCAGAGATTCAGAGCCAACAGCAACAACAACCTCCTCCTCTCTCGTCAGGGTGCTTTATCTCAGCAATGAGAAAGTAACTCAGACAATCATTTACAGGTGAATCACTAATGTAGAGTACATATCTGGGGATAGACTGGGAGTCACCTAACCTGAACACTTCGTGCTTTCCCTCTATCCTAGTTAGGGTTACCACTGCTATTATGAAACACTCTCACCAAAAGCAAGTTATGGAAGAAAGGTTTATTTGATGTATACTTTCATGCCATGGTCCATTATTGAAGGATCTCGGGTCATGAACTCAAAGAGGGCAGGAACTTGGAGGCAGAAGCTGATGCAGAGGCCATGGAGGGTCACAGTCACAAGTAGATAAGTGGAAAGCCAAACTCCAACACTTTAAATCATTCAGTGTCTAATATCTGGTATTCAGTCATGATCTTCTGGGATTCCCCTCAAAAAACCTAGCTCACTTTACTGGCTCCACCCTCTGCAACATAGCTCATCTTCTCGGCTCAGGCCAGGTCCACTCCACCGCTGACTTCTCTGGTGGTCTTTCAATGGCGTTAGTGTTTCCAAAACTACTAGGGTATTTTGCTGCAACTAGGCTCTACTTTGACCAATAGCCTCCTTTCCTGGGCTCTCTTCAGGGACTCCAGCTCTGCCACATGGTGGCAGGCCTCAGTTGCTCTGTATGACCCTACCCATGTCTGCGTAGTCACTACCACCACTGTGATGTCTACACTACAGAGTCCAGCTTCCAGCACAAAGCAAAACCTTGGCTGCCTCTGAAACACAGCCTTCGTGTTCTGACTCTGAGGAGATACAGCTCAGAAGATTTCATCTCCTTGGTTCTGGTCTCCTCTTAATGACTGCCAATGTCTCAGCTCCCGCTCACTACCATCAATTGTCCCAGTAAGGCAAAGATTTTACTACAGGGTTTCTGGTCTTTTGTTAACCACAGATAATTCTTCAGCCCAAGGTAAGCAGAACTACAAATTCTCGATGCAGAATAGTAAAAAGTCCTGATGGAGTCATTTCCCTCTGATCTCAACTTCCCTCTGAGACACCATAAGCCAGGCCTCCATCACTATCACTGTTCTCAACATTCTTCCCTTCCAGTCACCAAAGGAGCATCCCACGATGCTCTCAATACTTAGAGACCTCTCTCCCACAGTTCCAAAGTTCTTCCGCAATCCGCACAAAATTAACATGCCCAGGTCTGTCACAGAAACATCCTGCTATTTTGGTACCTATTTCTATCTTATTTAGGATTACTATTGCTATGATGAAACACCATGACCAAAAGCAAGTTGGGGAGGAAAAGGTTTATTTGGCTTAGATTTCCACATCATAGTCCATCACTAAAGGAAGTCAGGACAGGATCTCAACGGGGCGGGAATCTGGGGGGCAGGAGCTGATGCAGAGACCATGGAGGACTGTTCCTCATGGCTTGTTCAGCCTGCTTTCTTATAAAACCTAACACCACAGCCTAGTGGTGGTACCATCCACAGTGATCTTGGCCTTCACCCACCAATCACTAATTAAGAAAATGTCTTAAAGTCTTGCCTACAGCCTGATCCTATAGAGGCATTTTCTTAATTGAAGTTCTCAAATTTCGGATGACTTTAGCTTGTGTCATGTTGGCATAAAACTATCCAGGACACTCCCCATGAAGAGAATAAGTACTACTCATCTCTATAAACTCTGGAAAAGTCAAATGGTCTTGGTAGTAGGTCAAGTGTTCTAAAACTTGAATGCACAAAACCGGCTATTATAATAAAAATTCCAGTGATATAAGTAGGGCTATGTAATATAGCCCAATATAAAATAAATATAAAGATAGTTTTTTTTTCTTGAGTGACTGCTATCACAATTTAATAGCAAATATTAAAAATATTCTATTTCAGAAGGTAAAAGCTACAGGGCATTATGAACAGCCCAATAGAGATACAAGTATAAGCCCTATGTGAATTAGATCAGTCCGCTTAGGTGCCTCCTAAGCTCATGCTAGTATTATATCCTTAGAGCAACAGGTGATGCTGTGGCACATGAAAGGTTCTGAGTTGTACACTATCAGGTACATCCTCAGGAATAATTGAGTTGGCTCAGATGATAGCTCTAGATTTGAATTTTTAGTACTCTCCTTCCTCCATTGACTTCCACTGTGGCTACCTCCTCTACATTCTTATCAGCTGTGTAGAATGCTACCTATCACCCACCCACCACTGTCAGCATTTGTTTCAATTTTTATTTTTCTCTTTTACAATTACCATTTTGCTGCAGCACTTTTTGTATACGCTTATCGGCTATCTCTACCTATTCCTTTGAAAAGTATCCATTTAGTTTTCCTTTTGTTTTACTGATTAGACAAACTGCTATTGAATTATTGAGTTCTTTATATATTGTAGACATCAGTCCCTTGCCATGTATATAAATGGCAAAGATTTTTTCCCTCGTTCTGTACACTGTCTCTTCACTCCGAACATTGTTTTGCTGTTGTTATTGTGGTGTTGAATCTTTTAATTTCTCACAGCTCCGCTTGTTGATCTGCCTGGTGTTTTGTGGTTTATATAGATCAGGGTGCTCTGTGTTGGATTCCTAGTATTACTGCACAGCAATGGACTTGCTTGTTCTGGTTTCCTATGATGATAAGCTGTTGCAGTGACAAAAGTAAACTCCTGGTCTTTAGTCTATGGGGCAGAGGCTTCTTACGTCACTTCCTGAGACTGAGGTGTCTAACCTTCTACTTTTAGTAGAGATTGAACATTTACTTATTAATATTAATTGTATTTTTCACTAAGTGGTCTCAAAGATTGCCTTAAAATACAAAACTTGTATTTTAAAGAATTCATAAAGTTAAATGTATGACAAGAATCCACAAGAGTTATCAGAGCAGTGGTGTCATGGTTGAATAAATATAAAGATACAAATAAAGTTTTGAGTGCAAAGGATGTGGTAAATTAATTTCTCTTCTACTATAACAGAGAATTCTGAGCACATGTTATGTGGCTTCCTGACTTCATACTTAGTTCTGGTGGCACATGGCTACCATAAAGATAACAAGCTATTCCTGAGGGGGATTACCTCCCCCTGTATATGCTCACAGGGTATCAAGTCTCTTCTTGGCAACCTGCTGTCCTTCCTCTGAGTGCCACCAGGTCTTCCCCTCCAGGGGACGTGGTCAAATGTGAGGCACCAGAGTACGTGAGAAAGTCATATCACACTCTCCACTCAACTGTGGAGAATGTTCTGACCATTGGCTAGATCTGGGTAGAGGTTTAAAGTTTACCGCCTGTGGGGGAGGGGAATAAGGGGAAAAGGGGAGGGAGGGAAGAATGGGAGGATACAAGGGATGGGATAACCATTGAAATGTAACAAGAATAAGTTAATAATAAAAAATTTTAAAAAAAGATAACAAGCTAGCTGAGACTGATTAGAGTAAAATAAAAAATCATCTTGAAGAGTGGCGGTTCCATTGCACAGAAGAAATATTTATAACAGTTAGAAAACGGGACTAATGGAGTATGACATACACACATTCCTCCAGAGGTTTTAAGGGAGAGGTAGCTGGAGTCTAAAGGAAACTTCTCAAAAAAGACAGAACCTCGTGTGATCCCTCAAATTCCCCCAGTTAATTGTAGTCTCTATTATATGTCAAGGGAATTCTGTATGACTCTCAGGCAGCCCAAATGGATAAATTCAACATACACACAAAAAAATTGTACAGAGGAATGAGAATTTTATGCCAAACATTGGCTTCAAACTATCAGATCCTGCAAGTGAAAATATAAGGCTTCTGTAAATGGAGACATACTCAAAAAATACCTATCAAAATACACGTACCATGGCTATAACTCAGGCAAGCTCTGAGATGAAAGTCAGTTGTCTTTCTACACAGCCTAGGTAATATATGACTCTGGTACATTCAATGTGAAGATTCTGGAAAAATCTGGAGCTGTGTAGCAATAAAGCAGTCTTTCCGTCATGGTCCCACTCATAATTTCAAATATATCACTTACCAATAACAGAAGACTTGGCCAGGGAAGAAAATTCTAGAAATTATAAAGTTATTAAATATCTTAACTTGTAATATAATAGGCTTGAAATTTTATTTAAGTAATCTTTTGCTTTATGGAGTGCTTACTAACTACCATTCTCACAATGGTTAATTTTAGGGGGATGGAAGTAAAAGTAATAACATTTCTCAAGTGATGCATTAAAAAATGTTTATTTTTTATGCTAGAAAAATTCAATAACAGAAATGATTCAAACTTGATCATATCTGTTTTATCCAGAATTCCTACAGCCCTCCATAGAGTAAAAAACATGTCCCTGAGCAACAGTCTTGGAAGTCAAAATTCAAAATGTATTGATTCATTTTACAATAGTAAGGTACTTTCTGTCATCTTGTTTTTTATTTATGAAATTCTATTACTGAAGCCTATAGCAATTTATAAACTGGTCTAAAAGAGCTTGTAAAGACTGGCCTTGGCCAAGGAGAGGACAGAGGAAGGGAGAGATTGTTCATCACATTTCTTAAAATATTGTTTGCCCTTTTATTCATTCACTTTCCCTCTTTTGTAAAAATCAATTGACTGGTATAGATGAGGAATATTTCAAATATTAATAATAATACTACTTTTTTTAAGAATGTGCTTGAAAAGTAAATATAACTTTTAAAGTATGGTTAGAATTAAATATGTTTTTGAGGGGTGGAGACAATTAATGATGCGTGTGTGTGTGTGTGTGTGTGTGTGTGTGTGTGTGTGTGTGTGTGTGTATCTGTGTGAATATTTTGTTTCATGTTTCTTTGACTATCAAAGAATTAAACAATTTTATTGCTCTGCCAGTCTGTGTTTTTCTTCCTTATGTACATCTTGATCTTCTATATCATCAATAATGAATATTCACAGTATGGATATTCTAAGCTCTGTGTGATTTATGTACTGGTTCTCTAACAGGCCTGATGTCTACTTTGTGGAATTCGTAACATGGAAACATTGTGCTTTTATGAGGACAGTGGTCTTTCATTTCCTGAGCTTGTCTCTAAGTATGAGCTATATATGAGTAAGCCTGGCTAAACTCCATAATCTAAGTTATACAAATCATGCCTTCCAATAGTGGAAATTCTTATCTTAAATAGCATTGCATGTGAGGCATTGTTGCTGCAGATAGTCATAACTGGATTACAACACTCACTGCACCCCATAGTGAGGTCTAAATGACTTCAGGAGACAGCATATTTTCCTTCCACATAAAATGGGTCATAGGGGACTAAATATGGTAAAAGTATATTATATACATACATTTAAATGCCATAATGAAACAAATTGTTTTGTACAATTAATGCATGTTAATTTACTTTTCCTATTTCTTTGCAGCTGAACTTAAATGAGGGAACAAAAGAAGTTTGCCAGTGTAGTGGTGAAATTAGACGGATGATAAACAGTTGTTTTCCTTGTCTTCTCCTATCTTCTTCATAGGAGTTCTGTTTTCGATAGGGCTTGCTCTAATCTTTCTTCTTCCTAAGCAAAGCAGGGTTAATTTTTCAGTTGTATGAAAAAGGCAGTTAATTGCTAAGAATCATTTCTAATTTTAGTATACAATTTTTACACAAATAAAATCTACTTTATAATTTTGTTTTAGCCTCAATCTTTATACTTCTAAACTGAATAGGAATAACCAGTACACATGGATTCTTCACGAATGACCAGGTAAACATTTTATAATTCCTTGATCAATTTTATTGGATTTCTTAGTCTTTGGTATTTCATTTTTCCTTTTGGCTACATCATAAATCTCTTGAGGGAAGAAAGGGATCCCATGAGAATTTTTAGTGTATAATTTCTGTTGTTAGTAGAAGTTAAGTAAGAAAGAAGTTCATTTTTCCGGAGATCCTTTCTATATTTTTTTCACCCATTTCATCAGCGTGTAATTGAATTTGTGTCCTCCAGGTACCTCTTGGCTTTCCGCTTCAGTCTCTGTTATTGACATTTACTGCCATATTGACGATCTGAACCCTGTTCTTTCTTCATGGACTCTAATCCGTACTGCTTCATTTAATCATCTTTAAGTATTGTTGGCTTTCTCTTTTCTGGTGTTTATTATGAGTCTCAGATCTATTGACAACAAACTCTTATCTTCAGCCTTTTCAAAAGCCTTCTTTTAACAAGAATGAGATGTGGCACGAGGCTTGTTCTGTTACAGGGGCACGTGGAGAAGCAGCAATGGAAGCCGCAGAAAACAGCGGATGCTGGTGGAAGGGAAGCTGATTATAGACAAGCTGGTTAGGTGGCCCTCGTAATGATGATGTGGGATGACACGAATAGGATAACTTCAGTGTGGGGGTCGGGGGGAGGGGTTGGACAGCAAGAAATACTACAAAGCTGAGTTGGAAACCGGATAACGACCTCTAACTTAGACACAGGTCTCAATGGGAGAAGGGAACTAAGCGAACTAAATGAAGTTCATACAATAGGAAATCAACCCTTACTATGACTGAGTGTTGGAATTCCTTCTTTGTAAATGAAGAAAGTGGAGATCAGAAAACCCAAGAAACATATACACCATAAAGCAAAGGACACATGGCTAAGCTTCTGTGGTAAGAATTGACAGTCCCAAGCAAATCCCTTGAACATGGACTCAGTGGGCTTTACTTGCAACACCTGAGTTGGAATAATTCTCTACAACTGTCCAGAGAGTGGACAGTGTGCTATCATGGCTACTAGTTTCAAGAGGAGGATCCCTCTTTTTTCATCCTCTCTCTGTCCTCCTATGTCTCAGTTTTGAAAAAGAGTTTCACATAGTCTAACAAAGTTGGCTTCTAACACTATGTAGCCAGGATTTGGCCTTGGACCCCTCCTCACTTCCCCACCTCTCCATGCCAAGGGCAAGATGACAGGCATACACCATCACACATAGTGAGGCTAGCTTCTTAAACACTCAGGACTACCTTACTCCTCTAATGACGTTTATCTGAGAGTAACCATCCCAGCAGCACCTTATCTTTCTCCTTCACATGCACCGTCAGGAGCACCCAAGATTCTATTCACTGCTCTTTCAATAACAACCATTGATTTGACTATTCCTAACACAGCCTGCCCTTCTGAAATGAACCCCATCCATGTGACCATGAAAACAAAAAGTGATTTCTGCTTTTGAAAGCTGATGTCCCCAGATGCACCAGTTCGTTTATACTCATTACTGTTTCAAGCTAAAAGCTGGTCATGGTAACAGTTCTAATTTACATCCCCTCCTATAACATGTAATACTCCTTATATGGCTGACTGGGTTTAAGGAGTATGCATCTATCTCTCCAGAACTTTCTCTCATCTGGGAAAGAGAGTCAAGGTCTTCTCACTCAACCCCCACTATCTTCTTCCTTCCTTTTCACAGGTATGAAAAAGATGTTGAGTTGGAAATTATTTTTTTGAAAATTGCAACCCCTCTTCTTTATCCTTCAAAGCTTTCACCTAATATTTGTTTTTTGTAATCCAAACATATGTATCTGCTTCTTAAAGAACCAAACTATATCTCTTACCACAGCTTTGTGCATGTTTTAACCTTCTGTTCATTGCTATGAATAACAATAGATATGTTTTGTTTATTTATGAAGTACTGATTCCTCTGAATACATTAGGTATTTCCTTTCTTCTTATTTTGTTATTGTTGTTATTATTGTTGTTTTTTTCTGGAGCTTTTGATCTGATGAAACACCTTTAAATTAAATTCAAGTAGAATTGCATTTGCCTGGTTTTATGCTTGTTTGTTTTGCTTCCTACCAATTCTGTGGCTGAACTTTCTGCTAGTCTATTTCCACCATAGGAGCTCTGTAGTCCTTTGAATGAGAATGACTCCCATTGGCTCCTCTATTGGAATGCTTGGCTTCCAGTTGGAACAGGAAATGATTTGGAAATGGTAGCGGAGGCATACCAATGGAGGTGGACTTTGAGTTTTCAAAATCTCATGCCATTCCCAGTTAGCTCTCTGCCTTGTGCTTAGGGATTGGATATAAGCGGTCAGCTACTGCTCCACTGCCATGTCTGCTAGACTGTGCCATGCTCTCCACCATGGTGGTCATCGCTCTAATCCTCTGGAACTATGAATCCCTAAGTTAAATGCTTTCTTTTACAAGTTACCTTGATCATAGTGTCTGATCATAGCAACAGAAAAGCAACTAAGTCAATCCATTTGTCCACAAATTTCGGGAATTCCTTGTTTTTAATAGCTGAGTAGTATTCCATCGTGTAAATGTACCACAGTTTCTTAGTCCATTTTTCTACTGAGGGACACTTAGGCTATTTCCATGTTCTGGCTATTATGTATAAAGCAGCTATGAACATGGTTGAAGCATATGTCCCTGTTGTGTGATAGGGCATTTTCTGGGTATATTCCAAGGAGTGGGATAGCTGGGTCTTGAGGAAGCCCTATTCCCATTTTTCTGAGAAAGCGCCAGATAGCTTTCCAAAGTGGTTGTACTAGTTTGCATTCCCACCAGCAATGAAGGAGTGTTCCTCTCTCTCCACATCCTCGCCAACATGTGGTGTCATTTGAGTTTTTGATCTTAGCCATTCTGATGGGTGTAAGGATGGAATCTCAGTGTCCGTTTTTGATTTGCATTTCTCTGATGACTAACGAGGACGAGCATTTCTTTAAGTGTTTCTTGGCCATTTGATATTCCTCTGCTGAGAATTCTCTGTTAAGTTCCAAGCCCCATTTCGCAATTGGGTTGTTTGGATTTGTGGTGTTTAATTTCTTGAGTTCTTTATATATTTTGGATATTAAACCTTTGTCAGATGAAGGGTTAGTGAAGATCTTTTCCCAGTGTGTAGGCTGTCGCTTAGTTCTACTGACAGTGTCTCCTGCCGTACAGAAAGCTTCTCAGCCTCATGAGGTCCCATTTATTAATTGTTGACATTAAGGCCTGGGCAATGGATTGATCTAGAAATTATTATAATGAGTGAGTTCACCCAGAAGCAAAAAGAGACAAATGGTATATACTCACTTATATCAAAACACTAGTCCAAGGGATACGTACCATGAAAAACTTTACTTACCAAGAAAGTGGGTCAGAGGAGAGGACATCCTATTGAGACTTTAGGCAAGAGTAACATGGAAGAATAAGGAAATAGCAGGACCCACAGGGTCCTGGAAACCTACAAGAAGAACTTTATGACAGGCAGATCTGGGTCCTGGGGTCCTCCTCAAACTAAGGCACCAGCCAAGGAAAATATAGGCATTAAACTTCGAACCGCTACCGAGACCTAGCCGACGAACATGATATTCTCCACCGTTGAGTGGAGAGTGAGATCTGACTCTCACACGAACTCTGGTGCCCCTTTTCTGACCACGTCCCCTGGATGGGGAGACCTGGTGGCACTCAGAGGAAGGATAGCTAGTTACCAAGAAGAGGCTTGATATTCTAAGAGCATATATAGGGGGAGGAGGTCTCCCTCAATCACAGACATAGGGGAGGGGAGAAGGGGGAAAGTGGGAGGTAGGGAAGAATGGGAGGAAACAGGGGAAGGGTTAACAATCGAGATGTAATATGAATAAAATAATAAAATGGAAAAAAAAGAATACTCAAAGGGAAAAAAAGAAAAAAGAAAAGCAACTAAGAAAAACTCTAAAGGTATGTAATGATTACCCAAGTATTTAAGGAGGAGTTCAGAGAACAAGGTGCTATAATCTCATAGCTCTGATGCCCGTGCAACACATATAACTCCTAAGTCCCAGTCTCTAGATTTCACTTCATTCTAAATTACTAGGCCTATGTACTCCATGTTTTACTCTTTAAAAGTTGGGATCTCCTTAAGCTGCATGAGTTTTCTTTCTTAAATCCTGAATACATTTCTCCCCTGAATTTGTTAGTTTTAGGGATTCCCCTACCCATACAAATATCCCCATGAATCTTTACGTATTCTGAGAATGTCCTTCCTCCTATCATTCCAAACAACTTCCTTACTTCACCTCTCCAATTATATGGCACAGGTATTTTTGAAGGTACAAAAGGTTTCAGGCTCCTCTCCATTTCTCCTGCTGATTCCCAAGTTCTTTCATCCAGATAGTATTGTACCATTTAATAGTCTTCTTTCATGCTATTTTCTCCCACCTATGAACTTATTTACTTGCTAATAACTACAAATAAGACACTATTTAAATTATAATGTTTTCTTGCTTATAAGAAACTTTTTCCTTAACTTACAAACTTTAGTCTTTTTCTATTTCCATATATTATTTGAATGCATAACCTATAACTTTCAAGCATGAATAATAATAATGTTTGAATATAACTTAATTAAACATTAGTGCAGATTATGACTACTCTTTTCCAAGAATTACCTACAACCTACATGTTGATTGATTCCTCAGGCATTATTGTTAGTTTATACAACTTTTGTTGAGGTCCTCTCCTATAAATTGAAACATCTATATTCACATTTTTAGAGAAAGAAAAATATTGAGAACTAGGTCTTCAAGATCAAGACCTTGTATCCAAGTACTGACTGTTTCGTTTCTCAGATCACATGAAATTGGACATGCTCAGGGTGGTATGGCCTTAAACACAACAAGAAAGCTTCCGAAGGAAAGAGTTAAGCAACAGTCATATATGTCCCATACGTCTTTGACACCCATGAACCACATATAAATAACCACCATCACATTGGTACTGTAGAGGCATGCGTACCTTAGATATAACAGCTTTCTAATTGGACTCAAATCCTGCACAAATAAGAGAGAGAACATGTCTGGCACTGGAAACCTAACTAATTTATCTATGCTATAAAGTCTTGGTAACTGTAGCAGAGTCTGCAGCTACAGTACCATGTACTAAACCAGCACAATTCCAAACAACATCGCATAAGCATTGGTCCTTATACACAAAGATAGCTGTAGTCTTCACTCCTCATCAAGGAAACTTCTCTCTGCCAGAATGATGGAGAGCACCACAGAAAACCACAACCAATGAAAACGTAGAGTTGTAAAGCCTACTGTCAATGGATACATCTGCAAAGCACTAATGCACCTAAAGCCCAGGGAACCTTAAGCAGGGATGGAAAGATGATAAGAGCCAGAGGATAAGAGTGTTCTTTGTGAGATGATGTCTCCTGGTTATATTAGAAGGAAGCTACAGACATAAAGTCTCACCAACATGGTGGTCCAAATAACAGGTGAATGAGGATGACACCAATTAACATGTTAAACTGCATAGAGAGAAGCCTATAAGACTTTAACCTTACACACACACACACACACACACACACACACACACACACAATATATATATATATATAGACAAAGAAGGAAAGCTTAAAATGAGAGAGATGGCTTTCTCTAAGGAAGAGTTTGTGAATCAGGTGTCTAGTTCCAAACTGTTAGCCCTGATAAAATATATACAAGTAATATTATAGGGACCCAACAGGATATATTTAGAAATATATATGTATTTACTCACATATGCATGTAGTAACAATTAGTGAATAGATGGAAAGAGAGCAGCGGGACATATGGGAGGTTTTGTAAGGAGAAAAGAGAAAAGAGAAATGTTGTAATTAAGTTACAGTCTCAAAAACAAAATAAGAACTGTTTTAAATAAAGGATCAAGGTCAACATCCCTAATGTGAATTTCATAGCTTTTTACAACTTGACCTGTATCTTTTTAATGGAAATGTAATTACATCCTGCATTTTATTATCTAGTTTTTCTTACTTTTTCACTATGGTAACAAAAAAACAGCATTAAGCATGAAAATCTAATCATTGCTATTCACAGACTGTGTATCATTTATGTCTGCTATTTCACCTGTGTTTTTTCTTTTGTTACTTCCTATATCTAAAGTATCCTATGGTGCTTTCTTATATACTGTGGACATACGCGGTTCAGGCAGACATGTCATCACCCTCATAAACCTCAACTGTCTTCTTCCCTTGAGCAAGAAAGAAACCCTTGGCACACTTACATTTAGTAATATTATGGTCACTCTACAGATTGGTAGGTCATAATTTCTACTTCATCTTCTAGTTTATAAATGCTAATGTAATCATATCTAAGAATATAATCCTCCTGAAAGTGAAACTGGCTATAGCTTCCATAATATTGTGGTATCAAATAAAGGAATTTTGAAAACTCATTCATTTGATGAATTTATTCAATGGTTTTATAGTATACGTAGCAAACCTAGCAATTTCCCCATACATCTTCTTTCTGCATCATCATAGGTAGCCTTTCATTTTTATCCTGGAAGTAACAAGGTCACAGCAATTCTATTTGAGATGAAGAAAATATGTAACTGAACTTAGTTTTATACTTATCAGCTAATTTAATTCTTCCCTCAATCTTTGCATGATTGGGAGTGGAAAGTCTATTGTGGAAGTCATAATATAGCTCTTAAAAACCCATGTGAACCCTGATAGCAACAATCTCTCCCTGGAAGACAGTATGTTCACCTTGTTGTAGAACATGTGTGCAGAATGGAAAGCACACATCTGCTGTCCTTCTTAGCATCGATCGAATTTGGCCCTTGAATCTGCAGGCAGTGCTGCAGGGAAGGCTAGTTCAGTTAAGGAGAATGAATTTGATGTATCTTGAGGAAACACTTATGAAGAGGAAAATTATTCCAATATTAAATCAGAAACACATAATTTGTGTTAGGAGGGATCAAAAGAGGTCACCTAACTTAGTTCTTTACCCTGGGGACAGAGATAATCTAACTTCTGAAATAGTGGTTATCTTCTCCTCTCCTCGGAATGAAAGGGACCTTTAATATATTATACCAGCTGTTCTCAACCTGTGGGTCATGCCTTTCACAGGGGTTGACAAAGACTATCAGAAAGCATAGGTGTTTACATTAAGATTCATGACAGTAGTAAAGTACAGTTATGAAGTACAACGAAAATAATGGTTGAGGAGTCACCACAACATGAGGAACTCTATTAAAAGATCACAGCATTAGAAAGGATGAGAACCACTCCATTACATGCTTTCATTTTTCCTTCTACACATATTATTTGTTATGGTTACTTCCAAAAAGTAAGTGTTCCCAACATAACATTTATGCCAGAAAAGGTAAGCTGAAACCAATATTACCTTAGTTATAGGCACAATTTAATTCTTTTCTCTTTCTTTCTTTCTTTCTTTCTTTCTTTCTTTCTTTCTTTCTTTTTCTTTCTTTTCTTTCTTTTCTTTTCTTTCTGTCTTTCTGTCTTTCTTTCTTTTTCTTTTTTGGTGTTCTAGACAGGGTTTCTCTGTGTAGCCTAGTCTGTCCTGGACTCTCTTTGTAGACCAGGCTGGCCTCGAACTCACAGAGATCTGTCTACCTCTGCCTCCTTGAGTACTGGGATCAAAGGCATGTGCAATCTTATCTGGCTGCAATTTTATTTTTAACAACTATAATTTAACATTTTTATCATGAAAGGAACTAGTTTTTTTATGAATACCTTTAGAAAATATGGACAAAAGTCAAGGGCACCAAACTCTCCTTTGTGGAAGTCATAGGCTGATTTGAAAGGACCATTTCTAGTAAATGTTTGTGTGCACGGATGGCTCTGGTACTCCTTGATGACTGAACACTGAAGTTTCAAATCATACAGAGAAAATGCTTTCTAATGAAATCAAACAAACACATTGGACTGCTTTCCAAGAAGGAGAGTGTAACTGGAGCCTTATAAGTGTCTCAGTTTTATCATGATGCAATTTGTTTGATAGAAGACATTTGGTATTTAGGACACCATAGTAACTACACTCCTAAAACTGCTGATCTACAATGGTTGCAAAAGAATTTGTCACAAACGTTATGGTCTTCATGCATTGGAGAGCTCTCATAAATCAGTTTTGATTGCAGACTCTGTGGGCAAATATCATATACAAGACTGAAGAGCATTTCAGTCTCACAGTGAAGTTTGTTTCCCAACAGAAGAAGAAATCAGCAGAAATTTCAAGGACAAAGAGAAGTTTTTGTTCCGATAGTTCTAACTTATAAAAGAGAGCATCCTGTCATTTAATAGTGTGCACATGTTCTCCACCTCTCTCTCTCTCTCACACACACACACACACACACACACACACACACACACACTCACACACACACACACACACACACTGTTCTACCCTTTGCCAACCATATCAATATTTCAGATGCAAATGGAGTGGACTCAGGGGAAGAGAGACTCATATTAAGGTGTGAAAACATTCCAGGAAAAAAAAAAAGACAGGTCTGTTTAAGTGTACATATACACCCAACAAATCGTGGTGAGCTTGGTAGGGGTGACTGCTCTTCCTTCTGGTGGCTTTGTAATTACTGGCTCAACACAGCAACAACTTTCTTTGGAAAGAGTCACTCTAAATGCAAGATAATTATAGCACTGGACATCACTGCAGACCAAAGCCTTGGCTATGTATGTCACAATCTACTAGGTAGGAGGTGTATCTAAGAAGCCTGAAGTTTATTAAACCTAAGCACTACTTTGCCCTATCACTTTCCTCAAGGCCTCCCAAAGGCAGTCATTGGCCATTTCTGATAGTCTATCAGTCCAATCTGTAAATAATTCTAAGTCTAGACTTTCTGAATTATTAACCTGATTTATGAAATCCGAAAGTCCTCCATTCAGCTTCTCCCAAACAAGTTCTAATCTTTGGCTGCAGTTCACAATATGAGAATCTCAGAAAAATCCTACAATCAGTGAAAAACATGCTGTTACTTTCTCCCCTGTGTATCTGATTTCTCTGCGTTTGTGTTTGAACATGTTAGAACATATTGAAATGAAAAGGACAGAAACAGTCCTGCTTTGTGTGTGACTGAGATCTCACTTTCCGAAGAAAATACCTGTCTTGTTTATGGCTCCCCATTTGTGTTTAACCATATAATGACTTGCATTACCCTCTAATTGGTTCCCATGTAAAAGCATCATTTTCTCAATTAGTTTGTAAGGAAAAGGGCCAAACCTTGAATGGTCTCATTTTGCCAGCAGCAATATGTTGTAGTTGGCTTATACAAATTTGTGAAAGCCAATTTTGAATTTTGCAGGGAATTATAATTCATTATAAAAGTAAAAACATAAAGGCTTATAATTAACTAAATGATAATACAAGGACAGATAAAGATACAAGGCTTATTACCATCCATGTAAGTCTATTCTTATATTATCTGTGGTCATGAAGTTATTTACAGATATTTTTCTGTTATAAAAGCTATCTGATGGTCCAGTGCTCTGGTCTTTCTACAGTCTTGTATTCTATAACTCCATGTTCAATGACTTACTGTTAATAAACTAAAATTTACCATGGTCCACTGCTCTCTTTTCAAAGGCTGATAAACTTTTACCAGATTCCCACTGATTATTACTTAAAATCTCAGTGACAATTAAACACCACAGGTGTGTTTGAGAACATGGAGGAGAAAAATAATACTATAGAAATAAGTCATTGGCTCATTTTTTTACTTTATAGAGTTTTTGTGTTTGTTGCATTCCATATGGCATAATCTATGAGTATACATCATCAATGCTAAGGATAACATATTCTGAGAATCCCTGTGATGCTCCTGATGAGGACACTTTTGGCATGGCCTTAGCATGACAACAAACAACAGGAGACCGGACTCTTTAGTTTTGTTTCTCGGTGCCTTGGACTTCATGTTGTACAGAGGACAAGGCTGAAATCCCAGTTGAGATTATGTAAAGTCTGACTAAACAACTACAGGTTTATATTTGACTTCAGAAATGGGAAACCAGAAACTCAGAAAACTTTAGGTGAATGTTCTTCTTAATTATAGCAACTGATAGAACCTGGTAAGTCAAAATGTGCCTCTACTATTGATCAAAAACAAAACAAAGAAAACTAAACCCATGCCACCAAAGTACTTGGGTGACATTTTAACTAAGGTTTAGGCCTGTTAGAAGAGTCACTTGGTACAAGAGAAACTTTGGCAGCAGTGGTAAAGGAATAATAGGACTTTAAGGATAAAGAAAATGAGCATTGCCAGTCTGGAGGATGGGTAAAAATTGTAATTATTTGATGAATTGTCATTATAAAGAATACATTAGGCCTGTCTTTGCCTTAAAAAACATTAGAATTTCTTTAAGTTGAAAAAAATCTCGTGAAAACAAAAATTTAATAACTAAAGCTGCTAAAATGTGCGCTGTCCTGATTAATGTTTTAGTAAATCCCTATACCACTGGACACATTCAAGGGTGAGTAATCCTGGAATAAAACAGTTGGAATGCTATGCTGCATCTTTTCAGAGATTTTCCTGTTGTTGAAAAAGAGGGAATGATTTGGCATTGTTACCTCCCGTTTCATATCTGTGTGGATTCAAACTAAGGCTTCCTAAAACAAGCACTCTGGAGGCAGCTTCCTTTCAAAGACTATTCCTGAATATGTGGCATGAACAGTGGACAGACAAGTAAAGGAGAGGCGACAGGGCATCCATTTTCTAAGATGAAGAAAGGTGGCCTGTGACATTGCAGTAGGAGACAAAGTTCTCAGCAGGTCATTAGGCAAGTAGCTGTGGGAAATGCAACTGGAAGGGAGGTCCAGTTAGAAGGGAAAAGAGAAAGCCACACAAGGGTTCATGACATTTACTCAGAGTAGGTTTCCAAGGCTCTAGGATATTTACTTTATAAAACATGCAGAGGAGCAAGAATGTGGTTTAAAAAAAAAACAAAACAGGAAAATCACAAAAATAGGCATGTGACTTGTCTTAAGCATAAACTTTTAAACGTTTAATAATAAGGAGAAACTGGTTTTCCTTATTTTATGTCTTTCTAATTTCTTTTACTTTTAGTGTCTTACTATTTTAGTTAGCCAAATGCTCTATTCTAGGCTAGAAAATAAGCCCTGATTGCTTTAAGCCATAAATACAGGAACAACTAACCTGACACTGTAATCAGAATTATTTTCTGCTGAAGGGCAGGGTTAAGTGAAACCTGAATATTAAAATCTGATGTGCTGGTTCCCCCACGCACAAGGTGGACGAGGCCACAGCTGACAGATTGGTCTCTGTGGATAGTCTGTGCACACCACATACAAACCTGCACTAACCTGTAGAAGTTATTTCTTTTCATCTCATTTATATGTAAAGTAATCAAGAAATCTATACTTCTATCTAAGGCTTGTTGTGAGAGGAATTAACACTCTGAGTCTTGAACATTTAAGCTGGTATCAGGCTACAATAGACACTCAATAAATAATAATAATTGCTACTGTTGTTAGCATCAACTTTAAACAAGAGATTTGTTGCATTGCACTAATCAGATTGAATGGAATGATTCGTTTCAGTGCTACATAGAAACAATCAAAGAATAACTAAGACCTCTTCGTTATGCATACATTGATTCATGTGTAAACAACAATGGCAACAGTATTGATATTAATTCATTTTTAAACATTGGTAATAACAGGTTAAAGCATAGAAAATGTAGTTATCTTACTGAAAATTTCTATGAAAAATTCACATCAGAAATGATTGCTTTTCTTCAATGCACGTCATTTTGATGGGAAGTGTAATTGTGCTTCCCGGTACCTGTGTGTGAGCTATTTGAAGAACAGTAAAGTTTAAAATAATGTCACATTTTATCTTCTCCAGTCCTCTGCAATGGCTGACTATCACAGGTGGAATTTAATGACATATTGTTCTGAATGATTTAGAATGATCACAAAAGTTAGGAGAATAAAAGCATGTGCATTTGCAGGGGCATATGCACATTGCTTGAAAGCTTTGGATTCTGGACCAGTTTTGAAATCTAGAACTTTGCTATCATTTTAAAGAGGTTTTTACAATTCTGTACAGCATAATAGCCACTAGGCAACTATGTGGCTATGATGTTTAAGTTGTTACAGTAATATTAAAATTCCATTCCTCATTTGGTTCAAAAGTTCAAAAGTCCCCAGTGGTGAGTGGTAACAACACTGGACAGCTGGGATGTGGAATATTATATTATCCCAAGTTCAAGTGATCAGTGGTCAGAGGAGTATAGGGTAATGGGAACAGGTGTGAGTGGAAGCAGGTGTAAAAGGGAAAAAGTGGGAACTGGAGAAGAAAGCAATCTGGAGAGCAGTGGAGAGGGTGTGCCTGGTAGGAATGCTGCTGCAGGCCTGCAACAGCAGAGATACAGGAGTAATTAATAAGAAGCTAGGTGTCATGGTCATGGTGTGGACAATGACACTGTTGTAGGAAGAGTGATGAGTACCACGCCAGCAGCCTGTTTTCTGTCCGTGTGAATCATCCTTAAAGGTCCTTCTGTGAGGGAGGCAACCCACCTGGGATTGTGATTGGAGACAAATTTACTTCCGCAGGAGGCTGGTTCCAAAATGCCAAGACTAAAGAAAACAAAACAGAAAAAGAAGAAAACTCACAATCTCCTACAGTTTTGGCTAACAGACCTATTGGCAAATTCTTTTAAGATATGCTAGACATATATCCTATGGCACTAAGCAGCAAGTATTCCTTTTTCTATGGCCCTTCTGTCTAGAGACAGATAAATATTCATATTTACTTATTTATCATGATTTTCAAAATATGATATAATTCTCCATAATTAATTTTCCATTCTCAGGCATTTAAAAAAAGTGATTTACTTTTTTTTTGTATTGTTTCCATTATTGTCAAACCCCAAATGTTTTCTTTCTCTTTTAGGGTCTTATGAAACAAGACACAGGATGACATTAGAAGTCTACTGCTCTGACATGTGCTACCGATGAAGAATCAATGCTGTGTCCTTGGTCTGCAACAATGTTCAACAGTAAGCTCTGAGGTGAGATGTGTATCTCTTTAGGAACACACGAGGTTGTAATGTCAGGTTACAGCAGGCAAGTGGGGGGCTATGGCTCATATATGAGTTAGGTCTCCTGGGTAGCTAGCTCTCTGGGCTGCCTTAAAATAGTGCTTCCAATAGAAAGAAATTCATAGAATGTAAACCCAACAATCTGTCTTCATTGTGGGGAAAAGTAATGGAGAAGGCAGGCAGCAGAGACGAAAGAAGGGAGGCATAAAGACAGACCTGGGTGTGTACATTGACTCACTCAAGTTCACAGAACGAGAAGACAGACCAGTAGAGATGAGCCACCGAAGATTTCTGATTTATTTTCCATTCATTTTATTTTTCTGCATCCTCAGAACATCTTTTTTTTTCTTTTTTCTTTTTTGGTTTTTCAAGACAGGGTTTCTCTGTGTAGCCTTGGCTGTCCTGGACTCACTTGGTAGACCAGGCTGGCCTCGAACTCACAGCGATCCACCTGCAGAAAATCTTTATCCAACAGAAACTTCCAAAACTTCCGACTTGTTTCAAAATCATATTTACTCTAACTAAGAGCTAAGAGCCTATGAAAAATGAACCCCCTCCAAATGGGCAGAATAAGTTTTTTTTTAAAAAAGAAGTCTGTTTAGCTTTAGGCACCAAATGAAGTAATTAGAAACGGGATAGTAGGCACCAGTGCGGAATCCAACCCCTGGTCGGCCTCTGTGCTTCCATTCAAGATCTCCATTTCAGTCTTACTCTGAGAAGCTGTTTGCAGAACAGGAATGCTCACCAGAAGCTGAAGCTGGAACCAATTCAAGCATTTACTCTGCTTCCCTAGCGGACGGGAGAGACTGAATGGCTCAGGAGTCCTTGTAATGTTCACTATCTTTGCTAAAGAGGGATTATTAATTTTCCAAAGAAATGCTTGTGTTTTGTTTTTATTTGTTGTTAGTTTCCACCCTTCCTAGTTTTGTTTCTAATTTTCTTTTCTTTTTCCTTCTTCCATTTAAGTGCAGGAATGAAAAATTCTGGAGCATTATGTAAAAGTTGGGTTCAGTTAGAGCCACATTAATTCTTAATGATTTCTGGATGTATCACAATATCTGGAAAGACGGAGTCTGAAGAAGTAGCCACCATGCTCTTTTGAGGACTAACATCTCCATCCCAGCTCACCATGAGGCAGAGGCAGTAGCCAACTCTTCATTGTGTGGATAAGCTTTCAGGATACACCACCACCCAGCCTTCACATTCTGGCTTTTCTCCCTCATCAAAAGTTTATCATAAGTCCACCACTCACAAGACATTATAAATTTTGGATACCACCGAAAATAACACATTGCTCTTATATGAAAAGATTCAAATAAAGCCTACCTAAAGTGTCCATCTTCACAGTGCTGTGGTATTTGCATTTTATGGAAAACATTTTAAAAGTCATTTTAGTAAGTGGAATCCATTTTCCTCCATGAACTGCTAATACTGTATTCTTAATAGCTTCCCCAGGGTTTTGTGTCTTGCTATGAAACCTTGAGTGATTTCATCATTGTTGAGGCACAGTAAACAATCACAGTTTATGCTCATAAGCATAAAACTCTCATCTATTACCTTTCCTAGGTTTTATATTTTTAAAGATAGAAAACTTATTTTCCATGCAATCTGACTATGAGACAATGCTAAATTGGTTTATAAGCCTAGTGAGCATTGGTATAAACATTCTTAAAATGCTTTAATGTATAATATCAGCACTTTAAATCCTTATAGAGGCAATTATGCCCCAAATTTCTCAGTTTTTAAAATATGCTACTGACAGATGCTTTTCTTTATTGGAGTTCATCTTTGGCTTTTTTCTGGCTCCTTTTTTTTTTTTTTTTAAATAAAAATACCATGTCAGCATGTTTCTTTTCTAAATAGTACCTTTAAATTCATATTCAAAATCTTAAATGTCCTTTGTAGGCTGCAATAATAGTTTTTAAAATATTTTATACACGAACAATTGGTAAGAGTAGTCCATGACTCTCCCACAAAAATACAGACTACTTATATAGTTTTGGGGGCCTCCCAAGGCATATGGGACACCTACTGTCTGAAGACACCACACACTTAGGATACATTGACATACAGTCTACATGGCACCAAAAATAAAATATAAGCTGCCAAGGAAGGGAAGAAATTAAACAGTCCTTCCCTGTTGCAACACCTATGAACCATGACAGTGACTAGCATGGTAAGATATCTCTAAGGTACCATAAGTGGCACTCACCTGTTAGAGGTTACCAACAGCTATCTGTATTTAAGTCCTAGTCAATGGGAGGCAAGACATGCCTGGTACTGAAGACCTAGCCTAGTTCCCAGAGTCCCCCTACCCACCCCCAGTGCTCATCAAATAGTATCAGGACTGAGCTCTTCCTCTTCCTCTTTGGCCTGGCAAGGCAGTCCTATGAGGGGCAAGTAACTGAAAAGCAGGTAACAGAGTCCATGTAAGAGACAGGCCCTGCTACCCTCATTAGTAGACCCACAAGAAGCCTGATCTGTCCATGGGCTAAATCTATATAGAGGACTTAAGTTCAGTGCATGCACGGTCCTTGGTAGGTACTTCAGAGTCCACAGGCCTCTCTGGGCCATGATTAGTTG
Source organism: Acomys russatus (assembly GCF_903995435.1). Taxonomy (NCBI): domain Eukaryota; kingdom Metazoa; phylum Chordata; class Mammalia; order Rodentia; family Muridae; genus Acomys; species Acomys russatus. Next base: position 24,486,692 of record NC_067144.1, on the reverse strand, counting down.
GTGCTGTTGGTCTTTTTGTGGAACTCTTGTCACTTCTACATCATTTTCATCCTTCCTCCAACATTTCCACTACGCTCCTTATGCTTAGCACAATGTATGGCTGTGAGTCTCAGCATCTGTTTCAAACTGCTGCTGTCTTGAGCCTCTCAGAGGACAACTCTGCTATGCTCCTGTCTGCATGCATAGCAGAGTATCATTAATAGTGTCTGAGGTTGACTCTCTTCCATGGGGTGAGTCTCGTTTTGGGCCAGGCATTGGGTGGCCATTCCCTCAATCTCTTCTCTATCTGGGATATCTTTATCCCTGCATGTCTTGTAGGTAGACTAAGTTTTTGATCAAAGATTTGTGGATGGGTTGATGTTCTCCCTCCACTAGGGGTCTTGTCTAGTGAGGTAGTGTCCTTTTCAGTCTCCATAGCCACTGATATTAGAAGTCTCAGGTGTAGGCTCCCTTATATCCTCCCAGAAGCCTGTCCTGACTTAGGTCTCCAGCTTGTCACAGAGATGCCCCCACCCACAAGTTCTCTTTTCTCTGCATGCCCTCTGTCCTCCTGCTCCTGCTCTATCCAGGCCTGATCTTCTCCCTTATATCTCTCTGTGCTCCCTCTCCTACTTTGTTCCCTCTCTTCAACCACTACCTCTGTCTATTCTATTTCTCCTTCTCAATGAGAATTAAGCATCATCCCTTGGGTCCTCTGTTTTACTTATCTTCTTTGGGTCTGTGCATTACGGCATGTTTTCCTGTACTAAATGGCTAATTTTTTTTTTTTTTTTTTTTTTTTTTTGGTTTTTCGAGACAGGGTTTCTCTGTAGCCTTGGCCATCCTGGACTCACTTTGTAGACCAGGCTGGCCTCGAACTCACAGTGATCCGCCTGCCTCTGCCTCCCAAGTGCTGGGATTAAAGGCATGCGCCACCACACCCGGCTTAAATGGCTAAAATCTTATAAGTGAGTACATACCATGTATGTCTTTCTGGGTCTGTGTTACTTCACACAGGAGAATCTTTTCTAGTTCCATCCATTTGCCTGCAAATTTCACTATTTCCTTGTTTTTAATGGCTGAATTGTATCCCATTGTGTAAATGTACCACACGTTCTTTATCTGTTCTTCTATTGAGGGACATCTAGGTTGTTTCCAGATTCTAGCTATTACAATTAAATCTGCTATGAACATGGTTGAGAAACTGTCCTTTTTGTATGATGGACCATCTTTTGGGCATATGCCCAGGAGTGATATAGCTGGATTTTGAGGTTGGGCTGTTCTGAGAAAGTGCCAGATTGATTTACGAAGTGGTTGTACAATCTATATCTTATTCTTATATCTACAGCTAAATGTAGCTACTACCCCCCATTAAAGAAGTCTATCTTTAAAGCAAATGGAGGCCTTAATAGAAAGTTAGACTTGGACACGATGCAGAGATCAATGGGTAATGAGGAGTCCAATCTCAATGGAGATAGCTTTGTCACAACTCCTGCACCTATGAATCAGGAAACATCTATGGAATAAGGGGTGGAAACATTGTAAGATCAAGAATACTAGAAATATAAAGAAATAGTCCCTCCCAAGAATGAGGCATGATTTTGCTTGCCCAAAGCAGAGTAGTAAGCCTTGAAACTATAGCCACAAACAATAAAAATGGGTCATCAGGTGGCATATATAGACTTGTGCACATGTGCATACATAAATACACACACACACACACACACACACACACACATGCACACACACACACAATGTATAAGTCAATAATCCTCAAGAAAGAGGCTATTAACCTGAGGAGGGAGGGTATGAGAAATATTAGAGAGATGGTTCCTAGGAGGAACTGGAGGAATGGAAGGGAGAAGATAAAGTGCTGTGATTCCATTTAATACACAAACACTTAAAAATAAATATAAAAAAAAAATAAAGATTTTTAATATCAGGTATTGTCCTGGGGTGACATTTTAGCCATTAAGTACTGGCTGTGCCTGCATAAATGAGACTAGAGTTTGTATTCTCAGACTGTCCCCTCCATAAAGCAGTGTAAATATGGCAGTTGGCCTATGATGATAGCATGTGAGACGTGGAGACAGTGAATAAGGAGCACGCTGGTTAGCCGGAGCAGCCAGAATATCAAGCTCTGCATTTAGCAAAAGATCGTGTTTCATTATCAAAATGGAAAAAATGCCCAAGGAAGATACCGGACATCAATCTCAGACCTGCACACACATGCACACATGTACTCATGCATCCAGTATCTGCTTTTGTCCACACATCTGTACAGGCATACACGCATCCTATACACATATATACTTACATAAAGTACCATCAGAAGGTTTATTTCAAATGATTAAGATGGGTCAATGAGAACAGGCATTTGTGCCAAGTCAGACGAAGAAGCAATGGGGTTGTAGACATGTGTTTTTAAATATAGCATTATTTAGATAATTGATCCTGTGACAAAGCAGTACATTATTGACTGACTAATTCAATTCATATATGTTGATGATAACTCTGTATTTTGCTTCATTGGAAAACCTCAAAGTACGTCATTATGATCGCCATCATTTTAAAATGCTCATACTGGTACATGGGCCAAGAATGCAATAAGAAATTTCAAGAATAACTCAAAACATGTGAGCTGGAGAGAGGTTTCTCCAGTTAAGAGCACTGAGTACTCTTCCAGAGGACCTTGGTTTGGTTCTCAGCACCCACAGTACTATGTACAACCACCTGTAACTCCAGTTCCATGGAATATGATGCCCTTTTGTGACCCCTGCATGAACATAGTATACATACATACATACATACATACATACATACATACATACATGCATGCATACAAATACTTATATCTACATGTAAAATAGTAAGCAGAAATTTAAAAAAGTAAATTGAATCTGTTACTTACGGAATTTTATAAACAATGAATGGTATTTATTATCTCATGGATATAACCTATGAAATAATTTCTTGATGTAGCAGACATATATAATTTATAATTATATATACATTTGTAATTTTATGAAACATAATACAAATAGTATACACACTCATTCCAAAGACAATCAATTTCCAAAGATATGATAGGGATGCTGTGTTTCCAGGAAACTTCACAGTCATACCCGAAATCAGTGATTTCAAAGATTTCTCAGAAACCAAGACGCCCAGTTATAAATTCCAGGTTGAACAATAGTTTGCATGTTGCTGTCCTTTTGCCTTTAAGTTGCAAGTGCCAGGCGCACTTAAAAATTTTGTCAGATATTTTGTTGGATTTTGCTCTAGTCTGGTCAGTCTTCTGTAACAAATGATCACGGAGCAGGTGGTTTCCAAACTAGGGAAATTGTTTTCTCACAGTTCCAGGAGCTGAGAACTCCAAAAGGCACTGGGTAGATTCAATGCTGAGTGATTGAGGACCCTGTTTCTGAGTGACAGTGGTACTTCCCTGTGCTTCACACTTGCAGTCTGTGGTCTCTTTTATCAACTTAGTGGCTGGCCCTGTGATGAAGTCACTTCCTGAAGGGATAACCTCTTCAGCTCGTCATAGCTAGGATCTCGGTGTAAGAATAAGAAGGGGTCACGGATATCACCTCCATAGTATGTCCTAGCATTTTTGTTCAGTTATTTTAGTATTGGAAATAGGCAGTTAAATATTCATCATATAATCTTTTCAGAAGCATAAAATCAATCTCTATATAGAATTTAATGATTTTTGGCTTAGTATTCTATTTTCTATAATGTTAACATTTAATAACCTGTTTTCTTTTTTAGCTTTTCAGACAACAGGAATGACTATCTACTGGAACATTACATCTTTTAAAAAACATTTTACCTCTTAATTATTTTATCAATTTAGTCAGTAAAAAAAAAAAACTCAGTTAATAATAGTATTTAGTTCTGGGCAGACATAAGAACAAAAGTAAGGGCCTTAAGACATTTAATGCATGAAAGTCAGCATACGGTATGGTTGCAGGCTCACCTTAATAATGAATTCATTTAGTATTATTACCTTATTAAATGATAAAAGGATGAAACTCACTAACTATAGTTATGCTCAAAATAGAGTGAAAGTTGTATTTTTGCCATCTTGTTTGGAGTCATTTTTGTTCTAATTCCTTCTATTTTTTTCTGTAGTTTGCAGAGTTTTCTATCCTAAATCATAGGTAGCCCACTGTTCTTTTTTTTTTAAAGTGATACTGTGTTATATAATTTATTTAACATTCTACCTAGTAGTTATCATTACAACTTCCAAGACTAATCATTTAAAACAAAATATTACAGACATATGGAAAACTACAGATAAAACTATAGCTGACAACAGACACAAATGTTTTCATCAGATTTAACAGATGTTAACATTACACTCTACTTGCTTCAGAGCATCCTCCTAGAGAAACAAACCACAGATAGAGCTACACCCAGCTCCACTCCCAGCGCCATGCTCCTGAGATTGGCGGCAAATACTCCTACGTGTCTTTAAATATTTCAGTTCATGCCTCTGCATTTAGCTAGCTATTCGGTTAATAATGGGACTATTTTCAGTCTTTCTAGTTCTTTGCCTTGTTATAATTACATTTTCATATTTAGATCACATATTTTATCAGATATCTGATATGGATTGGATATGATACATTAGAGGCAACATTCCCCATTTGTTATTCAGAGGTGAAGATTTGAAAAATGGTTGGATCCTGAGAGCTCTGACTTAATCAAAGAAATAATTGTTTGAGAGACTTTAATTGAAATATTAAGAGGTGGTAGAAACTGGAAAGCTGGGGACTCACTGGAAAGAGTAATTCATTGGATATAGCTTATAATGGTGTGTCTTGTTGCCAACTTCTTCTATCTTTAGGTCTGCATTCTGAATGCCACAAGGAAAGCATCTTCCCTCACCACGTAAGCCACCACCCTTAGAAGGAAATCAGATGTTAATAAATATTTCCTCCTTTAAGTTGTTTCACTAAAGTATTTTATCATATTATTGGAGTATTGTCACAATTATGATTAGTGTTTTATTTTTTTTCCACTGTGCAATTTCTTTTATTATAACTCAAATAATCACAAGTATGATTGTAAATATTATTCTTTTTTAAAATTTTTTATTAATTTATTCTCATTATATCTCAATGGTTATCCCATCCCTTGTATCCTCCCATTCTTCCCTCCCTCCCATTTTCCCCTTATTTCCCTCCCCGATGACAGTTCCGGAGGGGGGATTTCCTCCCCCTGTATATGCTCATAGGGTATCAAGTCCTTTCTTGGTAACCTGCTATCCTTCCTCTGAGTGCCACCAGGTTTCCCCCTCCAGGGGACATGGTCAAATATGAGGCACCAAAGTACGTGTGAAAGTCATACCCCACTCTCCACTCAACTGTGGAGAATGTTCTGCCCATTGGCTAGATCTGGGTAGGGGTTTGAAGTTTACCACCTGTATTTACCACCTGTCCTTGGCTGGTGCCTTAGTTTGAGAGGGACCCCTGGGCCCAAATCTGCCTATCATAATGTTCTACTTGTAGGTTTCTAGGACCCTCTGGATCCTTCTACTTTGCTATTCTCCCATGCTTCTATCCTCTAGAGTCCCAATAAGTGTCCCTCAGTAGAAGAATGGATAAAGAAACTGTGGTACATATGCACTATGGAATACTACTCAGCTATTAAAAACAAGGAATTCCTGAAATTTGTGGACAAATGGATTGAGCTAGAAATGATCATAATGAGTGAGTTAACCCAGAAGCAGAAAGACTCAAATGGTATATACTCACTTATATCTGCATACTAGCCCAAGGGGCATGTCCCACAAAAGCCTTCACTTACCAGGAAACTGGGACAGAGGGGAGGACATCCTATTGGGACTCTAGACGAGAGAAGCATGGGAGACTAGCAAAGTAGAAGGATCCAGACGCTTCTCCATTTTATCTTCTAACTGATTTATTAGCTAATACTGAAACTGTTGTTTCAAATTATACAGTTCAGATTTTATTTGTTTTAATAATTTATTTATTATTTATACAGTATTCTGCCCACATGTACACCTGCCTGCCACAAGAAGGCACCAGATTTCATTACAGATAGTCATGACCCACAATGTGGTTGCTGGGAATTGAACTCAGGACCTTTGGAAGAACAGTCAGTGTTCTTAACTTCTGAGCCATCTCTCCAGCCAGTTCAGATTTTCATTTTGATAGTTTTTCTTTCAATCTATCATTAACCCTTCCATTAGTTTTGAGGCAATAGCATACTGAGTTTTCATTGTATCCTATTATTTTCTTATTACTTTACTTAATTTTTCATGTATATGGTATGTTCTCATGTGCTGTTCAAAGAGCCAAATTCTTCTTATGCTTGTTGTGTTAACTCTTATGTTTTTTATTAAATGTCTGCTTTTTTCCTGTTTCAAGTCAATAGCCTCACTCATATTAATATTTGTTTCTGAGTTGTATTTCTCAAGTGTTTCTTCATTTATTTACATATGTGTGCTTATGTAAGTGTATGCCAGCATACATACTATGAGGCATATATAGCAGTCAAAGAAACAATTTCAAGAGTGAGCACACTTCTTCCACTGTGTGGTAGTTAGTGTCTGTACCTGCTGTACTGTTTTACCGCCCCCTGAGTTGTGTTTATATTTAATCAACTTTAGATAGAGAGCAAGTAGATTCAAATTTACTGGTCAAAGATATGCAATGTGTGTAGATTATTTTTCTAATACTGTGTTCACTTGTCTGATCAACCATTTGCAGTTTACCAACATACAGTAAGTAGTGTACGACTTTTAGCTTAACATCTATTGTCTATTAATCTTGGAGTCCTAGAAGGCTCTATCAGAGTGAAAAAAAAAAGATGGTGCTTTATCTCAATTGCTTAATTGTCTAAAACAAACACAGACTAAACACGTTAAAGAACATGTTTCCACAATCTGATACTAAGACTTTATTCCTTGCCTTTTTGCCACCACCCCATAAATAGAACTTCAATAAACAGCAGCATCACACCATTGACATCTAGTATATCTCAGCTACGGATGTACTGCAAGGTGTGGAGGAAGAGGGTCTGCTCTAAGAGCTAGAAGAAAGAGGAACACTTAGCTACTTGACACAGTACCTGTTGAGTTTATATGATACACTCAGTTGCCTGATTGACATGAGCATTTGGCTTTGAATAATGGGGAAGACAGTAAGAAAGAAAATAGATTTTTTTTTAACTGTACCTTTTTTATTAGTAGTAGGTAAACTATGCCCTCTTCTGGTCCATCCTTTCTGGACTTTTCATATCCAGCATTATCAGTCTTACAGTTATGAGAGTCTATGAGCTGGAGGCCATAAGGGAGATCCTTGACTTTGGGTGACAGAATGCTGTTGTACTTGGCATTTGTCTCAGCTTTGATTGAGAAAGCAATAAAGAAAATAGGATCTGCTTCCATGTTAGATAGTGTTAGGGGTCTCAGTGTTTCTTCTACAGCTCTGAGGTGCTAATTCCCAGGAGCCAGGCTCACTCTCATCGCTCTGTTGTGGCCTCTTTCTCCAGGTCTTATTATAGTCTACTTTCTTCCCCAGGGCATTCACCTTCTAGTCAGCAAGAAGAAGGAGGAAACTAAAGAGAAGGGGCAAGGGACATGCATGAACTAACTATTGGAAGAGATTCCAAGAAGGTTTCCTGACCTTCCTATGGACATTTTGCTGATCAGACTTTAAGTGCAATGCCATCATCACCCTAAAGATATCTTGGATCTGGAAACAGCTGTGTTGGGAGTTAGTCATGTCCACTTAGAAATAAACAGTTTTTTCATAATATTGAGGTGAAGGGATAAAGATGGACAGAGATGAGAAGAAGTAGCAGATTCAGTCATATTTGGCATTTTTTGTCATAGTTTTTGCTTTTGTTTTTACTTTTTATAGACTATAGGAATATCAAAATGGTAAGAAGAGTTAAATCAGAGTTTGATAACCAACCCTTACTTAAACTAACATAAGTATTCATTGTATGGCTTTAGATAATCTTAAATGATTTTGTCCTTAATCATGTTAGATGGTGTTTGTATAACTGCACACTTACATGTTTTAATTAATAAAGATTACAATCCCAAACTTATTCTACTGAAATCATGCCTTATCTTTTAATAAACCACTTGTGAATTTTTAAAAGGAAATACTGATTTTCCTCTTGATCCATTAGGGCTCTGTTTGTGTACTTGTTGGCATTTTCAATCATTTACTCAGAAGCAGATTTATATGTAATTTTAAGAAAAGAAGTTAGCAGTGAGATGGATTGTGAGACAGACGAAATAGCCCTGTGCTCTTAATATTTCTTGAGTGTATGCTCAAACTTTTTCTGTCACTTTGCACGGAGCAGTTTAAATCATGCAATGGAAAAATAAATCAAACTCTCTTCTGGAAAATGAACAGCTTTAGTTACTATAAATTATCTTTTCTTCATGTAATTTTTTTTTATCTTTAATTAGTCCTTCTATTAGGTCTCTAGCAGAAAGCATACATTTAACCAAGACAAAATTTCTACTGCAAGGGCTTGAGGAATGGTATTTGAGTGAAGTGGGTGTGCACTTCCATAGTCCCTTCATCTACTTGGGAAGTAGAGGTAGGAGGATCACCTGGTCTCACAAGTTTGAAACTATTCTAGGTAACATAGTAAGTCCATGTCTCATTAAGAGAGAGGGGAAAAGTATACTTTTGTTCTTCCATAGTTCATTTCTGTTGTTTAATTCTTGCCTCTGCCACAGAGCCTGAAGCAGCCATCATGGAGACTGTACGGGTCTGTGCTAGGTCCTCAGCCAGTAAGTTGTAATTGTTCAGCTTGGGGTTTTTGTGGGACACCTAACATCTGGAGTGGAAGTATCTCTGACTCTCTTGTCTGTGTTTGGGATGCCTTTCCTCCTACTGGGTTGCCTGGTCCAGCTTTGATACGAGGGTTTTTGCTTAGTCTTATGGCACCTTGTTATGCAGTGTTCAGTCGATATCCCTGGGAGGCCTGTTCTTTTCTGAAGAGAAACAGAGGAACAGTAGGACTACGGAAAGGGGGAGGTGGTGAGGGCACTGGGGGAAGTAGACGGAAGGGTGGCTGTGGTCAGGATGTATGAGAGAAGAATAAATAAAAAGAATAAAAAAGAGAACATAGTTGTCATCACTCATGGACTTATATTCATATTTTCTTGCTTTTTCTCCTACTCACCTGTCCAATGCTACTTTATACCTTCATCAAATTTAATTCTTTAAAACAAAGACAAAAAATAAGTTTTATTACAGGAATATTACGATGAACCACATAGTTGTGTCCCTGCCCATCTGTGATTCATATATTGGGTCTCTAATATCCAGAACAACTACTGCATTACATTTGGGGATTAGCGTTTTCTTGGTAAGTAGGTCAAATTAAGCGAAGATGAAGGAATAGGGTCTCTAACCAATATGCTGTGTGCTGGTGTGAGATGAGACACCGCTAGCTGAATCTCGCTGGCTGGTGCTCTCTCCTCCCATTCCTTTCAGTACCTGAGAGAAAGTCAGATGCGTTAATCAGGTTTGCATTGCTACAAAAACAAATTCTCAGTCTAATCACCTTAAAAGAAGTAAGGTAGTTTTGGCTCATGGCTTCAGAGGTTCATGGGTTACTACTTGACCTAGTTATTGGGGCATCTGAAATGTGCTTCATCACATCCAGAGTGTGGAGCAGAACAAAACCACTCATTTCATGGTTAGGGGAAGCAACAGGAAAAAGAAAGAAGGGAGTGGAGCCCTATATTTCACTCATGAAGGATGCCCAGTAAGAAAACACCCCATAGTACACTCCAATTTTAACAATATCACCACCCCTCAACAGACAGAGCATTTAAAACAAGGAGCATTTCAAAATCTAATCTACAGTCTCACACAAGGACCACTCACAAGGTAGAATTCTAGAGGCCTGGAAGACTTCTTATCAGGAACTACACGAGTAAGCCAATTTACTAAGACTTTGGACTTATATGTGTGAGAAAGTAAACGGCCACCATTTAGGCAATCCAGTCCCAGGTACTTTGCCATGAAATTGTGAGTACAATAATATAGGATTTAAAGATTCTGAGGCTAACGTCTCTAAACAAGACTGTGATGCAATGAAGAAGGTGAGGGGAGGCTTGAAACTTCGGCTTTTTGGGGGGGGGGTGGCACCACATGAACAGAGATACTTAAGGTGCACTTGACCTATGGCTAGGCCCACCAGAAGACCAAGCGCAAGGCTGCCCTCACCTTGGCCTTGTCAGAGTCTTTTGACTACCAGGTCACACTGGGCGCAGATCTGCGTGTGCACTTGCCTTATTCTTAGCCCCACATCACTTCTCTCAGTTCAACTTATGCTAGAAATGGTGAGAGATATTGAATTCATGAAGCCCTAATGCTGGGCTGTCAGCGAACCATATTGAAAAGCAACACACTAATAAAAAGGAGGGAATATTTGAAACTTGAATGTCATCCTTATAGAATCAATGCTTAGTTCCCATTTAAAGTACATGGTAAGCTTCTGAACATAAATACAATTCCTTAATCATGATAAACTAGGCATGGTCACTGGGGTACCGTTCTTTGGCTACTCCATTCTAGAATACTTTGCGTTAGTTAAACATTGGAACATAATCAAAATCAAGCATACTATTCTGTAAGTATTAGGCAGCCTCTCTATATGCTGATACTTTCCCAGTGTTACATGAATTTACTCCTAGCCTGCATCTTTGCAGTTTGGAGCCTTGTAAAGCTTATGTGTCTTGATAACACATGCACTTGTGCAATTGCCTGCGACGCAGTCCAAGTTTGGCTGAGATTTTACATATATTCATTTAATAGCTCACATTATTTCACAGCATTCTCTTTTTTGCCTTTACTCCATTACCAGGGAAACCTGTTAGAATGAAAGCTCTGTGTTTCTAAGAACACTCCTTGTTTTGAATTAAGGATAATTTTGCATGCTTAACACAGTAAGGTTTGGACGAGTTTCTATGCATCAGTATCTTTAAAAGATCTTTGTCTCCACAGGCAGGTGAGGAAAATGTTGAATATTTAGCATTTGCTGTTAGAGACTGTGCTGCTATTCTTTGTAATGTAAGAAGTGGATTGCTTCTTAGTGAGCATCTGGAGGCTCCGCTGACTTAGTTATCATTACTGTTGGCACTGTCTTGGCAGTAGCTTGGTTATGTTTTCAAAAAGGAAAATCTATGAATATCAAATCAGTGTGTGGCATTCAAACGGAAGTCCAGAACTCCAATTCTGCTTCTGCTGTGAGTAGCATGAGGTCCTGGGCCCCCAGCGAACACCTCCTTCACTTCCTGCTCCTTGTAATGATTAGCAGGTGAGCCTCTTCAAGCTCAGTCAGGGTGGGAAGTTTGGTGGTTACTCTAATTGCCCTTGCCTCTTCAAAATACCAAACACAAAACAAAAGAGGCAGTGACCGATAATGAAAGCTATGCTGTCAAAAGCAGAACCGCAAGCAACAGACTGAAGGCACAATGGTGCAAGGAATCTCTCAAGAGGGATAATTAAAATACACCAAAAGAAAAAGAAATAGATGGTTTTATGCGCTCCTCACCCCAAATCCTCTTGTACTTTAAACAAGCAGGAAGACAGGAGAATGTAAGCTAGAGTGCCTCTAAAACTGGCAATTAATAAGGACGCTCTTTGGGTTGTATTAGGTTTCCTTCCTGCTAGATGTTTAAATAGATCATTCTGTTTGCCTCTGCCCACATTCTGTCTGCTTCAGGGATGAAATCTTGGTAGTTTTGACTTTCCTGACTCCAGACATGCACGAGGGACCCTTTTATAAATGAAATGATTTGTCTCTTTGTGTTGTTGTCTTTGTGGGTATAAAAAAGAGAACAGTCACTCCATGAGCCCAGGTGATCTTTCATTGCAGATGTATGCCACGGGCATTGGCTTAGGTTCTGTTTAGTCCTTCGTGCGCACGCGTGCGTGCGTGTGTGTGTGTGTGTGTGTGTGTGTGTGTGTGTGTGTCTAAGGTAGAGATAGTTAGGTAGAAATATAAAGATAGATAGATAAACAGAGAGATTACTGCCTCATTCTTGCTACAAGTTTCTAGCCTGTGTGCCTTAATGGAGGGTCATTCCTGCATGGAGGTGCCATTGCTACAAAAGACAAGCTTGGATCTGTATCAACAACCAAGAACAAATAAAAAGAGAAAGTGCCACTATCTTCTTTGCTCTTCTTCTTTGTCATATTCAGAGCCTGGTACTGTCACTTCTAGTAATAAGAAGACAGCCATTCAGGTATCTCTGTTCTCTTCTCATAAATAGAAAAGTGGAAGTTGAAGGATGAGGTCATGGCATCCCCATCTGAAGATGAAGAATATTTTTCAGGCTTTTGATGTGTAATGCTACTCCTTTCCCAGATAACGCAAACGAAATCTGAAGGCTGCATCAATCCAGATTTAAGCTCTTTTATAAATAGATTTATTCATTCAATAAATATTTATTGGACACTTACAATGTGCAAAGCATTTTGAAAATGCATAACATAGTCTTCTCTCCCAAGTGGCACATGATTGCATAGGAGCAAATAATATATATATGCAAATAACTATATTATCCTATTCAGGACTCTTTCAGTTGCAAATGACAGAATCTAAGCACAAAGTCACTTAAACAAGAAAAGAACACATTGCTTCCTGTAACTGAAAAATCTGAGTAGATTATGAGTAGATTTTCAGGCATAACTCAGGGCTTATTTAGTATAAAATTTATCCCTCTCTTCTTTCCTTCTCCTTCAATTTCTTTGAGTATAGATCCTTAGACCAGTAAATGTAGCCAAAATTATCAAGATTCCATAGTATTGGCCATATAACATTGATGCCTAAAGAGTTTCTGGACATTGACATGTGTCTATTAAACATTTACTAAATTTTAATATTTTTACAGTCAGTGGATTGTAATGACATAACAACAAACTACACTGATTATTTGAAATGGAGAGTTAGATAACATGAGTTTTATGAAACAATAGCAAAACAAGCAACACATCTTAATGCCTTTTAATTTTCAGTAGTAATAACAAAGAGGAAAGTAGAGATGGACTATTAGTTGATATAGAAATGCAAGTATGAAAACTTGAAGAACTTGACAGCAAGCAAAAATGATGACAGGCATGCTTGTGAATTGAGAAAGCTGGAAAATGGCCAAGAGAGATTCTGAAGAGAAAGTAAGATCAGATTCCATAGGAGTAAGAAGATAGAAGTTAAAGTGAGTATGAGTCCTGGGTAGGGAAGAGTCTGAGGTTGGTCTTTAAGCATATGGCTGTGATGCTAGACACCAGCTGGATATGGAATGGTGTTCACATCATTTTAGCTGTCTACGTTACAAGAAGGTCAAGGTTCCTCAATATTCCTCAACGTTTAGTAGACCTAGAAGGGATGGGTAGCACATAAACTAAATCAACTCTAAGGGTGAGAGAGTTGGGATGAGAACAATGGTCTTTGGAGATGAGCCATACTGGAAATAGGTGCTTTGGCCATTGTCTTCTCTAACCTGTGCTAATATAACTAGCGAGGGCAGCCCTAGTCAGGGGCAGATGACAATGTTCTCAATCAGCTAGAGGTATAGACATGGTGGTGGAGCCTTGCATTGTAGACTAGGAGGATTTAGTTGTTCATTACTTTATAGCTCTTGTGGTGGTGTATCCAGAACTTCAAGTTCTTTTGAAGCTCCCAATGGCAGAAATATTGTCTCTCCGTTGTTATGCAACCAGTCCTATGAGGAGACTCAGGGCTGGAACATTCCTTCCAATTAAAATAGCCTGGGAAAATCTAGCTCCCACTTTTAACACATGGTGGATTTTATTACAAAATCTCCTGTCTCCTGTTTCCTAATGTCATCATTTGCCAGGTGGCCATTTTCATTTTGTGTCACATATTTTAGTAATATATGATTATCAATGATGTTTTTCATCTATTGAATCTTAGAAGTTTTGTGTTCTAAAGTTATTATTAGAATGCTAACTTCATATGAATAGGGATCCTGGCCAATTTGTCAATTAGTTCAGTTTTTTTTTTTTTTTAGTTCACTTTTTTTGTCACCAATTATCCCATCTGGATCTGTGTTTTAAACTGAAAGTTACACACACAAACATAACACACACACACACACACACACATTTTCTGTTGCCTCTTTGTATAAAAGGACCAAAAGTAAAGTGAACATGACTGTAAACACACTGAGTAGATAAAAACACTTCCTTTTCTTGAAAATTGTCTCTGTGATATTGATAGGATATGAAACTCTCAATTATCAAGGAAGCACGGGAATTGTTTCCATCACCCCACTCCCTTTTTACACTTGTACTTATTTGTTTTCATAAATCATTTTCATCTTCCTAATAAAAATGTTTTCCTTTTTGCTTCCACCTCTCATTTTTCTTTTTCTCTTCTACCTCATAACACACAAGAGTTCTTCTTTGTTACATATTCACCTCATTCGGGGGTGGTGAGCTTAGCTTTTAATGGCTGAAACCCTCTCTATCGCCCTGTTACATATTTATTGGAGAGGTAGTCACTCTTAAATGTATTTACTGGATCTCATTTCCACGTGAGCACTTTAATTCATCCTCTCGGATACACATTTTCTCTGATTTGCATCACTAATGGGAATAATGAAATTTCCAGATTCAGTGGGGCTGTTGCTGCTTCTTTAGAATCATTGCTGCATTATTAAAATAATGAAAGCAAAACACTAGGCTGTGCGGAGAGCAGTGCTAATGAGGTCAAGGTGCTCATCTCAGTCTCTGGGCAGGTAGGCTAGTGTTACACACAGTACAAAACACTCTCAACCAACACTATACAAACAGGAGTCATTGGTACAAGTAGACAATTGCATGAGAGAAAGAAAAGAGCTGTAGACAAATCCACCATGTAGGTATAATTGGAGCCATTTTCATAAGGAGTTTATTACTTAGGGCCCTATTATTAAGAAGTCAAACTTACCTAGAAAGTAAAGATAATTTAAGCATGTGGCCACTGAATTCATTTCAAAAATACACAACCATATCAGAAAGAAATAGTCAAAGAAGATAAATGTCAGATAATAGATAGAATTTGGGAATGGCAATACCAGAGAGTGGACTAAACTTTTACAATATTTGCTATGTTAAGAATGTCATTGTGCAAATACTGTTCAAATTTAGAAGGAATTTGTCAGTTATACTATGAAACAAACATTCCACATAGGTCTATTGACTCTGTAGTCTTTACATATATTTTATGATATAAACACAAAATACCCCCCCCCCCACACACACACACACTTCCATTACAGATAATGTAAAGGGCTGACTACTAGGGAACAGATAGTATGTCCAAGGCACAGTTAACAGGAAGCATGGATAGGATTCATGGTTATTCTAATTAAGTAAAGAGATATTTAGAATGGGCAAAAGAAGATATCTGTTTAACTTAACAGAAAAAAAATTGATAAAATCTTCTGGGACCAAAAAGAGAAATATGTTTATTACCTTCAGAAATGCTCCATTGTAAACAAGCGAGTAGTCTAGAGTGTATAGAATGCTCTCAAGATTCCAAAAGGAGAGATGGGCTGAATGGGGCATGGATCTTATCAGCAATACTCATTCTCAAGTGTATCATCAAATGCTTTTGTGATGAGGCAGTGAAAGGTGGGCAAGGTAAAATGTTTTATCTGCAGGCAATTTTGTAAACATAAGACCACTCCAAATTTCATAGAATAGAGAAGATGACATGGCATTTGCCTGGCTTTTTAAATCTTTATCTGAGGTTGTGAGCATGGGCTTATGACAAAATGCAGATCATTGCATCTACCTTTGGCATCTTATCTCAGAATCCTCAAGGCTCTTCATCATTGAAATTTAGGGAATCAACATCAGTGAAATGATAAGAAGCGCTTAACACTCAAAGCCAGCAAGCAGCCAGAGGGTTTGAGAAAACAGTGAAGGACATGAGATTCAATCTGAAGAAGCGATTCTTTTTTCGGCAACGTCTTTGTGAGTAGTAGAAGAGTTGAATGCTATTAGGTTTCTCATCCTACTATGTAATCTGAATTAGCAAAGATGTAGTAATATCCAATATGGATGAACATCAAGTAGCTGGAATTCAGAATGACCAAAGTCAAATCCCTGCTCTGCCACTTCCCACCTAGGAACTCCTAGCATGCACACACTCTCTAGCCCAAATTTCCTTGTTTAAATGTGAGATCACCAGCACTTTATTGCTAATTATGGTGATAAAACAAGACAGCTTATGCAGAGCATCAATTTTCACAGATGCCAAATGCCCTACGGGCATGACTGTTACTAGAAAACCAGAGAACGATTGCCAAAACTGAAAAGAAAATCTGTAGTTTCCCTCAGGTTGGGTGGAGAAATGGGTCAATATGAATTTCTTGTGTTTTAGGATTCTGTTAAATTAGTCCACTTCAAGTCTGGAGCAGAGTTGGTTTTCAGTCTAGCACAAAAGTCGTAATGCAAAGTGTCTACTGTTGCAGTGAGAGAAAAGGAAAGACTGAAGGAGACTTTGCTCCTATGTGAGTGCGATGTGCAGTCTCTGAGGAGGGCAGCAGTGAGAGAAAGCCTGCCAAGGCAAGGAGGGGTGGGCTGCAGGGGAATGCAAGGCGAATAACCACCCTCTGAATTTGCCTCATTCTCAGGACTGTGGAGATATGAGAAACTCATGAGCCAATGTTTGGATGTAGATGTTATTTTGGAAACGTTGCTGATGAAGTCAATGACTTTGACTCTGAGAGGCATTTTGATCTTGATTTTTAAGACAAGCTGAAAGCATCTGGCATATGCTTCAGGAAAGGTATAATCTTTTAGTTAGCTCAGAGTAAAAAATCAACAGCAACAAGTCAAAGCAAGTGCTGGTTAGACTTGGAAAAATTGCCACTTAGAGAAGTCTGATTGAAAGAAGCAGCTGGGTACAGGGGTGTACACTGACACTAACTCAAGACGCCTGGCTGCCATGCTGGTTAATTGGACAGTGTGCTTTTCCCCTTGTGTTTCCATCATTACACAGCATGTATGGATTAACAATCTTCAGATAGATGAAATGGATTTGGAGTCTTAAACTAGTCAGAAACTGTTTGGCCCACTGCTTCCAATTTATAGAGAAGGATATTTAAGCCCAGTTAGGAGTCCTACATATGAAGCCCCCACTTTATTATAATAATAACATAGCAGAGCTCCAAGCATGGGTCCTGTCATCTTTGCCTCAGTCCTTCCTTACACTAACGCATGGAGCTGGCTGACTCTTAACCTTCTTGAATGATTTCTTGGTGGATGAAGGGAAATTGAGAACTTTAAGTGATTTAGATGTTATCAGTGTTACTGCAGAATCTGTCTCGACATGCTAAATGGGTGAAGTTATAGAAACTGGATGCCGAGAATAATCTCTGAAGAGCCAATACACTCACTACCTTAGAAGTTCCTTTTTATAAAACAAATTACTGATAGACACTTGTTCACATGTTATTTTCGTTGCATTTATAAATTGTCACTGAGCAAAGTGTATTAAAATAAATTGGTTTTTGTAGATGCTAAAGAGTAAATAGTATGTTGGTTTGAATGAGAGTGACTTCCATAGGCTCATACAGTTGAATACTTCATTTTTCAGTGGTTGGTGGGACTGGACTATTTGGGAAAGTTTAGAGAGTGTGGCCTTGTTGAAGAAGATGTGTCACGGGGTGGGGGTGGCTTTGAGGTTTCAAAAGCCCACACAGTCCCTTTAATTCATGGTTTAATCATAAGATATATGCTCTTAGCAACCAGCACTATGCCTGTCTGTCTCCTGCCATGAACATCACGGACTCTATCCTTCTAAAACTGTAAGCTCCAAATAAACTCTTTCTCTATAAGTTGCCTTGGTCATAGACTTTATTTATTTATTTATTTATTTATTTATTTATTTATTTATTTATTCACTTTACATCCTGGTCATAACCCCGTCCCTCTTCACCTTCCAGTCTCACCCTCCCTTCCTTTCCCCCAACCCCCTCAGAAAAGTGGACCCACTCCCTTCCCATCACCCCAAATCATCAAGTCCCATCGGGACTAAGCTTGTTCTCTTCCCCTGTGGCATGGCAAGGCAGTCCTGCCATGGGGAAAATGATTGAACAGCTGTCAAAAGAGTCTATGTCAGAGAGAGGCCCTGTTCCCCTAATTAGGAGATGCACATGAAACCTGAGCTGCTCATCAGCTACATCTTGGTAGGTTGCAAAGGCCATGGACTCCTATACAGCACTGTAAACATTACTAAGACAGTTTTAGATGAAAATTTAGAGATAGTATACCTGCCTTAAAATGTCTTTTAAATATAAGATGGGGCTAATGAGATGCCAGCCTGATGACCTGAGTTATGTAGTGACCCATGTAGTGAAAAGAGAAATATGACTGCCCAAAGTTCTTCTCTTACCTCCAGATCTACATTATTGTGCAAACATAAAGTAAGTAAATAAAAATAACTTTAAAAGAAAAACATGTTATAATGGTCTTAGTAGAGGATTACCATCATATATATTGGAAGCAAGTACCATCAGGCTCAAGTTTTGATAGCAGAATACTTTCATAGTACAAGTTTACAATATATTGGAAGGTATGAGTATGCGATCTGCTAAATGAAGATGAAGTTTCATAACTCCAATTTATTGAGGTTTTTTCGGAAACTGGTACAGAGAAAGCTATATTAATGCTCACACATGTATGCATATTTAGTCCTACTAATAAATATACATTGTCTCTACTACAAAGACTGAATTAAGTGTTTAGGAGTTTACAGTGGGAATTTTAGAGCAGATCTCTCAAACTCTACTATGACAAGTGAATCCACTGGGGAGCTTTGTTGAAATGAAGGTTAGTATTCAATTGGTCTAGAGTAAGGAATGCTTCAAAAGTATAGGCATCTCATGGATGTACTGACTGTTCTTGCCAATGGAATGCATTTTTTTGTGGAGATGGGGGTTTGGAGGCAATTCTTGTGTACACTTAGGTGTTTTCCAACTCAAAATTCACCTAAGTTTAGCCTTACGCTCTTGATATTCCAGCATCAACCTCCAAGGTAATAGGATTATATGGAAGTAAATGCCTCATCCAGTCTGAAACCCATTTTAAATAATAAGGATTTAGCAGAGTAGGGATGGGTGAGAAGGGAAAGGACAAGAAATCAACCTTCACCAGATCTGGTGGCGTGGTGGCACACGCCTTTAATCCCAGCACTTGGGAGGCAGAGGCAGGTGGATCTTTATGAGTTCAAGGCCAGCCTGGTCTACAAAGCAAGTCCAAGACAGCCAAGGTTACACAGAGAAAGCCCGTCTTAAAAAAAAAAAAAAAAAAACACGAAAGAAAGAAAAAAAAAAAAAAAAAGAATTCAACCTTCGTGATGCTATGCCTTTTTTCACAACCTCTCTTCTTCTACTCTGGAGACCACTTTCATCTCTTCCCAAGTCTTCCCAAGTTCCAGGATTAAGAAAGAGTAGGAAAGAGCTTCTACTCTCCCTAAAGCATCTGAGCATTGTGCTAACCTTAGCCTGTGAAGTTGCCCTGGTCTAGTTACTTAAAAATTTCTTCCACAGAGCCATGCCCTCTTTCCTTTTTTTCTCACTATTCTCTCTCAGTTTTTGTTTGCTTGTGTTTTTTATACAGACACTTGGCAACCACCAAATAAGTAAATGAACTAATAGCTATAATTGCTAGAAGAGAGATGAAGGGAATTGAAGGGAATACTAGAATGGGACTTGATCCAGATGTAGCCGAAATACTTGGATGGTATAATGGCTGATCTTCATTGCTAGCTACACAGGAGTTATACATACACACACACACACACACACACACACACACACACACACACACACAGAGAGAGAGAGAGAGAGAGAGGAGAGAGAGAGAGATGAGCGAAGAGAGAGGAAAGGAGGAGAGAAGGGAGCGAGAGATGAGGAAGAGAGAGAGAGAGAGAGAGAGAGAGAGAGAGAGAGAGGGAGGGAGAGGGAGAGAGAGAGAGAGAACCTGTGAGATTGCCACTGACACACTGTTTTCAAGAAAGTTTAATAAGGAAGAGTAGACATACCCTAAATGTGAGTAACACCATCCCACAGGCTGAAGCCCTGAGCTGAACAAAAAGAAGCACATAAACTGAGTGAAAGCATTCATTTGCCTTTTCTGTTTTCTGTCTGGGATAGAACAGGACCAGATGCTACACCCTCCATTATTATGCCACAAACCATGAGCCACAATAAACCATTCCTTCCTTTTACTGGCCTTTTCCAGGTATTTTATTTCAGTAATGTGAAGAGTAACTAATGCGAGTGGATTAATCCCATAAGGTCTGTGTAGTCAGGACTAATTTTTCTAGAGAGGGTCCAAGACTGAAGCATCCACTGGGCAACAGAATAAGGAAGAAAATGCAGAAGTGAGGAAATTAAAAAGGTGTAATGAAGAGCGTAAAAGACAGTGCCTGCAGTTCTAACTGTGGTTGTCCTGGAATATTTTAGGTTCCTTTTGTTTGTTTGTTTGTTTGTTTAAAGCATAAAAATGTAGACTAACAGGAACCCTGCATGTTATCAAAAGGAAGGTGCAGGTAAACTGAAGCTGGAATAAACCACCTTCCTTTGATGCACACAGGGAGTAGCGGCTGTTACTTGGAAAGACAGAAGAATCCCTCATTGAGTGGATTTAGGAAATATTTAATTGCTTAAGTACTTGAAGTCATAGAACAAGGTTATAGCAATTCCCAGAACAAAAATAACAACTTTGTGGGACCCATGTGACAATGGAGAGCATATTTATGAACAATTCTGTGGCAGAAAATAATAGGTAGGAAGAGAGGACATACAAGGGACTCCAAAAATAAAACTTGCCTTGGGCCCTGAGCACGCAGGCTGATTATTTATACACATCAGGCAGGGATATGCTTGTTAGTTTAGGATGCTGACATTTCTGACAGCTGCACAGGATTTGATTTCTTAGGATATTCTGAAAACCACAGTTTTTAAGCCTCCTAACAAGCAGTGACCCTTTTGTCAAGTGAAATATTACCCCTTAGGATAGGATACTCAGGACCTTCGTGTGGAATAGAAACCTGTGGCTTGGCGGATCAGGGCATCCTTCCCGCTCTCCCACGGTCCTGCGGTCAGCTTCGGAGCTGGTCAGCGGAACCTCAGGGCTTTGCACTAGGTAATCAGAATCCAATTTTTCTAGCTACCCAGGCTGAGCGTCTATCTTCCCCTGAACATTGGATGATGGTCTTCTTTGCGCAGGCTCTGAACATTTGTCAGTGAGATTTAAATTCACAATATAATAATTTGTATACTATTTGCCATATATAGAAATCATCGAGCCATTTGCTCTAAAATATTAGCAAATGAAAAAATTCAACAGACAGCAATAGATAACAAGACTTAAGGGAAAAAAAAACAGTTGTAAGAGTGAATTTATTTTCTATCTTAATTTTTCCCACTATCAAGTACTTTCTAACATAGTTTTGAATTTCTAATGCATGCAAGACTGTTTTGAATCAATGGTCCTGTCGACAAATGATCAATATTGATTGATAATGAATCTGCCCTTCATAAAAAGATTCTCTAGGACAGAATGCTAATGAGATGCTTGGCCTTAGCAGGGTGTAAAAAAAAAAAACATGTGATGGCCAGATGCTTGCCAAGCAAAGCAAAACAAAATAATAAAACCCACAAACTTGTATATTTGTTAGAGTGCTGACGGTTTGTTGTTTATTGTTATCTGATCGTATCAGACATTCTAGGATCTCTGTTATGGTTCAGCTGCTGTGGAGTTGAAATAAGGAGATCTGGTTTAAGGGCCCATGTCAGGCCATTTTTTAAATTACAGTTAGACCTTGAGAGGGGGTACTCATGTCATTTTTAGTAAATCAGGCACCAACCACGGGTTTCTGCAAGACTGTCAGTGACTTGTCAATGGTAATAGTGTTCTCCTTTTGAGCTCTCTAAGTTCATTTTTCTCCATCTCTATGAAGCTGAGAAAACGTCTTCTAGATATTTTCTTTCTTATTTAGTGTTTTTTTTTCTTTGTTAAAATATATCACAGGACTGTAAGTCTATTTTATCATTCACTTGATATTTTCTCCAGTCAAGATGATAGTTATACAAGGAAATTTTCTAGGCTCCTATTTTGTATTGAGAATTCCATTTACATCAAAAGTATTGAATCAAATATCTCTGGTTTGAAACAAAAATTACATCTTAAAATGACTTTATTCTTTGGAGTGCTTAAGCCCATGGGCTGGGGCATGCAAGAGAAGTGCATTAGCACTGAGCAACCCAAATGAAACATTTGCTAGCCTCTGTAATTCTTAGAGAGTTTTAAGATAACAAACATTTTCATTGACAGACTTGCTCAACCCTCTGAATTAGGGATCTTAGTTCATGTTCCTGATGGTTTGTAGGCTTGATCTTTTGTGTGCAGAATGACTGCAGACAACCTTCCTCGGAATGCTGGAGGGGCGAGAAGTATCAGATCCTGTTACACAACATACTGTAAGAGACATCCCATAATTTTTTCACCTATGGTGCAAAGTGAAGGAATCAACTTCAAAATGCATACTTCAGCAGGGCTCATTAAACCATAGCATAACATTAATTTTTTTCTTTTATAAAATTGTTCTTTACTAAGTAGTTGTGCCCAGCCTATAATTAGGCAGAAGGCTGATAGCCTATAATTTTCTGATTAATCTAGCGACAAGATGGGGAAGCTGCTGTGGTGCAGGCCGTCTTGTGTGCACTGTTATGAATTTATTTAATCTTCATAGTAGCCCTGAGAGGTAAGTATTTTAATTTGCATCTTAATAGTCCCAGATTCTACTGCTCCATTATCTCCATTGATAGCCTAAACTTATTTAGTCTAAAACAGTGGTGAATTTGGACCTGTATTCAGGTGAACAATTTCAAACAATAACCTTTTCTCTAACTTTACTCTCACCCCTGGTAAATAAGAAAATAATTGGAAAAATATAAAGAGTTTTAATATTGATATGGAACATATGTAAGTACAGATTAGATTTAGATCTAATATAGACTATTAGATTTTGCATAAATTTTATGTAACAGAGTATACCACTTTGATCCCAAAATTAGGACATTATCCAGCCTATTAAATACATTATTTGCATTCCTTTAGCATGGCAGAGAAGGCATAGTAATTTGACTTTGAACAATAGCACAGAGATATTCTGTCTTTAATGCCCTGTGCCAGTGTTCACACACAGAGCCTTTTATGTTCCTATAACCAAACATCTGCCAGAAAATCTAAGAACATGAAACCTAGGCATGATATCTATAAGATCTTATTTATATTTAAAGAATAATAAAAATAAACAGAAATATTTATTCTGATAATGTATTTTAAAAGAGAATGCTACGTTTTGAGCTCATTTTCTTTTCTCAGTGTAATGAACCTATTTGTCCTGATTGTAGGAATGAAATTTTGCAAGCACATCTCATGAGTCTAACTCTTACTTGTTTCCTCCACTTTGTCTATTCACCCAAATCACAAAAGTGGGGAGCCAGCAAATGATACAAACAGCAGACTGAAGAGAAAATGATTTGATTTTTTTTTTGTGACAAAAAATTAATTTAAAGCTAAAATTACAGTTAGCTCAATTTAAATAAAAAAATTGAAGGGTAAAACTCACATACCTCACCCCCAATAAACTAGAGATTCATTTCTAGCTGGAGAAATGTACTCATGCTCGACATCCTTGCTTGCCACCTCTCAGCTGGTGGGACTCAATGCCAGTATGCATGGATACCTCCATGCAAACCCACAAGGGATACACATATGTGCAGTTGGAAATCATATTCTTAGGTCTGTATTTGTCACTAGACGAAGGTAGGCATTATTGTGTGCATGGTTAGCGAGAGCTACAATGACAACTGAACACTGTTTTCTCCAGTATTTTTTGAACGAGTGGACAATGATAGATAAAAAAAAGTGACTGATAGATAACGTGAATGATGCAATATAATATGTGACCCTATTTTAATTAAGGTGAAAGAATTTACGCATTCTAATCCCTCTAATATCTAAAAAATGAAAATTTAAGAATAAATACCTTGCAAGACGGAAAACACACTATCATCCAAAATGCTTACAGTAACACAGTACGGTGAATGTCAATACTATTATGCAATAATTAAACAAGAAGGCCAAGTTTACAGACTGATGTTCTGATTTGGCTCCCTTCCAGATAAAATTAACAACCACTATATTTTAAAGAGTATTTAAATTTGTAATAAATGTAAATATTGCACATATATCTTTTTCTTTTTCTTTAACAATCTTCAATAATGGACTTGAGGCTCCTATTAGTTAGAAAACATGGACGCATTTTCCCTCATACCTAAGGCACCTCTCACTAACAATATGGTATCTTGTAGGTTCTTATCTATTAAGGATAGAGGCAGGATGCTGACCAAAATGAATTTGACATCAATCCTTAGAATTTTTCACTCTCATGGTTCATAATGTAGTCACCCATCATTACATGTGTACCAGGATGCAATCCTCTGTTCATCACATATTCTGGGTTAACTGTTGTATTTTAATACACTGCAGTTTTTAAAAAATATTGTCCCTAGGAATCTACAAGAAGAACATTATGATAGGCAGATTTGGGTCCAGGGGTCCCGCTCAAACTATGGCATCAGCCAAAGACAATACAGGCCATAAACTTCAAACTCCTACCCAGATCTAGCCAATGGACAGGATATTCTCCACAGTTGAGCAGAGAGTGGGGTCTGACTTTCACACGTACTCTGGTGCCTCATATTTGACCACGTCCCCTGAATGGGGAGACCTGGTGGCACTCAGAGGAAGGATAGCAGGCTACCAAGAAGAGACTTGATACACGATGAGCATATACAGGGGGAGGAAGTCCCCCTCAGTCACAGTCATAGGGGAGGGGAGTAAGGGGAAGAGGGGAGGGAGGGAGGAATAGGAGAATACAAGGGAGGGGATAACCATTGAGATGTAATATGAATAAATTAATAAAATAAAATTAAAAAATATTGTCCCATATTGGGCTTTGTCAGTGGTCTGTTGACTTTCAGAAAAATGTGTATCTTTTGTTTCTTGAAATTAATCAAACTCCAGCCAGAAAACAGACATAGACACAGCTGATAACATTCTTTTACCCACATCTATATAAAATCCTCTAACTTAATATACATAGGTATCTAAAACCACCTTCCATATATCACTGGCATTAACATGCCATTAATTATGGTATAACAAAAAGAACATATTGCTCATTAAATTACGAAATTATGCTTTCTCATCGATCTAAGATATAATTGTTTTCAAAACTATAACCTTGTAAAATATGTGCCTTCGGATTCATGAAATACAGCATGCACTTTGGTTCTTTCACAGCATGTGTGTGTCTTACTTTACTTGGATCTCATTTACAGACACACAATTGCTACTCACTTTCCATCTTTACCATTCCATCTCTAATGCACATATACAGTCAGATAGCTCTGCGGTTTACCATATGGACTCTAAATCTATTGTCTCTGGGGTTCAGTGCAAGATATATCTTTAGAACATGATAGCTATAAAGTCTTAAATTTTTTCCTTTATCTTTCCATAGATCACATTTGATTTGCCTGAAGCAGAGATGATAAAATCTAGCCAAAGGAATGTTTTTGGCGAGGACTAAATATGTAAGATTGTCTCTTGTATATATTAAGTGGCGGTAAGTATTTACCATGAATGCTTTTGTAATAACTAGAGAGTACATGAGGATGGCATCTATCTAGAACTCTATGCAAATCTTCACAATGTATTGAGGTCCCCTCTCAGCTTCAAGATGCAAACCTTTGCAAGCACTCAGCTGTTCTGGACATCATGAATGCATGCACAGCCTATAATCACGGCGGTTAGATACGTTCTGAGCACATCCTTCTAAGTCATGTGTCCCCAGAGAACATACACAACCATGCACAGGAAACCTGCTGCTCTTTAAAAGTATTTCTGCTTTCCATAAATTTAAAATTAATATTAATCCTGATCTTGAAAATGAGCTGTGAACCAAAGCAAATCGCCTTAAAAACAGATTTTCTTTAATGAGGAGATTTAGTGTTAGCTCGTCACAGCCGACTCTTTTGGCTTGGATTTTGTGAGTAATTGTGAAGCAACTTTCCCTGGTGAGATCCATACCATAATTCTGGCACATGGTTGAGAGCACTTTTGTGTTTAATTGGGGTGGAAATACAAGTAAAGGCAAATTCCTCCTCAGCACTCTCATGTATTTCCTTTCCAGTCCTTAACTGCACTGCTGTGTATTGACATAACACTACACATCGGCACATATCAAGCGAACATACATGCTGAGGGCCAAGACCGTCTTTAGATTTCCACCATGCACCATTATACACACATGCTCATCCAAGCCTTAATTTAAGTTCAACCATGTGTATAATTTCCCCACTGTGCACATTCCTCATCTCTTCCATTTCTCTTTGATTCTGTCTTTTAAAAAAGCATTTGTCTTTGATTCTGTTTAAGCTGTGTTATTCTAAAGGTGGAAGGGTCATTCACACTTGGTTCTGGCAAAACTTCCCTTATCCGTTGCCATCCATGCTACCCTTCTTTTATACATTAGGCAAATACGTCTCAGACAAATTAATAGAATTTTACTATAGAGAAAATAGGAAATAAACATAAGTGCAACATCATGTGCACCCTTTGCGCTCATCTCTCTCTAATTATTTGTTATTAGACAAAAGGTAAATAGGCATGGGCAGAACGGGATAGCGGAGGCAAGTATAGTGTAACTGTCCTTATTCAAGTAAATCTGTAATGCTTCATAAAGAAATAAATAGCACAGGGAGATCAGGAATTATGGGATTGTTTAGCTAAGAGTCAACTTCCTTCTCCTTCTGGTACTCCCTCTTCTCTGATCCTTCTTCCAAAGTCCACTCCCCGAAACTCAAAGAAGGATCTCATTTTATGTGACATTCATGTTAGCCAGTTAGGATTACAGATAACGATGCTGGCACGGCTGGGAATGGCCAGGCTCTCAGCCATGCAATGCGTTATAAGACTTCCCCAGTTGAATCAGAACAGAAGCTTAATACCCACAGTAATGTAGAAGACTAGAGTGTGTGACATCACGTCTCTATATGTAACAGCCATTGCAGGAGTA
Source organism: Acomys russatus (assembly GCF_903995435.1). Lineage (NCBI taxonomy): Eukaryota > Metazoa > Chordata > Mammalia > Rodentia > Muridae > Acomys > Acomys russatus. Next base: position 24,459,530 of record NC_067144.1, on the reverse strand, counting down.
AGGCCTTCTGCTGCCTGCATAGTATATACCATTCCTAATTTTATGCATTTAATTTTCATTCATCTCTTTATATTTAAAATCTTCTAACCTGCAGTTTTCCCACTTAGGAATACAGCAAATATGCTGGATATTCCTTATCAAATAATCTATGACTATAGCTCCCAGAACGGCCTAACTAAGCAACTACCAGATACAAACCCAGTGAACAGGGAGGGTCTTAGTTCCCAACCAACTCTTGAACTTGTGAACTGTATCTTTTTGTCATATACATTTACTTTTTTATTACTTTGCTTAATTTTTTTCTGAAGTACACAGTATTAAACTGTCAAAATCTAGCCATGGCAAGTAACATGGGCTTAAGCGAGGAGTTATGAATACTGTGGTCCTATTTTCAATTTATTTATTCACTTTACACCCCTATCATAGATCGTAGCCTACCTGCTCCTCTCCTTCCAGCCCCAGCCTCACTCCATCTTCCTCCTATTCCCAATCCCCACTTCCCATACTCCTCAGGAAAGGAGAGTCCCACCAATCCCACCAGTGTGCATCAAGTAGCATCAGGAATGAGTTTGCCCTCGTCCCCTGTGGCCTGGCAAGGCAGCCCTGTCATGAAGAAGGGATCAAAAAGCAGGAAACAGAGACCATGTTAGGGACAGCCCTTGCTCCCCTTACTAGAGAATCCACAGGAAAACTGAGCTGTTCATCTGCTCTATCTGTGTTGGGGGCCAATGTCTAGTCCAGGCATGGTCCTTGCTTGGCACCTCAGCTCCAGCTCCCCGCTGGTTGGCTCTATTCTTCATGTGGAGCTTCTGTGGAGCTACATGTGCCATGTATTTTCTATATATTTCATTAAATAAAGCTATATGTAATCCCTACATGCAATGAATAATTATTTTCATTCAATTCTTGGCCAGAAATTTTTTCCTATTAGGAGTATTAATGAGCTGGCTGAGTTTTTCTAATTCTTTTTCCATTTGGATTTCTCCAGTCCAGTCCTTCCTGTCATTGGTGAATCTAAATACTAATTTCAAATTAAAAGTATTTAGATTCAAATTTTGCAAAGCAGATTATAGAGAGACTTCAAGGCAAAGAGACTACCATGGTAGGATTCTGGGTGGACCAGTTCACATTTATTCATCAGAGCCCATCTACACCTATGGGAGTTTATTAGAAACTAGAAATAACAAGACAAAAAGTCACAAAAAAACTCATGCCTGGAGGCAATTACCTCCAAGAATAGTTGCCTGCCTTGAGTGGAAAAAACTTGAATGGAGAAAAATAATTCTATCCTGGTTACATATTTATTTCTTTTGCAAAACAAACAAACTAAAAATCATTAAGCATGGAGTACTGTGCATAATTCAAAACCAGCCAAATGCAAAGTAGTTTATAACGGGGGACCCTTCTGCTTTTTATCTCCATATTTGCAGCAGAGCATAGCTTTCTTAAAATTGGCATCTAAAAATACCTTAAAAATAACAAGAATAAGAACAAGAAAAAAATACAACAGGATACCAAAGAGATGAAAATCTGTGGGCAGGACATGAAATTGGTGAGATGTGAATAAGAAATGCGAGCGAGTCAGCGGGGCCATTATCTGTCTGTTTATTAAGTTTTCCAGTGTAGTAGATTGATCTGAAAATAACAGAATGTTTATGAAGCATGAAGCGTTTTCTAAGCTTTCAATTAAAATGAAATAAAACAAAATGCAGGATGTGTGAGCATCACAGAAAATCTCATTAGAACATTGGTCATCGTGGGCAGACAAGGCTTTGTGCCTGCGTGTAGCTGTTTCAGCTCACTGCTCACTGGCTCAGGTCTGGCTCCTACCGGAAGTGCTATAGCCCTCTGCAGTAACCTCTTAAGAAAGAGGGCCAGGACCTCCATCCTATAGTGAATGGAAAGGAACCACATCCACAGCTTTACCATTGATTCTATTGTAAACGTTAGGAGCAGGATGTGCAGCTCAGAAAACAATATGTTAAAGCTGTGGATTCTTCTGCATTTACAGATTTATAATGTAATTTGTTAAGGGACTTAAACTCGGGGAGGGGAGAGACAGAAAGAAGGAGCTGTCAGTGAAGAAAGAGGAGCAAATAGTAAACATGAGAATGAAATGGAAACACTGCTGCGTGCTGTTACCGGCCAAGACCTAGTGATACTGAGCCGAGCGTAGCTGGAGTATATTTGTGTAGAATGAGCTGATGTGGATGTTGCTCCCTCCTCGAGAGATAGACAAGTGAAAGACAGCGGAGCTCAGTGTGGTCCAGAGATGGGTGTTTGTTTTTTTCTTTTCCTTTAATGAATCCAAGGTAAATTAGCTTGAAAACAATTAAAATGGCAGTTTTCTGATAATTGTCTACTTTTAACACTTGCAAGATTTTGTGAATACACATGATCACACACACGTGTGTGTGTGTGTGTGTGTGTGTGTGTGTGTACCTACATATGCAGTATATACACATACATACTTTGTATTACTAAAACTCCACTAAGACAGATAACATCTACCTAAACTTTTGTTTCTGCTCTTTGGCATCTGCCTCAAGCTGGCATCCATTGCTCTCAACCCTCTGAAAGCAAGAACTGCATTGGAATCACCTGCAGGCCAGCTTTCTGTTACACTTGAAGAAAACTCCAAATGTTTTTCTCCATTCCCTAAAAGGGCAACTTAGATTCACACCAATGGGTAAAATGCATTTAAATAGTGCATACTAGAATTAAAAATGAATCAGAAAGAAAAGAAAGGAGGAAAGAAAGAAGGAAGGAAGGAGGAAGGAAGAAAGGGTGGCCAGGTAAAGAAGAAAGCTTCAGTTTGCCTTTTTCCTCCTTAGAGTAAGATTTTGTTTCTACTATGTAAAGAAAGTGATTAATTTCTCTTTTTCCAACACGTCCCACTTCTCCAGCTACTCAAGGTAAACTTGTATTATATGAGCACTGGTTAGAGCCAACCAAAATGAAGTGAGAGGCTGCGGCATCAGGGCCAAGCCATCTGTCTTGGGCTGGACTCTCTGATACACATATGTCCTTTAGTCTTAAGCAGCCAACTATATCGAAGCAGCTTCAGGTTCCAATTCTGTCTCTGTCTCTTTCAGTTGCTTATCAATGCTCTGCCTCAATTTCTTCAACAGGAAATTAAAAGTATATAGAGCCTATAATAACTTGTGAAGATTAATTAAGAGAAGGCTTCCAAGGGAGTAAAATAGCATGTAGCATATAGTGAGAATTTGGTGGTTGTATGCTATTATTGTAGGCTGGTCCTTCCTCCTCTCCGATAGCAGTAATTTCCTGATGCCTGGTGGGTGTCTTTAGCCAAGCACTTTGGTAACAGACTGATTGGGTAAGTAATGATTTGGAACAATCAGTACTGGAGGCAGCTCTGGGAAGGAGTCTGACTGATTGCTGTTGTGTTATTTTTCTTTCTTTTATGACCCATAACCAATGCTTACTGGAGTAATATGTATTCACAAATCTCAGGCCTAGGGAGTTGGAAGCAGAGTTGCTATTTAAAGGCTTCTCACAGATTGTCTAGAGTGACATTTCGTGGTTGCTACACAGCAACAAATGTTGGATAAGGTTCCAGGTAATTAGTGAAGTTTGCCTTGGTGTAGACCAGGCCAATTAAAAGAATGAAAAGATACTTATATCTTAAAAATACTTTAGGGCTAGTCAGGTCTACCAAAGTTACCTGTACCTGGAGTAGCGATTTTTTTTTTTTTTTTTTTTTGCAATATTAGGGTATGCCTATATCTTTGATAATTTCCAATGACATTCTGGAAATACTGCTTTAAATATGAGTTAATCAAATATGGCATTATTGAGCCAATCATTCATTTTGGGAGTATTCTAGGAAAAAGTGGGTCATGGAAGTGTGTTTTACCAAGCATTTTCTTTCCTAGTAAATGTAAATAAAAATGTGAGGGAAGCTTAGAATGTGTAGGGTAGATAGAAAGGATGGATAATTCTCAGAGAAATAGGAAAGGATAATGAAAATCATGGCAAAGCAGAATCTGCAGCATGAGCAAAGGATTGACCTAGGAGGCTTTTAGTGGGGAAGATGCAGGGACGTTTAGCATCTGCGAAGTGAGGGGACTCATGGTCTCCAGTTTACATGGCATTTATTTTCACTCATAAGGTATTAATTAGTAAGACACGGAATATTTATACGAAATAAATGAGTATCAAATTGAAACTTGAAACTGCTAACAACTGACCTCATTTTACCATAAGGAATGGCAATTTCATATGATTGCTCTATTTTATAAAATTATTTTTTATTTAATTATTTAAATTATTAATTAATTAATTTATTTATTCAGATTACAACTCAGTTGTTATCCCATCACTAGTCTCTCCCATTCCTCCCTCCCTCCTGCTTTCACCCTATTCCCCTCCCCTAGGTCTAAGACCGAGGGGGACCTTCTCGCCAACTATATGGTCATAGGCTATCAAGTCTCATCTTGGTAGCCTGCTTATTCTTTCTTTGAGTACCAGCAGGGCTCCCCACCAAGGGGAGGTGGTCAAATATGGAGCACCAGAGTTCATGTCAGAGTCAGTCCCCACATATGATTGTTTTAATATCTTAAAACAGTTTTCTCACATGAGAAACAGTCACGAATAACAGGGTGGAAACTAAATCTCTTTATACAGATGAAACCCTGCAGGCAGTGATACAGTGGACATTTTGGACAAAGAAACAACAGTGAGTTTTAGTCACACACACACACACACACACACACACACACACACACACACACACACACACTTCTTTCCCTTTTTAATATTTTACATGTTCAGATATTCAGTGATGTTTGTAGCATTGTCCTTTGGGCTTCAAATATGTTGATTTTTCAGATCATTTTCTTGACTCAAAGATCACCTCCCTAGAATGTGGATAGAACTATTCTCACAGGAAAGCAGACATGAGCTTGGTTTCATATAAGCTAGGATTGGTACCTAGGATTTGACAGGCGAATGAGAATGCATGTGGGTAAGCACAATCACTCAGAACAATGTTCAGTTTCAATAGAAAAGCTCCTCCTTAGACTGAAAAAAAATGTTTGAGCCTCAGAGTCAAACAATCAAAAGATTTTTTTTCTGTTGAATAGACTACAAAGAGAAAAATCCTTGTTTTTATTTGAAAGGGCTTGAAGGGGCTCATACTCAGAACGCCCTACTCATTATTTTAAAATGAACATATAATTTAAAAATTGGAATATATAACTTGAAAACATAAAGCCACCAAACTGACTTGGACTTCAAAAATACTCTGTGATTTCTGCTTTGGAACTAAGGAAGCTTGGTTGTATTGCGTTTTTAAGCCATCACTTCTAGGTATAGTTGGACTGCGATCAACAAGGAATAGTCATGAACTAATATACATCTATGTACTTAAGTGAAATGGTTTTAAAGCTGTGCCAGAGGATAAGAGCATCCAGGCTTGCATAATTGAGAGGGCAGTGCACCTATGCTAGGAGGACTGTATGTGGTAACATATCATTTTCATGATAATGACTTGGGATTGTTTACAGGAATTAATCAAAATGCACAGCATATCCCACCTATTTCATTATAAAGAACGAAGCCAGAGAAAACTCCCTTTCTCAGCCTGTCAGCAGCAGTAAAAAGTACCTTGCTCCTACTTGCGACATCTTTTTAACAAGATGGAACAAAGGGTGGAGCTGTTTGAAACAGAAAATAGATATATGATATGTACACTGATGTTCCTCTTGTGCCCTTTAAAATTGTAAGCAGAAAATTAGAGAAGAACACACTGGATTACTTCGGTCCTTGCTCTTAGTTATAGGAATTATTTCTTCCTTCCCATTGAAAATAAGAATTTATTATATTTGTACTAACCAGCATTGTTAGGGAAATACAACACTGAATTTGGGTGTCACTTCAAATACTATTGTTAATCCTAGGGACATATAAATGGCACAGAGTTCAAGAGTGCTTAATTTCCAAAAGAAGACCCAGGATCAGTTCCCAGAACTCACAAATGTAAACTAACAACCACATGTTCAAAGGGGTCCAGCGCCCTCTTCTGGCTTTTCTCAGTACTTGTCCATATACATGGTTAAGATATACACAGGAATGACTAAATATAAATTATAAACAAGAATATAGATAGATAGATAGATAGATAGATAGATAGATAGATAGATAGACAGACAGACAGATAGATATAGACAGACAAACTGACTAAATTTAACTGATTTTGGGGGATATATTTGGGTTGCAGGTTATAGTCCAATATGGATGGAAGAGAAGGTAAGAGCCTAGAGAGAAGAGCTGAAGCAGAACCATAGAGTAATACTGCTGGCTGGCTTGCTTCTCATGACTTTCTCATCTTGCTTTCTTATACAATCCATAGTGAGCCGGGCCCTGCTTAATCAATCATTAATCAACGAAGTGTCCCATAGCTATGGCAAAGCCCAATCTGGTAAGACAATTTCTTTCCCCACTTTTCCACTAGAATCCCTGTGTTTCGCCCAAAATTTGGCTAAGAGTCTCAACATCTATTTCAAGCCACTGCTGGGTGGAGCCTCTCTCAGATGACGACTCCACTAGCTTCCTGTCTGCATACGTAGAAGAGTATCATTAATAGTGTCAGCGGTTGGTCCTCTTGCATGGGGTGGGTCTTGGGTTGGACCAGACATTGGTTGGACATTGCCTCAGTCTCTGCCCTATCTTTATCCCTGCAAGAATCTGAGAAAGGACAACTTTGCAGCATAAGAGAGAAAAGTAACCTCAGGGGACGTTCTAAGAGAGGATGCTGGTCTCCGGTACAGTGCAGAACACTACTTAATGAAGGGTGTTTTCTTACATCTTCTGCCTATCTTAGGTCTCTTTTATTCCTCCTTATCCACTTGCTGATGGGGGGAGCAATAAGGGGAAAATGGGAGGGAGGGAAGAATGGGAGAATACAAAGGATGGGATAACTATTGAGATGTAACAAGAATAAATTAATGAGCACCAGTGTGATTTCTGTCTGTCTGTCTGTCTCTCTCTCTCTCTCTCTCTCTCTCTCTCTCTCTCTCTCTCTCTCTGTCTCTGTCTCTGTATCTGTCTCTGTCTCTGTCTCTCTCTCTGTCTCTGTCTCTCTCTCTCTGTCTCCTCTCCCTCCCTCCCTCCCTCCCTCTCTCCCTAACTCCCCGTGTGTGTGTGTATGTGTGTGTATACTTCTCTAAGGTCTCTAAGAGGATAATGAAAAGAGTAAAGAAATGTTTTTTGATTCATCAAAAATCTTGCAGTATGCTTTCTTACCAACCCCCCAAAAATGCTATTTTTACCTTGCAATGCTTTGAGAACATCGTTCATTGAATGGAGATGTTCTTTCTCCCTCATCCACTTGGAAGAAGCAACAATGAGTCCTGGGCTATGAAGTGCCCCTGTGTGTGAGAGGTAGATAGCTGAGAAACAGATGACCTTCTGCTAGCTCCACGTTACAATAGGAGCAAAAGTAATCCCCCAGGTAACACAATAAACAATAAATCTACAGTGAGCTGTGGCTTCCTAAAAAGACCAACTCAAATTAATCTCATTCTCTCTTTCCTTTTTATTTATTTTTATTTTTTTCTCTTTCCTTTTTAATCCTACTTTATTTGATTTGTCTCTCCTGTCCTTACTGTCTGTTTAGTCCCTTTCTTTTAGTATTTGTGTTCCTTTCCACAACGCACTCTTGACCATTCTATATTATTGCAGTTACATTTATTTATCTCTTTCTGTTGCTTACTTTGTATGTCCTGTGACTAATGAAGTCTGATTTCATTAGCTCCCAGGTCCATCAGTAGAAAGCAGGACTAGGACCCTGGGCAGGAGAAGAGATTGCTCCCTTACCTTTTCACCAGCTTTACTCTTTATACGGATATCCTCAGTCTTTGTTTTATGTTATTCCTGAGCCCTGGCCTAATGGCTTCATTAAGTCCTCAATCAAAGGGATGATATTTATTTTTAAAGTGAGGGTCTCAATAAAAAGCTTACCAATCTAATGAAAGTATACCTTGTCCTGACTTCTCTGTCTTTTCCAACTCCTTGCTTAGGAGGTTCCTGACATGGATGTTAATGATAGCCATTCAATAATGTGTCTCCAAAAGACTTCATTCAATTGGCTTGGCAGTGGTGTCCTATTAGTGCCAGTGTGGTAAAGAGATTTCAAGGTTGCTCTCTCTCTCATGTGAGATGCACTCTAAGAAGAGAGACCTTTCCTAGATAAGATCTATCAGACAGGTTTCCCACAGGAAGATGACATTTATCTTTCGGTATTATTTAAAATTTTATAATAGCTGAGATCTAAGTAGAGACATATCATTCATGTTTCTAAGGGAAAAAGAGACCAGCTTTTCAGATAACGCTGGATATAGTAATTCCAGTTTTCATTTTCTTGTTCTTCCTGTCTCTGCTTGCTCTTCGATTTGCCTCCTTTGTTCTCCTCCCTTAACTCCTTTCTTTTCTCTCTGTACTAATACCGTCATTAATCAAAGGCTCTGAAATTGCTTTGTTATTAAATTTTAAAAGAGTTCTTATGGGTAAGTTGAGGTTGTCCTGATCAGATGCTTTCCTTGCTGCACCTCTTCTCAAACTCTTCACCGCCATAGAAATCTATCGTATCATGATGTAGCCTGGGGGCACCTGCTGCTCAGTCTGCTGTTCAGCATGTACTCAGTGGCTGGAGGGCACTGATCTATAAAAGATGTAATGGGGCATTAGTCTGAGAAACCCAAGCTAGTGTGGAGAATCCTTCTGTCTCCTGTAAGGTGAGACCAGCTTGAAATTCTAGATGCACAGTGAGAGGCTAGACGTACTAAAGAAGAAATGAGGAGATATGCGGTAGGAGAGACTCTGCTGAATTAAATAAATGACTATAAAATACAGAGAAGAGTGGATGAGGACAAAGAAGGGCTGCATCCTAAATGAGGCAGGTCTCCTGTTCTCTGCCGGCGACTCTGGTCTGAACATTTGTTCCTCCTTCAATGCTTCCGCAGCTCTCCAGGCTATCTACCCATTGACTCCATAAAATCTCATATAAACAAATCTCCCTGTCCTGAGTGATGCCATCATTTCACTTGGGGGCTATTTCGGGTTATTCCACCATAATTTTCTATGCTTACAACAAAGGATGACCCATGCTTATCAGCACATACGTGTCCCTTGTTGTACACTTTCACTAGCAAGTCACCAGTTTCATTCCATCCCGGCTTTATGCAGATTCTAAATATGAGTGTTGAGTGTGTTGCTAACGGGAGCATCCTCTGCTGAAGACACAGTAAGTATTCTTCAGGCAGCGTATAGAGTGCTACTGAAAAAATACAGTCTCTCTATAGTTCCACAAACTACGTGTTCTTGTCACCTGATCAAACTCACTGTCCCTACTACCTCCATTTTCCTCTTAATCCTCTCTGTTTCTTTTAGCACAGGTTTCTACCTGAGCAATTTTTCTCAAGTCCCTAATTATCTTCCATCATTACTTCCTCTCTTGTTTTCAGTGTCTCCCCAGACTAATGGAGCTAAAGCAGAGAATGAGAACTGACTCCACGCTCCTGCTGGGCAGAGAACAGACAGTAACTCCACTGCGGAGAGGGCCTGAAGAAGGGCCTCACTGAGCTATCGGGATTCACATTCACCCGAAGAGAAAAAGACCGTTATTCCCAGGGCTGTGGTTTTCTCCATCACAACAGGGGCAGAGGACATAGAGAGAATGAAGCAGAAACTAGTGTCCTTGTCCGGTACTTTTGTTCCTTTCACCCTACACAGTCTCGATGCTGAACACTTCCTTTCCTTTATACATTTTCTCCACATTTATCATCTGCCACTCTTTTCTTTCTGTGTCCATTTTATTAAGGAGAAAGTTTAACTTTAAGACAAAAAAGGTAAACATAAAATTAAAAAATAGTACATTACTTTTCATGTTATTCTCTGCCTCTGACTTTCTCTATCTTGTTCTCTGAATAAAAGAGTAGGTAATTTTATGCATTGTAGGATATGATTTACTTCTAAGTAAACAAATGACAAAAATTGAAATTAATTATACATTGGGAAGTATGAAGAGAGAACTTTACACTGGCAGTACCAAAGCACGTCCCCCCTCTCTGTGTCTCTGTCTCTCTCTTTCTCTGTCTCTCTCTCTCCCTCTCTCCCTGTCTCCCTTTCTGTCTCTCTCTGTCTCTGTCTCTGTCCCTGTCTGTCTGTCTCTCTCTCTCTCTCTCTCTCATTTCAGATTCTCCTTTATTAGATTTCTTGATCACTGTATCAAGTCACTGTGATTTTGAGAAAAAAACCAAAAATGTAATCAGATTTTATTTAAAAATTCCTGATCCTGCCACTTAGTTAGTAGATCATTTCCAACAAAAATATAAATCTATCTTAACTCTGATAGCCTGTAAAAGGAGGGCAGTCACAGTATCCTTAGGTGGATGGCATTATAGTGACCAGTAATTTAAACTTTATTATACGCTGAGATCTTTTCAGTGGTGCATCTGCTACCTGAGATGATGATGTGTAAATGTGAACAAGATCCATTGCTTTTTGTAAAAATCTTCCCAGGTTTTTGTCTCTCTGAATTTAACTTTTCTATGTAATAGATAAGTTTATGATAGTTGATTTTAGGCCTTGGGAGCGGAGAAATGTGTATATATATATATACACACACATACACATATATATGTGTGTGTTTATATGTATATAATAAATATAAATATATATAGAGAAATATAGATAGATTAGATAGACAGACAGACAGACAGACAGATAGATAGATTTCTCTGTGATGGTAATATAGTGGCAATTACTTATCCTGGTACTTCCTCAAAATCTTGCCTTTTTAATTAACATTTAATCAGTCATGTGGATTTCATCTATTCTCAAAACTCACTTCTGCCATCTTGTGTTTCGTATTTCTTTGTTTTGTCTACTGCAATAATGGAACACATAAATCTGGAAATGGTATGTGCTTCAAACAACGATAAACTACAAGCCACATGAAGAAAATATGTTTCTTTGTTCATGAAAGTACTCACAAGATTCATAATATTCAAAAGACATTTTTATGACTAAGCAAACTTTCTGTCCCTTTTGATAAAGAAGTAGAAGTTTTCATTGTGAATATTCAATGACGCTCCACATAATCTGGCTATAGTTTCATCTTATAGCAACTGAAAACTGAAGAATCATAGTAAGAAACTGCTTTAAATTTATAAACTGTAAAGTAATATATTGGGTCAGTATATGATCTTAGTAGTAGAACTGAAATTCAGCTGTCTGGTTATAATTTTCACTAACTTAATGCTAGTGTATCCTAGGATATTTTTAACTCATTGTATCTTTAAGGATAAAATGAAGCTAATGGGGTGAGTGGCTCACCTCTTGCTTTAAATATCTGAATGAAATTTTATTATTCTTGGGAAAAGAAAAACACTGGAGTCTTATCCAAGCATTGGCAAAACAGAAATATGTAAAAAGAATCCAATGTGTAGAGATGCAAGAGTTGAAAAGATGGAACATATTTTCTGTTTGAAGTGATTCTAACTTGATTTTATATCTGCAAGGGGACAAAAGGGCCAGAAGTGAAGCCTGCTTGTTAAGAGCACTTGTGCTGCTGCCAGGCAGAGCAAAGTCCAGATTCTTGCATCCTCACAAGCCTGAAGTCTTGCACGCATGCTCACTCGGTCTTTAAACTAGGAGGAAGAAAAGAATAAAACATAAATTCTGAAATTTAAATTGTGAAAATAGGCCTCATATTTGCAGAAGCAACCAGTCACAGTTTGAGACCCACTGAAAGGTAGGGAACACAATTTCTGTTGCACTTATTTTTTTGTTCCTGGATATTATTTACTTTTGATCAAATAACTAGCTTTGGGGCCAACCATTATGAGTTGTTGGTTAACAAATGTTTTGATGAAGTAAGTTTAAAATTAATGTAGAATTACAACAAATACACATAGCAACTAATCATGAGAAAAGGTGTGCTAAAGGACAGTAGTAATATTTTCCTTTGTGGCAATAATGAAGACAATAATTTCTCCAAACTAAGTAGTTTAGAGAAAGGGGATGGGGACCCGTGTAGCTTTGTCTCTCATGTTTAGAGATTTACTTACTTATCTAAAAAGACAATATACAAAGTGAAACATGTTGAAATCAGAGTTGGTTACAATGATGCTTTTATTAATTTTTTCAAAGTTTTTAACCTAATGATTGTAATAAAATCCACATAAAGTAAAGCCATTATTTGTTGTAGTAAATATTTCGCTATTAGGGTTAGGGTTAAGCCATAGTTGATAGCGGTGGTTAATAATTTAGCCTGTTATCATATTAATTAAAAGACACAGATAGCTGTTAGGTTTTTAATATGTCTACACTGGAGTGGAACAGAAAGTACCCCACTAAGATATCTTTACCTCCCAGTCCCACATCCCATGACAGTTCCTCTAATAATTCCTAGCTGGACTACTTCCTATTAATAACCCACATAAATTTGCACATGTTTCTCTTGATCGCCGATCCTCATAGGAAACTCCTCCTGGCCTCGTGGTTCTTCTTTACCTAATCCATGAAAGTTTCTGCTTCCTTCTCTCTCTCCTTCTCCTCCTTGCGTGATCCTTCTGTCCTACAAGCCCACAAAACTTGGCCCTGCCTACCTCACTTTTGCTGCGCCTAGGTGTAGGGATTTATTCAGCCAATCAAGAATAATTTGAAGGCAAGGTTACACAGTATCATTTTTGCTTATGCCAGGTTTTGCTGATAGAACAGGAAGGATTTCAGGGGCAACAAATTAACATCTGAATGCATGGTGGCTCTAGATTAACACTCACAAGCACTGTCTTTACAAAACCCCTCAAAATATCACAATTTCCTAATGTGCATGCCCCCATTATAGTACTGATATAATCAAAATGAGAATGGTACTGTAGTGTGTTCAGATAAGTGTATGTGTGTTATGATTTCACAGGGCTGCAAATTCAATTCTTAGAGACAAAATACAATCAAAGTAGTTCGTGGATTTCAAGTAGGGCCATCATTCATAGTAAAAAAAAAATATTCTTTCAAATAGTGATAATAGACAACTTATTTCTTTACTCAAGCTAGGGATCCTACAATTCTTTTAATCTGATGATATTTGTCCATTTAATAACATCTACCTATATTCAAATACTTTTTTGGTCCTTCTAGGGACCGTGAATAGTTTTGAATAAACAGCCATTAGAAAGCAATGCCAACTCTTGTACATAACATATGTAGGGCACACAGCCATATGTACACTATCACATATCAAACCACTAACACATTTTAATGTATCCTGTGTAATTACCTAGGTATAATCACACAACTTCCAATGACAAAACAAATAATAATTCTCTTTCAAAGCAATCATAGTGAAAAAAATTGTTTATTTGCAAAAGAGGTCTGCACTTTCTCTCAGCCTTCCCTTGATTCTTAAAGACTTAGGCACAACCAATCACTTAGACTTCTCTAGATTTTCTTTCATAATTGAAGTCTTGAGGTAGTTAAAACTGTCTTTTTGCTTTGAACTTCACACATTGCATGTTGGATTTTCAGAGAGGCAGGAACATCATTACAGAAGTTGTGTAGGAAGAATCTCTAATTAAGGCCTGTTCACAGGAGCAAGGAAGTGACTATATGGCATATAAGAATAAAGTTCTTCCTGTTCCTATCTGTCTTCTGTGAAGTTGATAAAGTGGACAGAAGGAGACAGCAGAAAGGCAACTTCTTACAGAATTATAGTTTGTTCCTCAGGGAAAAGGAACTAAAATTATAGGTATTGTATTTATTTTCTTTGCCATAGTCTTTCTTGTATATATAGTCACATAAAGATCCATATAACTTTTGATTCAATTCTCTTTCACAATAGATTTACCATAAATAAGCAACATCTATTTATAGTAGGTCCATAATTATGGCTTCTACAATTTTTAATGATAGATTTTTATTTCATATTTCATATAACTTAGTGATTTTCTAAAAGGCTAATTTTCAAAATCTGGCAACATTTGAATAATATAGCCAAGCAGAAGTATTTTTAAATTTTAATTTATTATAATTTATTCATATTACATCCCAATTGCTGTCCCCTCACTTTATCTTCCTGTTTCCACCCACTCTCCCTCTTCCATCCTATTCCCCTCACCTAGACCTCTGACAGAAGCGGACTATCTCTCCTACCATATGACTACAGCCTATCAAATATCATCCAGATGGATAGCCTGCTGCCCCTGGTTCTGTGTGATGCTGAGCCTCCCTGCAGAGGGAACAGAGTTCATATCATAGGCAGTGCCTGCTCTCCCCACAACAACAGAGAATAAGCTGTCTCTTGGCTATATCTGAACATAGGGTTTAGGTTTACTACATGCACTGACCTCAGTTTGTGCAACAGTTTGTACAAGCCCCTCTTGGTCAAGATCAGCGTGCCTTGATGGTCTCCTTGTGAGGCTCCTGAACCGCATGTGTTCTTCCATGCCCCCATTCTTGCATACCTCTCTCTATGCTCCACTGGGAGTCTCAGCATCTGCCCTATCCCCTGCTGGGTGGAGTCTCCCAGAGGACATCTATGTTGGCCTAATATCCACTTATAAGTGAATATATACCATGTGCATCTTTCTGGGTCTGGGTCACCTCCCTCAGAATGATCTGTTCTAATTTCATCTATTTGTCTGCAAATTTCAAGATTTCCTTTTTTTTTGGAACTGAATAGCATTCTATTGTGTAAGTGTACCACAGTTTTTTTTTTATATCTATTTTTCAGTTGAGGGACATCTAAGTTGTTTCCAGATTCTGGCTATTACTAATAAGGATGCTATGAACATAGTTGAACAAATGTCCTTGTATGGTGAAACATCTTTCAGGTAAGTGCACAGGAGTGGTACGGCTGGGTCTTGTGTAATCCAATTTAAAAATGGGAATAAAGAAACTGTGGTACATATACACTATGGAATACTACTCAGCTATTAAAAATAAGGAATTCCCGAAATTTGTGGACAAATGGATTGAACTAGAAATGATCATAATGAGTGAGCTAACCCAGAAGCAGAAAGACTCAAATGGTATATACTCACTTATAACTGGACACTAGCCCAAGGGGCAGGTCCCATGAATATATGCACCTACCAGCAAAGTGGGATAGAGGTGAGAACATCCTATTGAGACTCTAGGTGAGAAAAATATAGGGGATAGGGAAGTAGGTGGATCCAGAGGGTCCTAGAAACCTACAAGAGGAACATTATGAGGGGTGGATCTGAGCCCAGGGGTTCTGCTTTATCAAAGGCACCAACCAAGAACAAAACATGCAACCATCATCAAACCCCTACCCAGATCTAACCAAGGGACAGAATATTCTCCACAGTTAAGTGGAGACTGGGGACTGACTTTCACAGGATTTCTGGTGCCCCATATTTGGCCATGTCTCTTTGGTGGGGAGGCCCAAGGGCCCTCGGAGGAAGGATAGTGGACTACCAAGAAGAGACTTGATACCCTAGCACCATATTCAGGGGGAGGAGGTCCCCCTTGGTCACAGTCATAGGGAAGGGGGATTGGGGTGAAAGTGGGAGGAAGGGAGGAATGGGAGGATGTATGGGATGGGATAGAAAATGAGATGTAATCTGAATTATTTTATCTTTCAATAAAAATGTGTTAAAAAAAATAAAAAATAAAAATGGGGTACAGAGCGAAACAGAGTTCTCAACAGAGGAACATCGAATGGCCAAGAAACGCCTAAAGAAATGTTCAGTGTCATTAGTTATCAGGGAAATGCAAATCAAATTGATTCTGAGATTCCATCTTATACCTACCAGAATGGCTAAGACCAAAAACTCAAGTGATAGCACACGCTGGCTAAGATGCGGAGAAAGGGGAGCACTCCTCTGTTGCTGATGGGAGTGCAAACTTGAACAACCACTTTGGAAATCAATCTGTCACTATCTCTGAAAATTGGGAGTAGAGCATAAGTGTTTTGACATCTACCACTGAGTTACTAAAATCTTCACCTCAGATATATATTAACCACCATCAATTAAGCCCTTCAACACTGCACAGAGAAAATAAATATCTCAAACTGTCTATTCAAGTGCACTTGTACCATAAAGACTTGGATATGGTTATCATCAAAAAAAGATACAAGATAATAAAAATGTGGAAATTACATTACAGAAGAATAATCCTTCCATTTAGATAAAAAGTACATACTTATTCACTATACGTTCAAAAGCTACACACACACACACACACACACACACACACACACACATTATAGTCCATCTAGGAAATATATCACATCTATACAAAGGCACCACATATGAGATTGTTTGGGACATAAAGATGTGTGCTTACCCTTTCCCTGTGTGGAAAATGAACTACCTTAAGGACTTGGGCTAAAGGAAAGAATGATTAGGCATAGCAGGAAGAAATATCATGTGGAGTCATGTAGCTGGTTTTAGTGCTTTTTAAGCTTATAAACTTGTAGATTCCTGTTGATGACCAAAGTAGTCACCAGTAGCATAGGAAAAATGGCAACATCTTCATTAATGATAACCTGTGACACATGTTGTTGCTTTAAAACCCCACTTAGAAACACAAGGATACCATAGATTTCAGAGACAGTTTTCATGCTAACGCTTTAAAAAATAGGATAAATAATGGCCCAAAAGGTAATTACTTGAAACAATCCTTAGATGTCAGCTATGAAGCTAGTGACGATGGTCCCATGAACAAGGAACAGAATTCCTTTGCTTACCATCTCCATCTTAGCCTGATTACATATAGAAAAGGAACATGTGAAGCTATTTGTGTCTCTCGGTGGCTTTTTCCTTTGCTATCTGCTCTAGGCACACGAAATCTACCAGGAATTTATTCCCTTGCACTGACCACTTCATAAATGAACCCAGACATAATTCCCTCATCTTACTTTTCAAATATTGGGCTTCCCCAATATTCTCCACAACAAAGAAACAACAGGAAAAGAAAACAAGTACTCTATGTCCAGTCCTGGCTAGACAACTTAGAATCAACTTTGTAACTTCCCTCTCCCCAGCACCTCTGTTATAACCAGGTCATTATAATATCTGACCACTTTTACTTCTAAACAAGATTCCCAAACCCATGCATATGTCTCTTCTTACCACTAAATCACTTTCTGCAACTTCTGATTATTCTTATGGTTATGTGTTGCCTGTTTGCTTCTGCCATCTTCAGGCTTGTTTCCAACTGCAGCCTGAGTCATCTCTTAATGCACAACATGAAACATGTCATTGCTGAGAGGTAAAAAGTTAATTTTCCTGAAGAGATCCCAGGGCATTTTGCAAAGCTCCATGGAAATTGACTACGAGTTTGACTTTAAGGCCCTAAGCTTGTTGCAATCAATCTTGACCAATCATAAGACTGTAGTCCCAGGCTCTTTTCATGTCAATGAAATAGCCATGGCTTTCTGACAGAAATATGATGAGTAGATGTCTATGACTTATTCATTACATACATGCGTGTGAATCCATATTGGGCACAAGAGGGCTGCAGCTGCCCATAGCTACCAACACTGAGTAGGTCTTGATCCAACCGTCGGCCTTTATAAGGCTGATGTTACTTTTCTATTTATATAGTGCTCCTCTTATTAAGTGCTCAAAGACCCACAATCAAGAATACAGGTTCCTCCTACAGTATAGAACCTGGTTGACTTCTGTGAACTACTGCAAAACACAAAGATATCTATTAATGTACTACTAATTTTGTCTTTGATCAATAAAATTGAGATAACCCAAAAATGGACTCTTGGCAGGTTTACTGTCCCAATTTGTATGCCAACATTCAAGCTTTTAAAAAATCACAGGTAGAGCTTCCACTCTTAAGATCAGTGCCATTGAGGCCCGTAAGGTTGGTCTTTGGCTAAAGGTGTTTGCAGTACAAGTGTGATAATGTGAGTTCCATCTCTGGAACAGAATTAGTGATAGAAGGACCGAATCGACTTGACAAAATTAGCCTGAGATCTCCACATTTATGTATGTGGCATACACTCCCACTTGCACACATGCCCAATAATAATGAATACAACATATTTTTAATTAAAACTTCCAAAATCACAACAATGACCAGGCAGGTAAGGTGTATCCACTGGTGGAATAGTGGTGAGTCTGCATTTATAGAGGCCCTACTGCCCAATGGATTGGATTTGAGGTCTGCTAATCAGGAGGGAATTCATACATAGTACTAAAGCTACATATCCTAGGAGAGAACCTATTGGTAACATTTTGCTACATGTTAATCATGTTGTCAATCTCCATTCTAAATATTTATTCACTGGACACTGGTTAATGCAGAGACTCATAGCTTCTCAAAATGCTGAGAATAAGTGAAATGAGGGCATAGGAATAGAAATAGCATATGTATCAGTGTTTCATCCCTAAAGGAACAGAGAACATTGTAGAAGTATCAGGGAAAATGTAAGAGCCAGAGGATTGGGTAGGGTGGTAGGAAAGGCTGACCTCTACACATAGGATGTGGCATGGGGGCTGGAGTTAAGAAGTAGATGATAGATATGACCACAATACATTGTATACTTGCATGAAATGTTAAATATATGGTAATTAATCAATAGATTAGAAATATTAATGCCAAAGCATTTACCATGATCAGCAAAGCCCACCAAGGCAGTTCTTGCAACCAGCTGCTGGATCTTTGCACTATTTATCCACTCACTTCCAACAAATGTGCCTCTTTTTATTTTCCAAGAATGCAACAAAATTTCTGGCATGGGTATTTTAAATTCTGGACTCTTATAATGGGGTATTATCTCCTCTTTACCTTCCAACCAACTATAGCCCACGTCCAGATAGGAGCCTTCAGGGGTCTTCAATAGACTCACGAGTGAAGTTATCAGACAAACACAAAATTGGGAGTTTTCTAATTTTCTCTGTTTTAGGTTTTATTCTTAATTAGAATCTAACTGTTAACGAGAAAATGAATCTCTTGATACTGAAATTAAGGAATGAAGAAAAATTTGTTTATACCAATATTACAGTTTTGAAAATTCATATTCTTTCCAAACAAGAACATTATAGTTTAGGTTAGTTCTGGCTTCTCTCATTAGAATATTATATTCTTCTCCCATACTAATAACTATCCTTCGTAATGCTTAACATGGGTACAAGAATGACATGTGATAACTTTAGAAAATTATAAAAAAAAATCAATAAAAATATTATTCTCAATTTCATCATGTATTCCTCTATATAGCTTTTTGATTTGTATTTAATAAAATACTTTACCTTCATCACAAGAATATGTTAGTACATCACTGGCAACAGGAAGCAAGACAAAGGCACACAGAGCAAGAGATCAGTACTATATGTCCAGGCCACAGGCAAGGAACAGAAGGTGAACTGCCATTAAAATGGGGGTAAGACATAAATTCCTTGGCTGGTCTTTATGAAGAAAGATGACCTGCTGAGACACTAAATGGATTCTGGTTTCTCATTTTTAAAGAAGACATCAGGGAACTCCTCGTTTGCTAAATGTCTTCGGAAACATGCAAGACAAACAGATGAGAATTATTACATGAAATGGTGGTGAATATGCAAGATGTTTGACACCTAATAGATAAACGAGACATGGAAAAAGCTCCGGGACCAGATGGCTGTTCTTATGTCCTTTCAAATATAATATTTTCCTTCCTGAAACAGAGATGAGGCATAAAAATGTGGTGGGGTTTAATCTAACTGCAAGTCACTGAGGAAAGAATAAAGCACATTTCTGAAGCTGCTGTCTTTCACCAATATTGCATTAAAAAAAAAAACAAAGGCCCAATAGAAGTGTCAACTCCTATCCATATCATCTGTGACTTTCATAACCATAAAATTCTTCTTGAAAATTAACATATTTCTACACAATGAATGTTTAACTGCATAGTGAGGTCACTCCATTGGAAACCCTTGCCATAGATCTGCAATTAGGTACAAGGTCACTTTAGAACATGCACAGAGTAGATTTGTATTTTTCTTCACCTTTTAATATGAGCTTATTCAATTATAGTCCTCATATTTCCAGCCGAAGAGCTCTAGACAGCTGGCTGAGTAAGTCATTCTGAGTGTTCTGGGAGACAGGCCTGAGATTCATTTGTTCTTTGCTTATGGGGATCTATTAATGAATCTTCCATCTTACTCTTACTGTCCCCTACAGCCATGATGCATTTGTAGAAAACACAGATTTACATAGTACAAAAGCTTCTGTCAATAGCATTAAAGCTGGGGTTATTTATCTTCCTGGTCTTGAAATAGGGAGAGGAAGATTAGAGGAGGAAAAATACATGAAATCATTCCACTTGTTAACTGTAAAATATAGTATTGCATTTTTCATTTTGCTTCAGCTTTTTCCTTTTCTTAGGTTCCTATCCATAATTGTGTAGCTGAATCCTGGACGGCAAGCTGAAGGTGTTGGCCAGCTGTCCCGGAAAGATGTGTTTTATTGTATTGGAATCTTTTGCCCACACATATTATTTAAAATGGCCATTCTTTGTTTTCTTTAGCTGTTCCACTCAGATATTGTGTGCTGCCTCTCTATTGGTAAGAGCTGGGTATTGAATCCATACTGGTCATTGAGATTATTGCTTCAAATTGCATAATACAAGGCACTTTGACAGTATCAAACAAAACATTGGGGAGGTAGGCAAAGGCAGGAATTCTAAAGCAGATTTCACTAGACCTAAAATAGGTGGTGTATTTATTTGCAAGGTGAAAGATTTCATGATTTATTAGAGCATATAGTATAGTGACAAAAAACAAAACAAAACAAACCAGTGAAAACTTGAGCAACAGAAGCCAAGCCAGTAGGTTGAGTCTTAGTATGTTTAACTAAGGCTCAAGAAGAAGAACATCGAACCACCCACAAAAGCTTTCATCCAAAACATATCCTGCCTACAAGATGTGCAGGGATAAAGATCCAACAGAGAGTGAGGGAATGTTCAATCAATGCTTGGCCCAAACCAAGACCCAAACCCCATGGAAGAGAGCCAACCCCTAAAACTATTAACGAGATTCTGCTATGCTTGAAGACAGATGCCTAGCTGGGTATTCCTCTGAGAGAGTCTCTACCTAGCAGCGCTTTGAAACAGATGCTGAGATTCACAGCCAAACATTGGGCAAATCACAGGGAGTCTAGTGGAAAGTTGGGGGAAGGAGAAAAAGACCTAGAGGTGACAAGAGCTCCACAACAAGAGCAACAGAGCCAACTAACTTGGACCCAAAGGGGCCTGTGGAGTCGGAAGCACCAAACAAGGACCGTGCATAGACTAGACTTAGCCCCTCTACACAGATGTAGCCTGTGGGCAGCTCAGTCTTTGTGCAGGTCCCCTAGGAAGGGGAGCAGAGTCTGTCTGTTGCCTGCTTTTCAATTACTTTCCTCTGTCAGGACTGCTTTGCCAGGCCACTGGGGAGTAGGATGAACTGAGTCCTGATTCAACTTGATGGGCTGGAATGGGTGGGTAGGGGGCTCCCCTTTTCTGAGAAATAAAAGAGAGGGAGATATGGAAAAAATGGTTTAGAGTGGGAGGAAAGAAAAGAGGGGCTATGACTGCTATTTAAAGTGAATAAATAAATAAATTACTTAAAACAAAACAAAACAAAAGGAATAGCAGAAGCAGCCATTATATGATGTTCTACCATATAGATGCCTGTGAATAGTGTCCCCTGCTGAAATTTAGTGCAATAACTCTTCAGAGGAAGCAGTTTACTCAGGATGGTCTTCATAGTGAGTGCCAACCCGTGTGTTCAGAAACCAATGGACTTTTGCCTCTTCTTTGACATGCCGAATCAGATGTACACCCACAATTTGACAGCAGAAACAATAAAGATACTCTAACCTCAATAACAAGACCCCATTCTATTCAAAATATTATATAATTAGTCCCCCAGTACAAACTCTTTTCCTGGAGAGAAACCCTCACTCACTGTTGCTATAGTTACCGCCTGATGCTATGATGCTAGCCCACTTTCCTTTTCACCATTGCAATCCTGCTGCCTAGTGGCTGCTGTTGCTGAAGAGGGTGCAAGGTCTAGTGAGAATGAGTCATCAATAGAAGAAAATCATGAAAAGACTAATGCTCCTACCTTACATTTTGTCTATGACCAGTCCTCTGAAGACTCCGCAATTAGAACAAATTCACAGCTTTATTTCTACAAGTTCCCCTTTTGTTCCTTCCATTTCCTTGTCTCCAGAACTGTAGATTCTTTGGTGGTCTTTTTTAGGTGTGCCCACTTCTTTCCAATACCTTTAAATTTTTTGTTTGTTTGTTTGAGACAGGCTATTTCTGGGTGTATGCCTGGCAGTCTTGGAGCTTGCTATATATATATAGAGAGAGAGAGATCAGGATGCCTTTGAGCTCACAGGGATTCTCCTGCCTCTCATGTGCTGGAACTAAAGGCATTTGGTACCACTCCAGGCAATATTGGTGTCTTAATTTTGCCTTTGTCACTTTCCCTATGATTTATGTTAGAGGATTATATCTCCAACAAAGATAGTAATGTCTGTGCTCTCTTCATAGGACCAAATTATTCACTACTGAGGTAAACAGCTCCATGTCTCAGCTTCTTCTAGCTTGCCTCTTCAGCAACTCTTCATGAATAACTTTCTTCCGATGATGACTGAGTCATTTGCATGCTCCAAATATGGACTATATCCACTGAAGTTTTCATTCCATGGACATGCCTACACTTCCTTTTTGAGTTCCCTTCTCTTTCCATAAAATAGCCAAAAAATCTATCTAGCCCTTTTCATCTCTAAAGCCATGCTTGCTAGCTGGCATACAGTGTTCTTTGCATTCTGCTTTGCTTAACATCACAGATATATAAAGAACAGAATTTTTCACTCTTTACTACTAATTATCATTTGTTACAATCTCACTCTCCATAGTACTATTTCAAATTCATTAGAGGGTTCCTATCTTAGTCTTTGCAAAGGACCTATAATGTTTCCAATCTAATATTCTCACTGAACAATAGTTAGACAATCTCTCATTAATTAAAAAATTAGGTTTATGTGAAAGTTCATTACACAATAACCAAATTTGATAAGATATAAAGATAAGATACCAGGAAAGTAAAGTTTCTTCAAACGTGGGATAATTTGCACAGAATAAGAGGCAAACAAATGAAGGTGAACATCTTGTTAAGGTGAGCATTTGGGCTTTTAAATGGAAGGATGAAGGGAGTATTAGAACCATGAAATACTGTTCTGGAGTTTGTCCCTCCACAGTATGTGCCAACATCCTGAGTCAGGCAGCAGAGTGGTTCACTTGAATTTGGGTTCTGACCTTAGTTTAAATCTTGGAGACTTATCTTGCTAGCTTTGTGACCTCAAAAAAGTTGTATAACTGCTCCAATCTATGGCGGTAATGATCCTCACCTCAATGAATTGTGGTGCTATAATACACACATAAAGTACCTTGCATAGGGCTTGACTTAGAATAATAACTACCATTTATTGAATAACGAGCATTTTTCTTGAGGATGATATTTCTAATTTAAATGATCCATCGAGTCCCTTAAAGTTCAACTACATCTTCATTTTAAAAGTATAATGATGTCAAGCTTATGATTTTACCTTATCTGTGGTTGGTTTGGCCTAAAAGCTTTTATATAAAGGGAATTCATCAGTACACACGCCAAGCTAGAATAGCAATTTTAGGACACAAGAAACAATGGCTTTAAGTCTGA
This sequence comes from Acomys russatus, assembly GCF_903995435.1. Lineage (NCBI taxonomy): Eukaryota > Metazoa > Chordata > Mammalia > Rodentia > Muridae > Acomys > Acomys russatus. The sequence goes on along the minus strand of NC_067144.1, from coordinate 24,435,828 downwards.
AGAGCCAAGAAACCTAAGGGAAATACATGGAACATACCTCTGTTAAAGCCAGAGATTTAAAGTAAAACTACAGAAATATAATTTGTCTGATTGACCTGTCATGGCAGGGAATAAAACAGATATTGTGATGACTAGGTGGTCGATGTTCTCAATTCCTTTAGACTCTGGTTTATCCTCTTCACAGATTTTGGAGAGAAAGCTTTTTATTGGGCACCAGTTCTGTGTTCAGAACAGTGGCCAGAAAGTAATAAGAAAAGCATTCTTTCTGTCTAACCCATTGTCTGCTGGAAAAATATCACTGAATAAGAAATCATACTCTTTTAAATAAATTTTATTTTCATATTAAACAGAAAGTTTATTCTCTACATATATGACACAAAGCTTTGTTGGTAAATTAACTTTATAGTTTGGGGTAAAGATGGAATTTAGTGATATATTTTACAAATTCCTGGCTTTAGTAATTAGAGCTCAAATAGTATGAACAATTTATAAATAGTATCTCTTTAGATTTTCATTGGTGCCTAATAATGTGTTCATTTACATATTTTTTAGACTTAAACAAATCATAACCTCCCTCTAAATCAGGGATTTGGACATCCACTCTAAGGATGGGCAGCCTGCTACTTAGGGTTCAAGCTATAGGATTGTCTAATACTTCACCTTAACTAGTTAAGCACAGGAGCCAGGAATGAAAAATAATGCCCAGTGCCCATGAGGAAAGTTTCAGATCTGAGAGTTCTAGTATTATGGCTTATTGTCCCAGGCTTTAAGTCTTAAGATTAAATATTTAATAAAGTTTTGCCTAGAATGGGCAGACATAAAACTAACATTTTCTATATATCATACATATTTCACACAACACATTTTAATATGTCTATCATTAATGTCAAATGTGCTTTGAACATATTTTATAAAGACTTCCTTTTTAACACTTCGTCATATCTCAGTATTTACTAAAAGAAAGAGTTGGTTTTGTTTGTCAGAGCCTATGAGTTTAAGACAAATTTTAAGTGTTGTCTAATGTTAGTATTCTTTATTCAGCACTCACTGTTTCAACAGAGTTCAAAATATGCAATTGAAGCATTTCTTGCCCTCTATTCTAGTTAACAGATATGTCTGATTCATAGAGTGTTAAAGAAGCCAGATTTTTGCCTTGTTTGAGTCACAGTCATTTTTAGAAATATGGAGAGAAAATGATTACTTAAGCAAACTTCCTGGCAACACGCATCCAGGTTATTCCTACATGGCCTCATTTTGGTTCTATTCTAGAATTAAGAACAGGGAATACTTCTAGTGGTCATGTGTACCATCTTTTCTTTTGTTTGAAGAAAGTTTTATGTGAAGAAGACAAACCCTTTATCAGGAACTTAACATAGGTTTTCCTCACTCCAAGAGTTCTCCAGTAGCATGGAGATTGTGGACAGCCTTGGCCCCCACCGCATTCAGAACTTCTTGTTCTCCCTACGTTACAGGGAATGGCAGGGACCTAAGTAAGAAAGGTGCTTGTGTATAGAGAGGTAAAGGAAGCTCTTACGCAGCAGATGCCTTTCACATCGAATGGCAGTAACTCCTACTTAGCAATAGTTTACTATATTATCATTACATCTACCCAAAGATGTAAATTCTCTACAGACAGTTGAAAAATCCACGTGAGTCCAGACAACAAACTGTATATAACTTATCATTTCCAAATAATATATGCTTACTATTATAGTAACACATTGGAAACTTCTAGTACAATGTCTCAATAATTTATTTCTTCAGTACTGAAATCCCCAACTCCCTGATTTCAGTGTTCATTGTGGACTTTATATGGCCTAGCCATAAAAAAGAAGAAAAAAGAAAAAGAAAAAAGAAAGAAAGAAATTAAACTTTAAATTATTATTCTTTTTATTCAGGTGAGAAATTTGATTAACAAAACCAGTATTCATTGACCAACAGAATGCTTCTATTTTACTTGCTGAAAATTACATTTACATGCAAAGCTATCTTGATTCTCTTCTGCAATATGTAAATGAGTGTTTCTGAAAGGGAAAGGGTTGGGTAAGGAGGCCCACCCCTACAGCCATTGTCAATAACAGAGACTGAGGTAGACCAGGATTAGCTAAGGTCAGGATGCCAAGAACATGAGTTCAGTCTCTGCACACCTCAAGGACACTGCTAAATTGAAGTGAACTGCTTCAGTTAAATTATACAGACCACTAGGCTTTGCTCTGCAAGCAATTATTTACTCCTTGAAAGCTAGCTCCCATCAAGATAATATTTGCAATCTTAAACAGATTTGATTTTTTAATATATGAAAAGTTTAAAGAATATTTTATTAAGTAGAAGGCAAAGGAAATGCTACTTCAAATGAATATCTTTACAACATTGTAGATAGGGAAATTATGTGCACAGAGTTATAGAACACTTGATCAAAGGTTTACATTTAATTCATCCCGTGTAGCATCTTTTCAAACACTCGTTTGCAGAGAAAGATAATGGAATGGTATAAAGTTTTTCTTTCTATAAGATTGAGTACTGAAACTTATGTGTATCAAGGCAAAGTAGAGCAAAGTCACTGGGTTCTGAATTATAGTCAATATGCCATTTAGAGTGGCAAATGCATGCATGCCCAGTTATATATGAGAGGGAAAAATGAAGAAGAGCATGAAAATTCAGGAACAGGGACCTGATTAAAAGTTTATGTACTCATAATATGAACCTGTGTGAATAAATAAGACCCACTCAAGTTCCAGCTCTGCCCAAACCCCTCAATTAACAAAACTATGAAGTTTCTACATTGTAACATTTTTTAAATATAAGTACTGTTTCTTAGATGAGCCAGGTCCCACTGCATGCAGACTAATTAAATCATGGTTGAGCTCCTCCAACCATCCACCTGTTGGTCTTGACTAACAGGACATAAAAAGGATTCTACTCAAATTTCGTGGATTTTAAAGGCTTATGTTCTATTAAGACAGACACACACTAGATAATTTAACAAAATGATATCAAGTTTCTTTTCGTGGTCATGTGACTAGGTATCCAAAAAGGAGCAAGTTGAGAAATGAGGTGCTCTGCCCCTGTGGTAGTGTACATGAGCAGGATATGCTCAAGTGACAAAGTGCGTATTTTGCCTCACAGTTTACAGACGTAACCCATCATGATGGGACAAGCACAGCGGATTTCAAGTAAGCAGCAGCCGGATACTGCTTGCTCACATCGTGGAGGTCCAAGAAGCGGATCTTGGGACTGGAAACAACGACAACAAAACTCTTAAGTTTCCCAAGGTCTTCCGGTCTACCAGCTAGTTTTCATCTTAAAAACTTTCCTCAGGGGCTGGAGAGATGGCTCAGTGGTTAAGAGTGCTAGCCACTCTTCCGAAGGTCCTGAGTTCAATTCCCAGCAACCACATGGTGGCTCACAACCATCTACAGTGAGATCTGGCGCCCTCTTCTGGTGGGTAGGCATACATGAAGGTAAAACACTGTATACTCAAATAAATAAATCTTAAAAAAAACAAAAAAACAAAACAAAACAAAAACAAAAAACAAAAAGCCTTTCCTCAATCTCCTAAAACGTCACCTGGGACTACAGGTTCTGATGCACGCACCTGTGTGAGGGCATTCCATATTCCAAGCACGGCACAGCATCTAAAGTTGTGCTCACTATGACTAAGGACAGACTTTATAATTATAAGTGAGAAAGGTAGGGAACTCTGAAGAGAGGGCTTGCTGTGTCCTGAACGGGGGGGGGGGGGGGGGGTGATTGACACAGAAGTAACTGAACACTAAAATAAAAGCCCACATATCAGAAATTATCACTATGCATGTTGTGAAGAAGTTAGAGACCTGGGATAAGGAGAAAAGGTTAAGCTTGAAATGGGAGGTCAAAAGGAAGATGGAGAGAACATGAAAATTCTATGAAATTTAATATGTATGAGCACAGAGCATGAACAATCATGGAGAAATGCCATTGTGTCTTCTTTTTTGCGGCATGCATGGTGCATAGCATTGGGAAGTGAATGGGACTGACAGCCTTTTTCACTTTAAATGCCTTCCTTAAACAGTTGCCTTTCAGATTTCTGATGCTTCCATGATTCCATTTCTATAATCAGACATTGCCTGGAAGTAGCAAAGGCTTGGAGGAGGTCTTTGAGCCCTACTTGGTAATCCTTAATTTCAAGAGGAGAGTGAGGCAACGTTGGTATTTTAAAATACAGATCAATATGACAGACAGCATAAACCGATGATGTGTCTGATGCTGACGTTTATAAAATTACAAACAAGAGGCTGTACTTGTAAGACTTTTGTCATAGGGAATTCTTGTCTTCTCTAGTGGCTGGATTGATGGAGGAAAGCAACGCCAACGGAGAGGAGCTGCAATGGTTAACTCCACTAGGACTGAGCTGCAGGATTGACAAAGGTAAGAAAACAAGCTCTTAATTGAAGGATAAAGGTGAAGTAAGAAGGGAAATTAGTTTTGTTTAGTTAAGAAGATTAATGAAATAAAGTTAGGGATATGTCCTCACTCTATATGTACCTTTAGCAGTTCTCATGCAAAGGATCAAAAATGAGTACAAGGAAATGGGCTTGGCCAGTCCTCCTTGGGAGGAAACCATGGCATGTGTACTGTAATGATGACAGAGGACTAAGAAGTCCATGGAGCTTTCTAGAATGAAATTTAAGTACAGCAGGTTTAGTTTGTCTGGCCATTCAGCTATTTGCCAGTATCAGTTAATGACTAGGAAGGACTCACACTTTTTTTCACCTATAGAATTTTCCTAGAAAAGTCTTTGGAACCAATTGGAACATTATGCTTAGGAAGGCCCCAGAGAAATGAGAAAGTCATTGGTTCAACTGTACAGCTGAGGTCCATGTCAGGTGAAGCCTGCTGGATCAGTCCAGGAAAATTGGTATTTTCCCCTCATTTATTTCTAACTAGGTATTAATAATTAGAGAACTTAGCCCATCCTGACTCCATAATCTATGCCAAATTTTTAATTGAAATGTAACTAACTTGCCCTAAATGGTAGTTAAGCTTAGATTCAGATTTCTAAGAGGCCAGGGTTGCCTGGTCCTTGCAGAATTTTAAAAATACATATAACCTTGAATTTATCAAAAGAACATGAGAATTCTAAGCTCTCCCCTATGACTTTATTTTGCTTTTATCAAACTCTGATCTAAAACATAGAATATAAGCAAAATATTGTACAGCCATGAATATTTCAGTTTTATTGCCTGCTCTTTTGCAGTCCCATCCTTTCACTTAATGGCCTTCCCATATGTAAATGCCTCTGAGGTTAAAAAAAAAAGTGAAGCAAAATTTGGTTAAATAATGCTCACTGAAACAGGCTAAAATTCTTTTCAGAACCTCATGTTTTAGGAAAACATTTTATGGTCATAAAAATGAAGACAAATGTCTCAAATAAGTTTCATTTACTACCAAGGCATTATTTACACTAACAAGGAGTATTTTCTCACTGCTTTATTCTCTCTCTAGCCCTTTTAGCTGGTGTATAATGCATAAATTTATAATGCCTTAATACTCACTGCTTTGCATAAGCTGAGTATCACCTAATAATAAAAAAATCTAAAAGTATTACCTAAGATAAACAACAACAACAGAAATAAACACAAAACAAAGTGAAGAGACAAATGGTTAATAGGTCTTTCTGTGTCTCTGAAATCTTGCATGCTAGTAGACAGCTTAGAGGACCTGCCTGAGATTTCATTACAAAGGGGACATTTCAGAGATGAGCTACACTTCAAGTTAACACAGACTGTTTGATCTGTCAGTCAACACATGCAGTGAACAATGAAACAGGGACAGTGTCATTGAAATTATATTCCTTTTCTCCAAGTACCTAAGTATTTTTTCAAGTGATTTTCTTATATTGGTATAAGAAACCAGCATATATATAAACCAACATATAAACCATTCTAGATAACAATAAATTTTCAAATATTCCCATGATTCACTGGTATAAGTTCTTCCTAAATTCAAAAGAATGTTGATGTTTAAACAGAAAACCTGTATCATGTTGCAATGAGCAAATGCAGTATGCTTTATGTCTCAAGTTGTAGCTATAGGTCTGGAAGTGACTGGGTGACTATGTAGCTGTTGTGAGTGTGACTTACGTGCTGCTGGCAGCCTTCTCTATACTTTAGAGTGGACAGGCCTTGCAAATGTATTTCATAATTTAACAAGAGGCCTATATACTAAGGGTTTCATGTTTTTCCCCAGGGATGGTTGAGATTGCATCCTTTGAGTGTTCAGGATACACATCACACCTTCCCTTTACTCAGCTTCAAGGACATTATTGTCATTTGTGAGGGATAGAAAATATTTAAGCTAATATCTAGGAGATATGTATAAGAAATGTTTATAGAGAAAGAAAATGGAAGAGCATCAGTTTTAATCCCTATGAACTTTATACTGTATAAAGCTGATCCACAGTCACCTGGGCTCCCGGTAGCTAGTATAATTCTGTCTTTTATTGCACATATGTGAAGAGATGAAGAAAGTCTATATAAATGTTTGCTGAATCCACAGTGAAATTCTGACTCAATGAAAGTAAAACTTTTCTATGCCCAAAAGAATGCAAACTAGAGGAAGATGAAATGTTTACCATAACAATATTAAAGGCTTAAGGTAATTTTGGCTATGCCCAGCAACAAGCCGCTTCAAAGAGGGTACCTGAAGAACACATCAGAAGGCGATGGGAGGATTGAAAAATTAAAATCCCTAAAGGCATTTAAAGCAGCATAATCAACATAATATTTGTGTCATACTTTAGATACAGAAAGAGATTTTTATTTCATTCTTTTGCTAATACTTTTGAACACCCCTTATGTGCCGAACAATGTGCTAGTGAACACTTCTGTAACTACCTACAACGGAAATAAGATACTCCCTCTCCACCTTCGTCAGCGAAGGGTTAATAGGAGAGACATGGCATCTCAAAGAAGACATCAATGAAATAGATCAGTACCCAGCTGAAGCAGCTGCATATGTATAAAATTAGATTTCTACTCACCCACTCTTACTCAAGAATTTTGCCACTCAAAAAAAAAAAATAAATAAATAAAATAAATAAATAAAAAAGAAAGAAAGAAAAAAGAAAAGAAAAAGAAAACTGAAAGGAATCAATGCAAACACCCACAATTACACATGTGTCTTTGTAACCACTGTGACTTTTGCTTTGTGCAAGAGTTATTACTCAAAAAACTCCAATCTGTTTAAGAAGCAAAATACAAAAATTGGTCTAATGGCTACATAATGTAAGTACAGGCCTTAAGTCAGTGTTACTCATGGACTTGTTTAGTTTTACATTTTTCCTTAGGCAACTGACATTCCAACCTATATCTATAACAAAACAACTGAATGCTCTTTCTCCTTGTTTTCTTTTCCCTCAGTATAAACTCTGTGATTTTTTTTCTTATAGAACACTATTTCTTTGGATCTTCTTAATTTCCATGTGGACGTTAAGAATATCCAGAAGAGTGCTTTAAAAAATAACAATTTGATTACAGGCCCAGGAAATAAAACAATGAATTACTTTTATTCTAGGTGTCAATTTTCTGATAAAACTGGGTTTTCTGAATTGGACAGTTTAAAGAAATATATAATAAATTGTAGTAATGCAAACTATATTGTGTATAGTCTATACCTAAGTGACAATGAGCAGTGTGTAAAGGTAAGAAAATAAAATTATTGTCTTAAACATGTAAGAGGCATGAGTTACATTATTTAAGCCAATTTCTGACTCACCTTATTATTATCTTTTCATCAATTTATTTTCTTTTTTACCATCACCATCTTTTTTACTTGCCAAATTTATTTAAATAAATAATTCTGAGTCTTCTCAGAATTGTGAAGTAGAGGTGATATGCACAGTTGGAGAGAACAGTGTAACAATGGGGTGAATGATTCAAGCTCATGATTGAGAAATAAATGCCAAGCCTCTATGCAATGCTCCTTTAGAGTGTCCTGTGAGTAAATTTATCTCAAGTCTAGTCATAATGCCATAACATTCATAGCTTCTTAGACAACATCCCCTTGAATGTATTCTTTAGTTGATTTCTCTCTCAAACATTTTATGAATGACGAATATTTCTAGGTAGAATTCCTGAATAGCTTTATGATAAACACAGTGTTGGAAATCACATTAGTTTATCCATGAGAAGCAGGTAAAAGAGAATAAAGGCACAGGTTTAATTGCACTTGGATTAGAATGTCATTAATTAGAATTAAATGTAACTCATGCTTATGCTGCACAGGGTTTCAATAGAAATATTAGACATGGTAATAGAATAGAACTACAGTTCATCAAATTGTTTCTCCTTCTGCCTCACCTTTCATCCTTCTCTTGAATGTCTTTGTTATGTGAGTTTTAGTATTTCATTTAAGGGCACCCACCACATCCAAGACAATGTCACCAAGATGTCATTTACTACAAACCAATTTCCACATAAGACACAAGTCAAATGCTGTTTCTGAAGCCCATTTCCCTATAAAGTGTAATCTAAATAGTTTTTACCAGAGTAAATTATTTTTCCCACGATTAAGTACTTATGGCTTTGAAACACATACACACATCTTCCTTAGCCAGGCTGTATGGACTACGTTCTTTCAAATTTCCCAGTGAGTCGGGGTCTCTGCTAATCACTTGTGAAGGTCCTCTCTGAATTTCTTTCAGGCTGTCTTCTTATTTTTGGTAGTCAGACTAACCAAACAGAAGAGAGCATTCTAGAATAGGTCTCATGAATGTCATTGAGAGTAGAACTGTCACCCTCTCTCCCGTGACAAATGCTCCAAATAAATTGTGCCAAAAATAACATTAGACTTTGGGTGCCATGTCACATTAAAAGTGTGTCATCTTTCCTTCTTTCAATTCTTGTCTGTCTCACTGGCTCCTGGTATATTTAGGAAATATGCGGTTGCTGCAGAGAGTATTAAGAAAGTATCATTTCCAGTGTTATTTATAAACTTTCCCAATTTGTCCTTTTAAGATTTAAATATCAATTCTTTTTCTATAATATCTTAATGTAATGTAAAAATTCCTAGAAGGAATTTTTCTAGAGCTGTCCTACCTACATGTCTACATGTTTATATGCTTACTGCCTAAGTGTTTTAGTAAGTAATTATTTTCTTCTTTGAACCTTTTAGTTCAATACATATCTATGAAATGTCCACAGTGCCATTGACTGTATCACACACCAGAAGTGGTAGCAATAATGTAAAAGCCGTTCCCACAAGGGACATAAACACATAAATGCAGTTTGAGCATTACTCACTCCTTGTGTGTGCCTTCTGAATACAAAGCCTCTTTTGTTTGCTCATGCTCTGAAAACACCTTATAAAATGTTATTGTTTTCTGACTCCCTTAACAAACATCATCAAGTTACTCACTACTTCCTTGAATCTCTGCGTAAAAGCAAGTTAGGAAGACTCAGAGACAAATAGATGCAGTGTTTAATCCGGTGTGGGTGTGCACTGCTGCAGTTGGGAGAACAGCCACCATCAGGCCAACATGTAGGAGTTAAGCACTTAAGCAAAGGACTTCACTTAGAACCCTGTACAAGCAGAACCATCCTCCTGAAACTCAGTGTGAGAAATTCTTTATTAATGACTATCCTATTTTTGTCAGTGTCTCCTCAATTTGCTCATCTCATGAATTCTGTTCATTTACTTCGCCTTTAAATATAAAAGTTTAGTTTTACAAGATTAAAAAATAAGGGTAATCTTTAGACATCACAGTAAGAATGCTCCAATACACACATAGAAAAAGAGGGCCTAGATTCTTACTCAGGTCAGGGAATAACCTTATGTCAGAACACAGTGTGTACAAAATCTTGTTCTGAGGTTGCCAAAGTTCACACACATTTCCAAACAAGAACTAACCAAACAAAGGAACAACAGCAGCAGCAGCAGCAACAACAACAACAACCAGATAAGATCTAAGACTTAGAGCCCTCATGTGCAAAATTTAACAACAGCATTCATCCCAGGACTTTATTCTAAAGATGGAAGGCATGATGCAGCGTGCTGTTCTCTGAGGGTCCCACAGCACATGACCCATAAATTTTGGCTGGCATTCCCATGTGTTGCATTGACACTTTCTGGAGATTGTTTCAGCTTGATTTGATACCATCAGAAAAGCACCTCTAAAAGATAAGCAGACGTTTGTTCATTGTCCTAATAAGAGTTCATTCACATCTATTCTCCTTCACCCTGGTAAGCAATGCTCACTCAAGTTTCTCCAGGGCCTCACTGATCTTGTTTACTAAGTGTGAATTTTCCAACACCTTTCCAGAGTCAGGGAGGGTGAACCCCAGGTTCTGAGGTGTTGCTGGGTGCTGTTGGAGCCCCTGGATTTACTTCGGTCGCTTTGACCTTTACCTTGCTCATTGGCTCCTTCTACCCCTTTCCCCAGCTTCTCTTCCTTTGTCCCACTGCAGGCTGTACATGCTGAAGAAGTTTGCATTTCAGGTTGACATCTTACCAGCTGATAAATTCTATGCTGCGGTTTGCTCTAACCTAGATTGAAAACCTGTAAATCAGAGACTGTGCTGTCTAGCACTACCTATCCTGTCCACATAAATCATCCACGCACAAATCATCCAAACGACCTGCCAGCAAGCCCCGAGGAGTCACACTGCTGGGACCCTCGTCCTTTCAAAGGGTGTCCATTTCATCTCAATTGGTGTCTAATGCCATGCTAATACTTAAATGAGCATGAATTAATTTAAAAATTAGGACCCTTGTGACAGAGCCCATTTAATACTAAAGTGAAAGACATAATATTTCCTGATTCTGCTTCTGTAGAAATTTTATTCTAAAAAAATTTACTGATTATGCTCACAAGGGTTTAATGAAATTCTTATATTTTTATTTTTGTTCTTCAGATCATCATCACACGGAGAAGGAATTTATACATGGTCTTGTGTCCCCTTCTTCATAATACAATCTACTAGATACATACTTACTCTCTGGATGGTAGTAATTGGCAGTGTGTTCCTTATTCTATGATATCCTGAATGTATTTTCATACTTCTCTTTCCTACTTGTGAGATTCTTAATTTAAGCACTTTCCTAGTAGTTTACAAATGGCTCATTAAGATGCTTATACCGAAATTTTCCCATGACATTTTCTTTAAATATTTTATAAAGCTGTTTTTAAGAGCACGTTTTAAAAAGCTATTGCTTCTGCAGTTGTTTTTTTTTTTTTTTTTTTTTTTTTTCTTTCAGGTTTTATTTTGCCAGTTCTAACTTACAGTTATTCAAGCATGTTAATATTTGCCTGTCAGGTATTTTGACAGGTAAATATTTGTATATAATACTGTCATACACAAACCACAACATATGGATAGAATATTTACCAGAGGTGAATTTTTATGCACCACCAAAACATTTGCTTGACAATGATTTCATAGTTCAACAACTTTTTTTGTGAATTTGCATTGACCTGAATATTTTAGCCAATTAGTGTGTTTGCTGAAATGGTTTCTTATTCACTTAACATAATTACAGAGCTGTGCTCAATGCTGTGAGTAAAGGTGCTTTAGTATGCAGTGACTAGCCCTTTGTTTGACACTCTATAATTTTAACAAACAGGAGGGAAGAACCAGTTTTGGTCAAAACAGCTTCTTTTGTAAACTACTGGATTAATGACCTTGAATAGAAGTATTTCAGAATAAACTTCCAAATAAATTGCCTGGGATATTTTAGAGACCTTCTCTGAACCATTGTGCAAGTGAAAGAAAATAATTGTACAGTTTTTTTTTTCTACAAAGAAACACATAAATATTGTTTTAAACTTTTTAAAGTATTGTAAGTTAAAATATGGAGCCACAGACCCAGCCCCTCAGCAGCTGATCAAATCAGATACTGAGACTCACAGCCAAGCATTAGGCAGAGCTCTGGGAGTCCTGTGGAAGGATGGGAGGGAAGGACAGAAAGACCTGAAGGGGACAAGAACACTGCAAGAAGACCAACAGAGTCAACTAACCTAGATTCATGGGGTTTACAGAGACGGACACACCAACCGTAGAGCATGCGTGGACTGGACTAAGGGGCCCTACACATATGTAAACGATGGACAGTTTGTTCTTCATGTGGGTCCCCTAGTATTGTGAGCAGGTGCTATTTACTACATAGACTCTGTTGCCTGTTTTCAATCATTTATATGGCTTTCCCTGGTGTCAGAGGATGTGGAGGAGCTCAGACCTGACGTGCCTTGATATGATGGGGTGGTTTGGTGGTTGTAATGGGGGTTTCCTTTTTCTGGTGACAAGAGGGGGAAGGATATAGAGAATAGGGTGGGAGGGAGGAATCAGGAGGAGAGTAGGAGGGCATGTACAGTAGTATGAATATATAAATTAAAAACAGAAGGGAAAATTACAGCATGCAAAATGCTATGGGTTTATTATATTCACAGACATGTGAAGACAACAGTGGACATGAAAGATTGTACAATATTTCTGTTTACAGTTGACTTTTGGGCACTTTAGTTATTACTGATGTGTAACTGCAGTGGGATATGTACAGAAAGACAAGCTTTTAAGATCCACTTCAGAATTTTGTATGAGGGGTGAGATATGCTGTCATAGGTAAATTGAAATAATTTAATAAATCATTCCATGGCTAATTCATGGGGGAAATGGAGCCATATGTAGGAGTCTAATGCAGAGCCTGTCATAGGCTTGTTATGTAGTGAGTACATAAGACATTTACTGCACAGACACTGGCACATAAAAGTTCTTGCATCAGGAGCAAAGGCCAACTGAAAGATGATAGTACTAATAAGCCCTAAGCTCACATAATGCTCTCTACGTCGTAGACAGGTTATTATGCTCTCTACATAGATTTGGTCATCCAACTTCACAGTGACTCTAGGAGGAGGAGGGAGCAGTATTAGCTCCACTTTCTCTGGAGGGAAAATGCTGGTCTATTATATTTGAGTCCTACAGTTAAAAAATGGTGGAGGCTAGTATGTAGATATAAGTGAATATATACCATATGAGTCTTTCTGCTTCTGGGTTAACTCACTCATTATGATCATTTCTAGCTCAATCCATTTGCCCACAAATTTCGGGAATTCCTTGTTTTTAATAGCTGAGTAGTATTCCATAGTGTATATGTACCACAGTTTCTTTATCCATTCTTCTACTGAGGGACACTTAGGCTGTTTCCATGTTCTGACTATTATGAATAAGGCTGCTATGAACATGGTGAGCAAATTTTCTTGTTGTGTGCTGGAGCATCTTCTGGGTATACTCCAAGGAGTGGAATAACTGGGTCTAGAGGAAGCCCTATTCCCAGTTTTCCTACCCAGATCTAGCCAATAGGCAGATCATTCCCCACAGTTGAGTGGAGAGTGGGGTATGACTTTCACACGAACTCTGGTGCCTCATATTTGACCATGTCCCCTGGAGGGGAAGACCTGGTGGCATTCAGAGAAAGGATAGCAGGTTACCAAGAAGAGACTTGATACCCTATGAGCATATACAGAGGGAGGAAATCCCCCTCAGGAACAGTCATAGGGGAGGGGAATAAGGGGAAAATGGGAGGGAGGTAAGAATGGGAGGATACAAGGGATGGGATAACCATTGAGATGTAACAAGAATAAATTAATAAAAAAACTAAAAAAAAATGGTGGAGACGATATTTTAACGCAGACATTCTTAACCTTGAAAACTAACACATAGAAGCGGTGCCCTTTCCTCTCATGACCAAGGATGGACATACTAGGTGGAGAAAATTCAGTGAAGAGTTCAAGCAATGGACCTGACCAACTATACAAAGTCTTTGTGTTGACACTGAAACCTCGTGTTTTTCTGAGCTGTCGGTGAGTATGTTTTGTTGAAGCCAAATCTGGCTTCTGAACAGGAAAATATCTCTGTTTATAAGGAGAAAGGAATAGACTCAAGGGGATAAAAGGGGCTAGAGATCCTAGCAGAAACTGCTACACAGGTGTAAACAGCTGGGTCAACAGCTAAAAGTGAGGGAAGAAGTGACAACGTATAGATGACAGGTTGGCAGGGCCATTCATTCAGGATGAAAAAGTAAAGGGGAGTCAGAAGTCATCCTTAGCTTAGAAAACCTTTGGTGGCTGTAAGAAAAATGTATAGTTCTATTTTGTAAATCACTTCACAAAAGATAATTAAAA